>NC_137230.1:3099700-3462200 GCF_949987685.1 Ammodytes marinus | reverse complement strand
AAGGACCTCTGCAGTAAGGACCTCTGCAGTAAGGACCTCTGCAGTAAGGACCTCTGCAGTAAGGACCTCTGCAGTAAGGACCTCTGGAGTAAGGACCTCTGCAGTAAGGACCTCTGGAGTAAGGACCTCTGGAGTAAGGACCTCTGGAGTAAGGACCTCTGTAGTAAGGACCTCTGCAGTAAGGACCTCTGCAGTAAGGACCTCTGCAGTAAGGACCTCTGCAGTAAGGACCTCTGCAGTAAGGACCTCTGTAGTAAGGACCTCTGTAGTAAGGACCTCTGCAGTAAGGACCTCTGTAGTAAGGACCTCTGGAGTAAGGACCTCTGCAGTAAGGACCTCTGCAGTAAGGACCTCTGTAGTAAGGACCTCTGCAGTAAGGACCTCTGCAGTAAGGACCTCTGTAGTAAGGACCTCTGTAGTAAGGGCCTCTGCAGTAAGGACCTCTGCAGTAAGGACCTCTGCAGTAAGGACCTCTGTAGTAAGGACCTCTGCAGTAAGGACCTCTGTAGTAAGGACCTCTGCAGTAAGGACCTCTGGAGTAAGGACCTCTGCAGTAAGGACCTCTGTAGTAAGGACCTCTGGAGTAAGGACCTCTGTAGTAAGGACCTCTGTAGTAAGGACCTCTGCAGTAAGGACCTCTGGAGTAAGGACCTCTGGAGTAAGGACCTCTGCAGTAAGGACCTCTGGAGTAAGGACCTCTGTAGTAAGGACCTCTGTAGTAAGGACCTCTGTAGTAAGGACCTCTGCAGTCAGGACCTCTGTAGTAAGGACCTCTGGAGTAAGGACCTCTGGAGTAAGGACCTCTGCAGTAAGGACCTCTGTAGTAAGGACTTCTGGAGTAAGGACCTCTGGAGTAAGGACCTCTGTAGTAAGGACCTCTGCAGTAAGGACCTCTGGAGTAAGGACCTCTGGAGTAAGGACCTCTGCAGTAAGGACCTCTGGAGTAAGGACCTCTGCAGTAAGGGCCTCTGGAGTAAGGGCCTCTGGAGTAAGGACCTCTGCAGTAAGGACCTCTGGAGTAAGGACCTCTGCAGTAAGGACCTCTGCAGTAAGGACCTCTGGAGTAAGGACCTCTGCAGTAAGGACCTCTGCAGTAAGGACCTCTGGAGTAAGGACCTCTGCAGTAAGGACCTCTGTAGTAAGGACCTCTGGATTAAGGGCCTCTGGAGTAAGGACCTCTGCAGTAAGGACCTCTGTAGTAAGGACCTCTGGAGTAAGGGCCTCTGCAGTAAGGACCTCTGCAGTAAGGACCTCTGCAGTAAGGACCTCTGTAGTAAGGACCTCTGTAGTAAGGACCTCTGCAGTAAGGACCTCTGCAGTAAGGACCTCTGTAGTAAGGACCTCTGTAGTAAGGACCTCTGCAGTAAGGACCTCTGGAGTAAGGACCTCTGCAGTAAGGACCTCTGCAGTAAGGACCTCTGGAGTAAGGACCTCTGCAGTAAGGACCTCTGTAGTAAGGACCTCTGTAGTAAGGACCTCTGGAGTAAGGACCTCTGGAGTAAGGACCTCTGGAGTAAGGACCTCTGCAGTAAGGACCTCTGTAGTAAGGACCTCTGTAGTAAGGACCTCTGCAGTAAGGACCTCTGTAGTAAGGACCTCTGGAGTAAGGACCTCTGGAGTAAGGACCTCTGCAGTAAGGACCTCTGCAGTAAGGACCTCTGTAGTAAGGACCTCTGTAGTAAGGACCTCTGCAGTAAGGACCTCTGCAGTAAGGATCCAGGGTGGCGCTGGTGGAGCAGGACGGTGGGCGCTTTCACAGCTGGTGGTTACGTCCCAACTTTTTCGGAAATGGGGTTCTAGTTCCTCATGTAAAACAGCTCAGACTCTGTGCTTCATGTGTTATTATGTTTCTTGCTATATAGTCAAGCTTTATCTACCACACACACACACACACACACACACACACACACACACACACACACACACACACACACACACACACACACACACACACACACACACACACACACATGCTGACCTGGCTGTACTCAAGTCCTTTGTAATTAGCAGATTTTGACAGGAAAAAGCCACTCTTGGATAGATCAGCTGTTGATTTGAATGTTGCTTTGACATTGTATTTCTTTTTGCACTCTGTCTAGGTGGATGTCCTTTGGGTTGGCATAGGTAGGTGGGTGGGCTAGAAGCATATTAGGTTTCCAGGTGTGTTGTAGTAATCTGAGAAGAGAAGGCTGATCCTGGGTGCATTATTTAGCTGGTTGGGCTGTTTGAATTACAGTGCTATGCCTCTGACACAGGGAACGTTACACATCATCAGAAGAAAGATGTGTGAGGGACAGGCGGATAATGATGCAACATAAAACATTTAAATTAAATAACATTACTACTGTATTCATCCCCCTCCCAATGGAGCAACTTATTACATGTTGCATCAGTCATCACATCATGGAGCAAGCAAAGTATTTTTCTCATAATTATTGTATTACATTAAAGTGTCAGTCAATAATTGGTGCATAACTGGTCCACCAATTTGGTCTTTTCAGACAGTGTTCAGAGGCATTTTGCTTCGGTTTTTACCTGAGAAGAGGATTCAAGTACAAGAAGTTAGTGCTTGGTTTAGCAAATGCAGCAGACTCATCCCCACACAGGGTTATAGGTGTCAGTGTCCCTATGAAAGGTACACAAGCAGAGCAGTGATGTCACATACGCCAGGTAGGTTCTGGCTGGCACATTATGACTTTATTCTTGGGGGATTCCCTCTGGAAGTTGTTTTGTGTGATCTATAAACATCTGACAGTAATACCCTCCAAACCTAAAAATCCTCCTCTAATTGATATTCTTCAGTTTATCTCCTGCTAATGCAATTAATGTAATTTCCTTCTGGGGAAATACACCTATTCACCTTCTTTCTGGGAATGTGAAGAGGTTGCCAGGTTTGGTACTATAGTGCATGTATAAAGCAAAACCAAAAAACTGTGCTCAAGTGCCTGTGTCTGGCCACACACCAGCATTGATATACTACATACTTTGGCTCCCAAACGCCGCAGCACAAGTTTGACCTTTGACCTGAGCCATGTTGGGGCCCTCTCTCATTCTCTCTCCGTCTCTCTCTCTCTCTCTCTCTCTCTCTCTCTCTCTCTCTCTCTCTCTCTCTCTCTCACCTGCCTGCAGAGAGGAGATGGATGGATGGACACTTTCACAACCACACACACTGAGCCAAAATAGTTTCAGGATCTTTATTGGGATTTTTGGAGAACCTTGTCCTAATGAGCAGACACATTGTACACATTGTTTTCACACACTCACACACACACACACACACACACACACACACACACACACACACACACACACACACACACACACACAAACACGTCACATCCTGCTTGCTATTGTTCTCAGACACAAACACAAACATTTACACTAGGCTGGGCCTCAGTGAGCAGTCACTATTCTGGCTTCATCAACGATGGCCTTATCCCTCCAATACAGCCAAACAGTGTGTGAAGCTCATGTCTGGATGTGTGTGTGAGATCCCTGTGATGTGAACACTGGTCACATATCCTGTTTCTAGCAGGAGTAGAGGCAGAGGCTTATTTGTTCTCCTGACTTCCTCTTGACTCTGGGCCAAGTGGAGGGTGGGTGATGTTACCGTCATCGGGGTGTGGAAACAAGATAGCAGCAGCGCCTGATCAAAGCCCCAAAGCTCCACTGCTTTTCCTGCCGCTGAGCGTTTTGATGAATGCCCAAGAATGTAAAGCTTTGCACTATAGCAGCTATGTGAGGCTGCGGCAACGACAATGTTAGCATGCTAATGTTCAGCAGGTACCCATTTTTACCACTCCCACCATCTTTTTACCACTACAAACATCTTTTCTTGCAATGCAAAATGAACTTTTTCAGTTTTTTCAACATTAATATGGGTGTGACTAGATACTCCCAAAGTATGATCAAAAGCAATGCACTCTCTTTTTCTCCACCTTCCTGAAAACCTGTGTTCAAAAACCGCAGTCAGATTTCCCTCCCCTGATGACGTCATAGTGGGAGAAGCCACGCCCCTCCCCTCCCCCATTACCAACCTAACATAGCACTAACTCCACCTGTGATAAGCCACACCCCCAGACCCCCCTGAATCTAACTGGCAGTTAGGCCTTGTTTCCACCGAGTAGAGCGGGTCGGGTCGGAGCGACTCAGAACGGGACAGCTTGCTTTTAAGAATCTCGGTGTTGTTTCCACCTCCGATCCTACCCTTACTGGTAGGGCGGGGTTTAGGCTGGACTGCGATAGCCGCCGCCAGAATATGGGTCAAACTATCGGGCTGTGGAACAACTGTGGTCAAGCCAGCGGTCTCTCGTTTTGGCTTGGTCAAACCGGCCACTTCTTTATTTATTCCCCCGTGTTGTGAGCGTATTACGCCGGTAAATGCACAGAGACGGCTCGGTGCAACTGATAAGAGACAGTGAGTGAACAGTGCTGGCTGGGGCAGCTACGTGACATCGTAGCAGTGGGACACAGTGTAGCCAACTGATTGATTTAATGAAGAGGAAAAACACCACACAATAAACAGTGCTGCGCTCACATTTTTCGCCAAAACACAAGACTCTCTCTTGCCGAGGTGACTACACACGACGGGAATGATTATTTCGACCAATAAACGGACGGCAGTGTGTAGCTCCACCTTTTCGGCACCCTTTCAGGCGGCTGGTACCCCAACGGAGGAGTACCGAAAATGGGAGTGGCTTAGAGTGGCTTAGAGCGGTTAGGCGCGCTTATTTCTGTACCCTACCCAACTTTTGGCAAATGGAAAGCCAAAATAACCGGACCGAACCACTCCGACCCGATCCGCTCTACTCGGTGGAAACGAGGCATTAGATTCAAATAGGCAGTTCGATTCTGGGCCAATTTGAGCAGACTGGGCTTTAGGACGGCGGGGCTTAAGGAGCCAGGCTCTAAAATAGAGAGTTTCAGACAGACGCTGAAAAGAGGAGATTCAACAATGGCACTGTGATACATATAAAGTTATTTTTTGGGAATTTTGGAATCTGAAAATTGGCATAATACAGTATGTGACCTTTCACATGTTACCAACACATGTCGCTCTACCTCACCTCCAGTGACCGACACCTGCTGTTTGTGTGGATAGCTCCCTCTGCAGACACGGGCCGGTCCTACAAGCCACCACTACAGTTTATCTCCATCTTTTTTTCTTTGTCTCAATCTTTTTTTATCAACCACTCTATTTTTCATAATATAAAAGGCTTCATTGGAACATCAGAAGCTTGCTCAAAAATTTGAAACTTAATAATTTGAACATTTTCGTCTCTCAAGCTGATCCTGATATTTGAATCATTACTGAAACATGGCTCAATAGTAGTGTTCCCGACTGTGATGTGGCATTGGCTGATTTTAATATTTTCTCGGAACTGGTGTGGCCTTCTATGTTAAATCCTGTTTTACTGCTTTACTTTTATTTATTTTTTTACATATACTTTATTTATGGATTTTTTATGGATAAAACATGTGCACACACATGCACACACATGCATACACACACACACACACACACACACACACACACACACACACACACACACACACACACTCAAAAGAAAACTGAAAAAAGGAACACAAAAACAAAAGACTAAATAAAATAAACAACTAACTTGGCGTACTCTACTTTACAGGTTTCGAAGGACTTCCATTCATACAATTACATTATTAGACAAATGCTAAACAGAAAATAGAAGATAAAAAGTCAACAAGGTGTCATGTAGGTCCCTTCAGTACTGTTATATAGTCAAGGAAAGGCTGACATATCTGTTTAAAGCTCACATATTATGCACTTTGCTGTCAATTTTATATGGTCTAAGTAGTCCCTAATACTTATTTTTTTAAATGTTTGCTGAAAAACCCGTTCAGATCATTTATTGTAGCAAGCCTCTATACCCTGATTGTCCTCTGGTCTCCGGATGACCTATATTTGTGCGATCTGGCTGGCCCCTCCCACCGTCTCTGCCGGGCTTTCTTTATATGGGCTCTCCCACCGTCTCTGCCGTGCTCTCGCGATACTAGAGAGACACTGCGTGACTTCGGCCGAGTAAACACCCGGCCGAAGCGAAGCCATACTTTGACATAACAGTTTGACATGATTAAAACTAGGGATGCACCGAATATTCGGCCACCGAAAAAGTTCGGCCGAAAATGGCAAAATAAGTCATTTTCGGTTTCGGCCCGAAACAGTTAAAAAGCCGAACAACATTACCGAAAATTGGCGAACTAAATGACACTAAGGAAATATGTTTTTAAAAGAGCTGCGCGCTTGTAAACCAGGAAATGGCAGTAAAGAGAGACGTAACCGTGTATGCGAGTCCACGTCTCTTTGTGAGCGCGCAGCAGGAGCAGTTTGGAGTGTGCATGAAAATGTCAGAGTCCAGTGTGGGAGAATTTTTTCAAACTGGATGAAACACGGCGCAGACAGTGCAATGCTTAATGCAGCATAAAGTTAAAACGCTCGTCCAAGACTGATGTTTAATCACCATAGAAACACAAACGTCTTGCGAGAGCGAAGCAGCGATTCACCCGGTGAAACTCTGTGACAGTGTGACAGTTGGTAACGGTGTCACTCACAGTGACACCTCGCCGGTGAGGGCCGCCGCGCAAAAAAAACTTTAGTTTGACATCTAAAATGATAACCGGAGATATCCTGTCCGTTAGCGCTGTTGGGGGAAAAGGCTCCTACGGTCTGATTGCATTTCTCGAGCCTGAATACACAGAGCCAAGTCGGCAAACTGACAGCGCGACTAAATATATGTCCAGCAAGCCGCCTCCCCCCGTTAGTTTCAGTCTACAGACGAAAAGGTTACAATCACCTCCTAAGAATGGAAATCGTTTAAAGCCTCTCATTGTTATGATCAGGGCTTTGAAGCAAATTCTGAAGTCTGAACATTATGGTGGCAGCTGTGGTGCAGTTTTTTTTAGAGCAACTCAACCTGCACTGCAAAAAATGAAGAAAGGCAATAACTCAATCTTTTTGTAGATTCATCCTCATATAAGTCAAGGTAAAAATCAGTGAGAGGTTCACAAATTAATTCCTAGTAAAATATTAATTTTACTCTTAGATTTGAAGGTTTTACTGTTTAATTATTTATTTAGGGTTGCTTTTTAGTTGTAGGCTATGTTTGAGGAGAACATTTGGGAGTTCATGTATGCAATGTTTAAATAATTGACAAATAATAAACAAAACTGCAAAAGCCTCTTTCGGTATTCGGTTTCGGCCTTTCGGCCAACTGTTTAATTTTATTCGGTTTCGGTTTCGGCCAAGAATTTTCATTTCGGTGCATCCCTAATTAAAACCAATGAAAACAGTAGCCTCACAGTTTGATTTATACAGGAATAACTTCCCACCCTTTGTGGTGTTAAAAACGAGGCATTATTAAACTCCAATGGGAAAGCTAAGTTAGTGCAATAGGTGCAAACGTTGGATGCTAAATCCGAAGCTACATGTGCGCTAACGGCTAAAAATAACACTCGAAATCAGTGAAAACAGTAGCCTCACAGTTTGATTTATACAGGAATAACTTCCCACCCTTTGTGGTGTTAAAAACGAGACATTATTAAACTGGAATGTGAAAGCTAAGTTAGTTTAATAGGTGCAAACGTTGGGTGCTACTACCGAAGCTACATGCTACACTAGGTAAATAACAGGCAAACAACCATTGAGGAGATTCCTTTTAGTTTCACTGATGGAATTACTATACAAGTAGTTCCCTAAACTTTGTCTCGTTATAAACGCATTATTATTAAGACTGCTGTGATTAAGATAAATGAGTGGATTATGAGCAGAATGCTTCTATGTTGGTTTGCTGCACTATGGGGATCTTGTCGCTTAGCGGGGAAAACAACATGGCAGCCATCCATCGGATCTCGGAGCCGTGGACCAATAAGAAATGGGGGGGTGGGGTTATCAGAGACTTTTTTTTTTTTTTTTTTTTTTTTTTTAGACAACTGCACGGTGGACTTTACTAATGTGGGGGGGAAGCATCGGAAGCATGGACATATAAAGAGAATATGGGGAGGTGGCTGTGCAGTTTATGACGTCATAAACTGCAAGAATTCTGACTGGAGTATATTGGGGGGGAGGGGTGGGGGTTTCAGAAACGGGGAGAGTGAGAAAAGGAGAGATTGTTATTTTTTTTGATATTTTGGCAGTCTCTAGGCACACCGTGGACATATGGATATGTTAGAACACATTTAAAAAGTGCATTTAGCATAATATGTGACCTTTAAACTTCTCTGCTTTCCCTGAAATCTCATAATGAATTTTCTCCATAAATAAAGTACAGGAGAACTCTATTAGCAAGATGTCAAAACAGGGAGCTATCTCTTTGTTCCAAACCTTAAGAATATTGTTTTTGCGATCACCATCCCATACTGGATGGACAGAGCTTTCCAATGACTTAAAGGCTCTATTTGTTGTGACAAGCTGAATGTCTGTTTCTGGGTTGGGATGGAGGGTGTGGCTGTAGACATCTGAATAACAACTAAACACGCTTGACCAGAAATTGTGGAGTCTGGGACAGAACCGATACATATGAGCCAGGGTTCCATCAGAGTGTTTTCACCTAATGCAAAGGGGTGAGGAGGAGGGATAGAATGAATGTTATTTGATGCGTGAATAGTGGAGCCAATGTACAACCTTAAATTGAATTCCCAGGACTCCCTCAGATGCTCAGATGCTAAAATCATTCCGGACTGAAAGCTATTCAATTATAACCAATGATCAGAGTACCTCCTCAGAGAAACTTGTAAACCCTCCAATTTTTCTTAAAAGGCTTTGTGTTTGTGTGTGTGTTTTCGTTCCTCAAAGCAAGTGTCCTGTGATTGACAGGCACATTATGACCCCTCACTGTTGGTTTTGTACGGCCCTTAGTTGGAATGTCTGCATTGAAATTTTTTGGCTGTAAACGCCAACTCACTTTGTAGACAGCAAAGCCTTGTAGAATCTGTGGACTTATGGCTTTTGACAGTTTAGAAAAGAAAGCTGCTTGAATCAAAACACTGTCAGGAAAATAGAGTGATAACATTTGGACATGTCTCTCCTTTGCAGTAAGTTTTCAATGTTTTCCTTTGATGTATTGTTAACTGTGGCCCTCAGTCCCAAACTAGCTTCTGCCTTTCAACTCTTCAATGACCAGCAAAAAAAAAACAAGAGATGTACACAAAATCCCCATTGATTACCAATCGGTAATTCATTTATGGTCTTCCACCCGCACACACATGGTACACATCAACCCCCCGCGAGGCAGCCGGACCAGATTACATCCCTGGACGAGGCCTCAGAGCATGCGCCAACGAGCTGGCTGATGTTCTCACATCCATCTTCAACCTTTGCCATCAGCCATTCCACAGTTCCCTTCTGCCAGACCACAACCATTATCCCCCTTCCAAAGAAGAGCCCACCAAGCTGCCTGAATGACTACAGACCAGTGGCACTCTAATCATTATGAAGTGCTTTGAGAGAGAGACCCACATTCAGAGCAGCTTACCAGACACCCTGGACCCCCTGCAATACGCCTAGCGGCCCAACAGGTCCACCTCTGATGCTGTTGCTGCTGTTCTCCACCATTCCCTCTCCCACCTGGAAAATAAATGCTCCTACTTCAGGAGTCTATGTAATCTTTGTGGATTACATAGACAACACCATCCTGAAGTTTGCGGACGACACCGCAGTGATAGGAAGCATCACGGGTGGGGACGAAGCGGCCTACAGGAGGGAGGTGGCCGGTCTGGTGTCATGGTGTGAGGACAATAACCTCACCCTCAACACGGACAAGACCAAGGAGATGATAGTGAACATGAGGAAGAAGAGGAGTCCTCATCGGCCACTGTTCATCGGGGAGCTTGAAGTAGAAAGGGTGAGCAGCTTCAAGTACCTCGGTGTCCACATCAGTGACGACCTCACATGGACACTCAACACCACACAGCTGGTTAAGAAAGCATGTCGCCTGAGATCCTCAGATACTTCTACAGCTGCACTGTTGAGAGCATCTTGACCGGCTCTATCACCGTCTGGTACGGCAGCGCTTCTGCTCTGGACCGCAGACGACTGTAGAGAGGGGTAAAGACTGGAGAGAAGATCATCAGAACTCCACTGCTCTCTCTGCAGAGCATCTACCACCACAGAGTCCACAGGAGAGCTGCCTCCATACTCGAGGACCCTACCCACCCCCTGCATGGACTGTTTACACTCCTACCCTCAGGACGGAGGTACAGAGGTGTGAAGTCCAAAACAACCAGACTAAAGAACTCTTTCTTCCCCACTGCCCTCTGACTCCTAAACAACAGATAGGAGTCTGTTGTTATTGTTATTATTCTACCTCAGGACTGATGCCACTGTTTACATTTTGGTTATGCACAACGGCACACTTTCTTGGATTTGCACCATTCCGTTTATTTTATCTTAACTTAAATGTGTTGTTTTACCTAGTTGCTGCTTTTCTATTTGCCTTGTAAATTGTATATTCTGTATTGTTGCTGCTTTTTTTCTATTTTACTTGTATATTGCATATTTTTCATGTTTCTTTCTTGGCATTCAGTCTGTGGAAAACAAAGGAAGATTTTCATTGTATGACTGAGAACATGTTTCTTATTGTGCATATGACAATAAAAACTTTGAATCTTGAATTGTGAATCTTACATCTCCTCAAGGCTTACAGAGAGATCCACTTATCTGAGAATCAAAAAGACAGAAATGGTAAATAAATGTGTTTCTCAATATCTGATAACTGGAATCAATCTACAAAACACACATACAGTATATACATTTGCATTATTACACATGTCAATGTGAGCTTTCCTTCCTTCCTTTTAAGAATCCTTCACACATACGGACTCAACAGTGAAGTTAAGATGCCATTTATTGTGCATTGAACCTAAAAACATAACAACAACAAACAAAACTAGTCTGGCCAAGCCTACAAATACTGAAAGATTACAAAGACTCCTACTTTGTACCACTACCCGAACAAAAAAAAAACCTGCGTTCCAAATCACATACTTTTTCTTTTTACTACACTAAATACTAAAGTACAGAAGAGTTTTAGGGCCACAGGAGAGAAAAAAAATCATATAAACAAAGTTTTTTCTTTCATTACGTCGAGAAATGTCAAGAACAAAGACAAATACTCCAAAATGCTATTGGAGTTAGTGGGGCATTTATGTATTTTCGGCATACTAAAGTTGACGACGTGCATGTATTGGGACATCCTAAATCTTTTTCTGGCATACTAAATAGTAGGGAAGTATGGGTATTGGAACGCAGGGAAAGTCGCTAGCGTGTCCTCCCTGAGATCAGGCAGAGGGAGAGGACTGTGCACCATGTTTAAATATAGCTGTGCCCAGCCCCTCAGCATCAGAGGTGGAAGTGAAAGACGTTGGGGTCAGGGCCAGAGAGAGAGGCTTTCCTGCCATGAGCCATGTTTACTGAGGATGTTTTTCACCCTGTTTTCCCATTAAGGTGTGGCCCGTTTCCTTCACACAGAGCAGAGCCTTGCTGCTAGATCACTGAGCTCATTCTCCTCTCACACATCCAACATACTGTAGAACCAAACCAGTGTAAAAGCTGACATCACTAAAGACAGCATCAGCTATGTGCTATAATACAAGTAATACATCTAAAGTTAACCAGTTTTCAAATGAATTTCCAGGCATTAAAAAACAGGAAAAGGACTCTCCCCTTAAAACTTATCTAGGAAATAATAATTTTAATCATATAGGAATTAGGGGTGGGAAAAATAATCGATTCTCCGATGCATCGCGATTCTCTCTCGAACGATTCCGAATCGATTCAGAAAAGTTAATAATCGATTTATAATCGCCACTGCGCATGCACAACATACAAGTGCGAGTTGTTAAAAGTGGCGACAAAAGGGCAGAGAGCAGCAAACCCATACGACCTGCACTGGCTTTGTGTCTGTTAACGTTTTTGTATGAGAGCTGAATTCCAAGCCATACTTTTTGCACAATGTGTTGAAATGACATAGAAAATAATGGAATAGAAATCCTATAGAAACATGATTTACAAGAGTAGAAAGTAAATTAAAGTGAATCGGTTTAGTTTTTACATACTTCCATATTGTGTTGAAATTAGTGGTGGGCCGTTATCGGCGTTAACGTGCTGCGTTAACGCCAGACTCTTATCGGCGATAAAAAAAATATCGCCGTTAATCTCTTATTCCACCTCCTGTTCGGCTCAGGGGAGATAATAATAGCCGGGGGCCGTTGTTGACACTTGAGGAGCCTTTATTCTCTCACACACCCGCCGCTCTCTCTCTCCATCACTTGCCCACGACACAATCGGGTATTGGAACGCAGGGTGGGTGTGTGTGGCCACCGGTCGCCACGTGACTATAAGTTTCTAAGTTTTAAACACTTCTATCTCTTCAACGTCACCGTACCCGAATCCTAAATATCCCCATAGCAGACGCTATATTTCATCGGGGGGGAAACTTTGTTTTGCGCCACAGTTCGGCCGTAATGCTGCTGCACACATACACACACACACAGACACAGGCGCACACACACACGCTGCATGACAGAGACGAGGGGCGCTACCAAAAAG
Source organism: Ammodytes marinus (assembly GCF_949987685.1). Classification (NCBI taxonomy): domain Eukaryota; kingdom Metazoa; phylum Chordata; class Actinopteri; order Uranoscopiformes; family Ammodytidae; genus Ammodytes; species Ammodytes marinus. The sequence goes on along the minus strand of NC_137230.1, from coordinate 3,449,623 downwards.
ACGAGAGGAGCGGTTGGAGCAGTTGGAGCGTTTAGAGACACATGCGTGCACATTTATTTACATAAAATCGCAATCGCAGTCATTTGTTATGTAAAATGTTTCACTAAGGAAAATTACAGAAAAAGTAACGCACAGTGACTTTGATGAGTAACTTTAATCTGATTACTGGTTTGGAGATAGTAACACGTTAGATTACTCGTTACTGAAAAAAGAGGTCCGATGCCGGTAACGCGTTACTAAGTAACATCTTGTTGAACATTATTTATTTTCATCACCAATTATCATAGTAGAACAGCTTCCTCAAGCAGTTTGTGATGCATGTTGGAAACAGGAGATGAGCCCCTGGTCTGATGCGCCACCTGGCTTGAGAAACACGTTCTCAAAGACTTACTTTGAGTCATTATTTAGGAGCACACACATATTATGAATGAATTAAAATGAGACATTTTAATCTAGATTCATCTAGATTAATTCCAAAATTAATCTAGATTAATCTAGATTAAAAAAATTAATCTATGCCCACCTCTAGTTGAAATGCAAGCTGCATTGATTATTGCACTGTTCATAGAAAGTCATATTTGTGACAAGAAAAGCTTTTTCTCTAATACAATATTAGAGAAGGCAATTCATCTGTTGATTGTCTTTAATGATCATTACAAAAGTAGGAAGTGCAAACTCTGAGTAGTAAACTATAAATATATTTTTGAAAATCACACAAAGGTATGTACGTAAAAAAGAAATTGCATCGGGATGCATTGAGAATCGATTTTGAATCGAATCGTTGACCTCGGAATCGGAATCTAATCGAATCGTGAGGTGCCAAGAGATTCCCACCCCTAATAGGAATCACAGTGGTAGTTGAAGCTATATTTGACTTTATACGTATGACTCTGGTGAACAAGCTTTAAATTCAAATATTTTTTTTAAAGAACCCATATACAGGTTGTTTGTTTCCCCATTCACTTATAGTGGATTTAAGGCCAATTTTGTATGTATTTCTTTTTCTGTTAAATTTGCACTGCAGTTCCAGTTTTTTTCTGCACCATGTTAGGTGACTGGCAGCTGACTCACAGTATGCACCAAGTCTTCCAAAAGACAGGATATGTCTTTTCTCATATAGGGGAGAACGGGGTAATCTGAGACACTTTTTACATCTGCTCCCCTTTAAGCGAGCTAAAATGATTTATCACTCAAATTCACACATTTCCCATTAATTCAGGATGTTTCCTAGAAATGGGCATTAGCAGAATTTTTTCAAGACAAAAGGGCAGTGAAAATATGATTGTTTTAAAAAAAATTGTCATCTGTCTCACTTTAGCTGTGGGGTAAACTGAGACAGACCAGAAAAATCAAGGGGGTAAACTGATCCACTTACTTTTTCCACTCTGAAAATACCATAACAACACACATTTTAGAATCCTGACAGCTAGCTTGAAAACCAAATATTACAGAACTAATGTCGGACTAGTAACAGAATCATGGGGTTTGGTCAATTAAGCAAAAATATTTTCTAAACACTTGAAAGTAACTCTGATCAAATACAACATATTATTCATATTCAATAATTAACGTTCAAATGACAGATAGAACTAGTTAAATTAAAACACAGTCTGGGGGTCAGAACACATACCAGCTAGTGTCTGGGGTTCAGAGCAAAGGACAATCAGAACCAGAACAGTCTGGGACTCAGAACAGGACTAGACCCAGCTGTCATTTTCCATCTTTTGATTAGTTTTTTTCTGCATTTGTTTTATTGGGATAATTCATTGAATAAAGACATATTTCTTAGAGTCTATTGATGTTAAAGGTCACTCTCCTGTCCCCCACATACATACGTGCCAAACCATGCCCTTGCTGACACCCCTTAAACCACCAACCCCCACCTCCTTTTGTCTTTTCAAACTAGTCTCCTTGCTACCTCAAATATAGTGGATTCATTAAAAGAGGGCACAGACAGTCTCACTTTACCCCACAGCATTTGTCTCACTTTACCCCACTGCCACAATTTGAGAAAAAACTACCTCTCTCAGAAATTCAGGCTAATCTTCAGTTATCATCATCACATGGTTTCATATGTTGGTAGTTCATCAACATATAAGTTTTTCTACCTGAATCAATTTGATTTGGCACAACAATCGATTAAGTTGACAGCAAGAAAATTTACTTTTACATACAAAAAAATAAATTTTTGGGAAAAAACACGCTTACAACATCACCATGAGGTCCTCTCTTTCGTGGCGATATGAGAGGGACTTGAAAACATATATCTCACATGACCAAAAATGTGTTCCGTGTCCTAAATACAGGGGGTGTCTCACATTAACCGATGTCTCACATTCCCCTGTCCTCCCCTACATATTTCTATTTGAAGGCTAAGACCGTTTCAGAGGGCTGTTACAAAGTTGACCATTTCCCCCATGAGCCAATTACATTGTTCAATCTTTAAATCTCAGATTACTTTTCAATAAAGCTTATTCAAGGTTATTTTGGGTTGGTTGTCTCTTTTCTATGGACAACCCATGACTTCCTTCCTGCTTTCCTAATGTGCAGATGCTCTTCAGCTTGCTCTCTCCTCTACTTGCACTTTTTTTGCTTACATTCTTATTTTTCCTCGATAATACTTTTCGCAGCAGCTCCTGGATACATACAAATCAATGGGACTGTAATTTACTTTTATCTTTATAGATACTACAGGCATTTTTGGAATTTTTTACGACCTTCTCAATAGAACGTGAGGAGGCCTAACAGGACAAGCCTGTGGTGACTGGAAGCGAGGCGCTAAGCTAAAGCTAATTAGCAGCAAGATGCCTCCCTTATCAAACAAGGACTATCAAATACTCCTACAGAGGGGCGCCCTTAGCTCAGTTGGTAGGGCGTCCCCCCCATGGGCCTCGGCCAGCAACGGACCCGGGTTCGATTCCAGCCCGCCGTCGTTCTCTGCATGTCACTCCCCTCTCTGCCCCATTTCAACTCTGTCTCTACACTATCAATAAAGCATAAAAATGCCCAAAAAAATATCTTTAAAAAGTACTCCTACAGAGGATTACAGCACTGGAAACAAAAATTAATCGATTAGAAGTGAACTTGAAAGTGAACGGACTATGTGGGAACTCCTCCTATCTCTCCTCCAATCACCCTTTCTCCATCCTCTCCTGGCCTGGGGTTCATGGAAATCGTATGTACCCCCCGCCCTTAACATCCCCCACAACTCCTCAATGTTAGCCACAGCGCCCGGCTCTCCACCCCTCCACACACACACCCCCTCCTCTCCCACCGCGACGTCATCAACAGCCTCCCAAGCCTGATGAGCCTGCTTGTTTACGGAATAAAAGCACCTGTTGGTACGAACCGGGCCGCGGCTACACAGATACCGCCTTTGACTCACAGGATAAGCCGGGGCCCTGTTTCTCAAAGTTTATCTCAAGAAACAGGAAACTCCTCTCAATAAACAGAACAAGGCCTCTTCTGTTTAACATCTACATGCTCCCACTAGCTCAGATTATGAATAAGAACAAATTATGCAACCATTATTATGCAGACGACACACAAATTTACATAACCATATCACCAGGAGACTATAGTCCAATTCAAGCACTAAGTAAGTGCATTGAACAAATCAATGATTGGATGTGCCAAAATGTTATTCAACTAAACAATGACAAAACTGAAGTAATTGTCTTTGGTGCCAAAGATGAACAATTAAAAGTCAGCGCACAGCTTAAATCTGTTATGTTAGAAACCACACACCAAGCCAGAAATCTTGGTGTTGTCATTAGACTCAGACTTGAATTTCAAAAAACACATTAAATCAATTAATAAGTCAGCCTTCTACCACCTTAAAAACATATCAAGAATTAAAGGGCTTATGTCTCAGCAAGATTTAGAAAAACTTGTCCATGCATTTATCTTTAGTAGACTTGACTACTGTAACAGTGTCCTTGCAGGCCTTCCAAAAAAATCTATCCGACAGCTTCAGGTAAATCAGAACGCTGCTGCTCGAGTCCTCACCAGGACCAAAAGATTAGATCACCCAAGTTCTGAGGTCTTTACACTGGCTTCCTGTCAGTCAAATAATTGATTTCAAAATATTGATGTTGGTTTATAAAGCCTAAATGGTTTAGGGCCAAAATACATTACTGATCTGCTGATACATTATGAACCGTCCAGAGCCCTTAGGTCGTCTGGGACAGGTCTACTTACAGTCCCCAGAGTTAGGACTAAACATGGAGAAGCAGCTTTTAGTTTTTATGCACCAAATCTCTGGAACAAACTCCCAGAAAACTTGAGGTCTGCTGCAACTCTCAGCTCTTTTAAATCAAGTCTGAAGACTTTTCTGTTTCCATTTTGACCTGTAATTTGTATTTTATTTAAATGTTCTATTTCTATTCATTCGCTTTTAAATGTTATGTTCATTTGCTTTTCTAATGTGTATTGTGTATTTTAATCTTGCCCCTGTAAAACACTTTGAATGGCCTTGTGTCTGAATTGTGCTATATAAATAAACTTGCCTTGCCTTTACTACCAACCTTAGATTACTCAGATCAATTTAGTTCTCTCCTGATTGGCATTGGTATTTGTTATAAAGTTATACATACTGACTGGTTAAAATGATGTGTTAAGATTAAGACACTGTTGTTGTCATGTTAAAAGTAAAAGGTTACAGAACCATCAAGGTCATGGTTTAAAAAAAAAAAAAGGAAAAAAAGCAGTGAGTCTTCTTTAGGCATTCAAACTAATGACTGATACTGATGTTTGTCATGTGACGAGAAACCTCTTGAATGGTAAATGAAAGTCTACTGGTTAAATCACCAATATAAACGATGGGAAACTGCATGGAAAAAACGGAATACTAAAAATAAAAGGTAAAAGTCCCACACACCATTTGGCCGGATTGTGTTCTGTTCACAGGCAACATTTTGACACGTAAGCAAACTGCTCCATTCTTGCAACTCACAGCAGTCATGAGGAGAATGTTGGGCGTACAGGGTGAACATCCTGAGTCCTGCATACGGCCAGTGTTTTGGCAACACATCCACTTTGGTTAAGTGTTACGTCCTTGTGTTTCCTTCCCCTCCTCCTTTCTCCTCATTGCTCTCAGGTGCCGGTGGTAAGCCTGAATAGCCCTGCTGATATTTAAGGGGAGATCTCTGTGGCCCACACACACACACACGCACACACACACACACACACGGCAGCTCCTGGCTGCTTTGTTTGATCCTGAGTTCCTTCACACACACGCGCGCGCACACACACACACACACACACACACACACACACACACACACACACACACACACACACACACACACACACACACACACAGCTCCTGGCTGCTTTGTTTGATCCTTAGTTCCTTTTGTTTTGTGAATGTTGGCCTGTTCGTTTAGTTTTTTGTGACTTTATTTATTAGTTAGTTGTCTTGGGGTTTATTAGTCTGTTATTAGTCTGGGAGGAGGAAGTTCTGGATCCGACTGTCCAATGTGCGGCTGGTCCAGGCTCCCTCCATCTTTTGTTCTGTTTAATCAGTCCTCCAGTTACTTTGGGTTTGGGTTAATAAATGGGTTATATTATTTAAAACTTTAACTCTGGCGCAGTTCATATGTAGGTCGAGGCCATGTGTCCAAGGGTGGCCGTTAACATTGAGGAAATAATTGTGCTTTTGGTGAAATGTCAACAAACTATTCCTGCATTAAACCAAAGGCCATCATCTTTCTCTAACCTGAACAAGGTGCTTAGAGCAAGGCAAGGCAAGTTTATTTATATAGCACAATTCAGACACAAGGCCATTCAAAGTGTGGCTAACTATAATCCTAAAACAGTCAAATACAATAATTCACATTTCGTCATTGTGTTGATTAAAAAGGCTACACGATAAACATTTTATGATCTGGTTTGGGTTGTGTTTAGGCATGGGAGCTACTGGTTTAGTTTGGGTTAGGGGGTTAGGGTTAGGGTTAGAATGATTATGGCAGTGTTGACTTACAACAGTCTCCCAGATCAAAATCACACACATTGTCCAACCATCACCCTGCGGTTTAATGTGCGAGATGTAAAAATGATGATAACGAAGTGAAACAGCACACACATTTATAGATTTAAATATACAGTAATGATTAAATAATTGCAACACACTATTGGACTCCAGCCCAAAGACATATAGGTTTTAAATCTTTGTTTTAAAATAGCACTTTAAAATGGTAAATTGTAAATGGACTTGACTTATATTGCGCTTTTTAGCCGATTTTCTCAGCCCCAAAGCGCTTTACATTTCTTACCACATTCACCAATTCATACACACACTCATACACCGATGGCAGTAGCTGCCGTGCAAGGCGCTCTCTGAACCATCAGGAGCAATGTTGGGTTCAGTATCTTGCCCAGGGACACTTCAACATGTGGCGGGTAGGCGGGGGATCCAACCTCCGACCCTGCACTCCAGACTCCTTTATCCCACCATGAGCTGCTCCAGGGTCCTGAGAAGACATAGGCTCTCACTAAAAAAAAGTTAAAAAAGAGAAAAATAAATAAAAACCTAGTTTTAAATGAGCTGAATTAGTTTTTACTTTAAACTTTCAATATCCCACTATCACCAACTCTTCTACAGTATTTATCCAACATTGGCTGTATAACTCCCACTTAGTTCACAAAACAAAGCTGTACTCTTCATGAATCCCTGTTTATTTACTATTCTTACTAACTCTGTCCTAGTAACCACCGGACGCAGTGTCACAGGTGAGCCACTAGAGGGAGGCATAAGAAAACACACAGCAAACTCCTCACACAACAGATTTGATTCATTCATAAGAAGCTATTGGGATGACAAATTCCATTACATATGTGTATGTAGGGAGTGGAAGCAATACTGTCTGAGGAGCAGCATCAGAGCCTATACTGGTAATGATGTTGGTCTCATCTCCTGTGATAAACACATGGAAATGTAGCACCAATATGTAGCAGTGAATGCTTCATCTCTGTGAAGTTTGAATAACAGTGGCATTCTGAAGCTCTAATTTGATTGATCATCAGAGCAATAAGGCACACTTTCCTGTTATTACAAAACAATTAAGACCTCAAAAACAGCCTGCTATGATAGTTTGAATGTAATAACTTGTTGTATGGAAAAACAGATTTTTCTAAATGAACAAGTCAGTTTTTCCTGTTTTATACAATTAGAGGGTCAATGTTGAAGCGTGCAATACCGTTGATTGTATTCACTTTGCTTAATATAAACAGTCCTGTAATGACATGTATGTCTATGTGGTAGCTTTGACAAGTTAACTTGGCCTTTGTTTGAACACTTCTTAATATTATCAATATCTTTTTTATAATAACAAAAAATCAAGTGGCTAATATGTGAAAAGGCTCCCTCAGGATAAACTCACACCTGACAACCTAGTTACTCTCGGCTCCAAACAGCTTCGACAAGGCAATTTTTTTAGTTTTCATATAGGCCTACACAACAGGAGTGCACACATCACATCACACCTGTCTTAATGGTGGAACACGCTTTAGAACACAGTGGAGCATTTAGCACAGTTGGTGGAGACCAAAAAGAGTTTAGTGACCTCCAAATGCATGATAATGTATTGTGTGTGAAGTATATGCATGAGTAGGCAACTCTTTTCACTTGAGCAATGATAACTTATGAGAAGATGTAATGTCTGATATTGTGTTTACAGCCTGTTGCTGCTAAAAGAATTCATGCTAGTTCAAATGTGTAACTTCATGAGTTAGGGTTTTAACATAAGACACTATTGTGTTGCACCATGGAAAGAATAGAAGGTATACAAAGAACTAAAAAATGTGTATATCCCTCTTCAATTTCAACATTTATAATCATTTATCTGTCTCACTCATCAGCGTTTAGTGCTATTATACATCTGGGGTGTCCCTGTCACTGCAACATGTTCAATCAAATATGAGACATCTGTGCTCAAAGGTCACTGTACATCACATTTACACATTTAGAGATAGAGTGATGAGAATGTTTAAGTCCAAGTACTTTTTCCCCCACAGTGTTGTCTTTGTCTATTTGCTAGTTTCCTCTGAGTTTGATAATATTGAATGTTCCTCCCTGAAGAGCACATCTTAAACCAACGTGTTGTTAGTTCCACAGTGGTTACTCCTCCATCCATCTGCAGCCTCCACCATCTACCAAGACTTCTATATTTGCTTCCCAGAGCTGCAGTTCAAACAACATGCATCCAGACTGGAAACTAGATTCACACACACACACACACACACACACACACACACACACACACACACACACACACACACACACACACACACACACACACACACACACACACACACACACACACACACACGTGGCTGCCCCTGGTTGAGTGTGTGTTTTCTGTGTAAACTGGAGTGAGCCACAGAGAATCTATTCATCCTCTGCAGCAAACACACACACACACACACACACACACACACACATGCACGCACGCGCACACACAAAAAACACTTTAAAAATTAGAAAGTTTTGATGCAAACTAATACTCTTAAGTTTGGATGGATACTCATCATTTGAGCCAACTAATTATCTTTAGTTGAACTAACTTATTATTGATAAGTAAGGAAAATGTATCCTTTATATGTATATATAGTCATACAGATAACAAACAAAACCAAGTTGGTCAAAATGTTAATTCAGACATTATATACAGTATTGTTAAACCTATTTGGATTTTTTTTAACAAGAAATAATACGTTGGCGAAACTTCTATTTTTGGAAGTCTTAGTATGTAGACTTCAAAACTCAAAGTAACATTAGATATTATCTCAACAAAAGATGATTAGTTGGCTCAAAGGGGGCCAACTTAAAGTTTTCACCTCAAAACTCAAATCTATACTATAGAGAGTTGCTTAGAAATAAATTTTCCTAACTTTTACATTTTTACAGCACACAAAAAACACACACACACGCACGCGCGCACACACACACACACACACACACACACACACACAGTAAGAGCAGTGTGTGACGCTGAGTAGGTGTGAGGTCAGACCCCAGCTAAATGTGGTGTGTTTCTGGAGTTGGCTCACAGGAAAGGGGCAGTGATTTTGGGGAGCCATGCCTTACTGAGACACACTGTTGTTGTGTTCTCCAGACAGAGGGGGAGGGAGAGAAGGGAGGAGGCGGACGGAGGAGGAGAAGAGGTACGCACACATTACCCCAGATGAATCACAGGGAGGAAGCCATGCTCTGAAGGGGATACGTCAGTCTGGACTTCTAACTGTAAATCTTTGGATCCCCTGTTTGCACCTTTGGGAGAAGCTGTGGATGCTGCCTCTAACACAACATGATCGACTACGGTGAGTGTAGATGTTCCACTGCCAACACTGAAGTTGTATTTTTGTTTTACCAAGGACGTTTATCAGTGTAGGTCTACAATTATGTGAAGCAGGTGTCTCTCCAACGTGTAACCAAGTTGACATTTGTGACTGTGTGAACTACTGTTTATGGACTATGAGGAAAGGAAACAAAGGAAATATTGTTTTTGAAGTCAGTCTAAAGGAATTGTGTAAGAAATCAAAATAAGTTGGAGAGCAGGGAAGTTAAATTATGCACTTGTTTTGTGGGGACTGAGTGTGTGTGTGTGTGTGTGTGTGTGTGTGTCTTTATATACTTGTGTGGACCAACCCTTGGCGGAGGACCCGTGCTGTGAGGACAATTTGGCCAGTCCTCACAAAGACAAGGCTTAAATAGCATGCACTTGGTGTGCGTGTGTGTGTGTGTGTATTTATGGTCCCACTTGCACACAGAGGCTCTTTATGAAAACATAAATTATATAACATTGTGTACGTCCATTCCAAGGCAACCTTTACAGCACACATATCCCCAGTGAGGCCAGCATCGGATTGGCACTGCTTCCGCCCTGCCTTCCCCACAGTAGCCGCGCACAAGGCCAAAGGCTTAGATACAACCACATGGCCATTACATACACAGCACTCAGTTGTAATTCCACAATGACAAGGGCATGAGATTATTTGTATAAAAATAGGCTTCAGAATCAGTAGTGTCCCCTTGAAGGACTATAGCTAATAGATACAGTCTGATTGTATACATAGAAACAGTGGTGGATTGTTTATCCGACACCCTGGCTTGTTCTCTGTAGGCTCCACTCCCTCTCACAGACTGGAAAAAATATCTAGGGGAAAACTCCAAACAACACACGCGTTGTCCAGCTGCACAGCAACCCCACCCTCTGCTCTCCTTCAATCAGGTTCTGTTCCCTGAGTATGCTTTCTGTGAGGATGTGTTCTCTCTCTCTCTCTCTCTCTCTCTCTCTCTCTCTCTCTCTCTCTCTCTCTCTCTCTCTCTCTCTCTCTCTCTCTCTCACGCAAATATGCTTTTAATTCAGTCTCTATTCTAAACACACCTGTGACCGTCTTGTGCCTGGGGGAAGGAAAATGTTATTACAGTTTGAACAGTGAATCATGGGTCAACTTGATCGAATGCTCACACTTTCTTTGCACAGCGAGAGTCTTCTGTGGCGAATGGGTTAACTATTACTGCAGACATGAAGCCTTATTGAATAACCATGTCAACATATTGCAAACACTTAGTAGCAGGCGGCCTATTGAGTCTGCTCTTTCTATTCTGAATTTTGTCAGTATACCGTTTATGAATGCTGTGCCAAATTCATCAATTAGTTCTCAATCTATAAAAGGAAAAAGAAAGATGGATGTCCTATTTCATCCAATTGGTATTAAAAGCAGCCTTGGTCCGAGTCACCAGGGCTTTGCGCTGTTGATTACTTCACACAAATCATTTCCCCATTTTCCAACAAAGCAGTTTTGAGGGTCAGTGAGGACCTGCTGTCCAATTCCAGTTCCATAGCAAGAGAGCCAGTGTTTGGGCGAGGGAAACTTGTTCCAGTACAACACCAAGTCTTTGCTGGACTAGAACCAAGAAGCGGTTACATCATGGGCTGGGGACAGGATGTCATTTGCCCTTCATAACGACCATTACGCAATGGACGAGTAGTGTTTGGATGCCTGGCTGTGCTCGCAAAGCAAAGCCAGAATCAACACCAAATCTGATGTACACGTAGACCTCTTTTTTTGTTGTTGAGCTTAAAGTTAACACTAGTGTTAGCATTGAGAGCAGACATACAGTATTCACCTTATTTTGGAACGTAACCATGGAAGACGCCATTGTTGTTGATCCTGTCATCGAACTTCCGGTTAGCTTGATCTTAGTATAGCATACCTGCGGAGCCCCGTTGTTTGTTCCGTCCACTTTATGTATAAATAAACCAACTGAATAGCATCCCTACCCGGAGAAGTGACTTGGCTATGAAGCTACGTTGAAGAAACCACTCTGGGTGCTATCCAGGTATGTCAAACTATCAACAGCCTCCTCTGTTTACTGGTTTGATTAAAAAGTTTGTGAACAATTTGTAGCCTAACAACAAAAACTATGGCGGAACGAAAATTATGTATCATGTAACGTGTGTTACCTAATTAATTCTGCATTCAATTCTATGTAAACATACATATTTTACTTATTTAACAGTTAAACCAGATAATAATATAGGCTACCTACTAATGTAGATTGGGCCGAATAGGCCTATGATGACCACAATCAGGCTGAGTAGCCTACAGATCAGATATTTGCAATCATTGTGGATTATGGAAATAGTAAATGCACATGTTATCTAAGAGTTGTTTACAGTGGGGAAATTATTATTTTGTTTGTAGGCTGCATTAATGAAATACAATTTTCTATTTTACTAGGTGACAATGCAACACCCAGCACCGAGCCATGGATGTGGATGTGCCAAACTCACTGAGATGCTGTGACCCAGTGGGAGGAGGACTGGACCCTTTGTGACCATAGTTACAGTTCATGTCTCCCCCAAGAAATGTACAGTTAAATGTCAATTGGTTTACTTATTACAAGACATATGCAAAATGTACAGTAACATTTTAAATTTGTACTTATTACAAAAGACATGCAAAATGTACAGTAAAGTGTCACAAAGTTTATTAAAAACACATACTTATTTCAACAGCATTCAACAAAGAAATATTTTGTTTTAATTCCTCAAATGTATTATATTAATTAAGCAATTTTGGAAGCAGCTTTTGTGAAAACAAACAATTGTTAACATACTACCGGAAACTTTTTCTTCTTTGAAATACATTTTAACTACATTAACAGAATGTTTAACATTAGGGCGAGATGGGAGAAATGAACAGCTGGTTTAGATCTAGTTTTTACAAAGCTGCTTGTATTTCATATAGCGACAACCTGCCTGCCTGAATTTCATTTGCAATACGAGGCAGCATATATTTAAAATAGAAAGCCTTTAGACTTGGCACAATTTCTGTACAGAAATTTGCATCATTAGCTACACCCAGCAATATTGCTGCTGGGATGGGGTTACACCAACTGGAAATTGAAAATATGTCTTGTTGGTAAACTCTCCTCCCGTCATTTTAAGACTCCACTGCTCTGCTTCTTTCAGTTTAATTGTTTTTCTAAGTATTGATAACACTCTCCTTATAATTTGTGAAAACCAGCTGAGCCCAGACACTCTGTTCCTCACGTAAGGCAACCGATTACAGTACCCGCTGAACTGTAATTGGTGTCCTTACGTGAGGGACAGAGCGTCTGGCCAATTGCAATTAAAAAAAAATCTAAAATCCACACAGCAACTTCTTTACACATTTTAATATACAACATTTTGCACAATCACCTGAAAGAAGAGTGACTGTCGTAACAACAAACACGGACCAGTGGGTTTTCCCGGGAAATGTGTCCCTGCCCTTATTGGCAGTGAGTAAAGGGAGAACTGCCTCATGGGAGGATCTCGCTGTCTCTCAATCCACAGCTGAGTTCAAAGCTTTTCTTAGACTGAAAGTAAGTTTTACTTTGTTAGCCTCTTAGAAATGTAGTGGTCTCAAAAGTAAAATTTATGTCTTAGAAAAATAGTGAAGTGAAAGTCATAAGTTTCCAAAAAAGCAGATACTCAAGTATAGTACAGACATTCAAAAAGTTGGAACTCAATAATTTAACTTATTTACTGTCCACCACTTCATGTAATAGTCATGCGGCCCATGTGATTGTGATTTTAATGCCCCCCATGTTCACATCTGAGATCTTATTACTGAAGTGGTCTTCCTGAGACGTCAGAGGATTTCTCCAAGGCTGGACACTTGGAACAGTACTCAGTGTTCATCACTCCATCAGGGCTTCCCGACAGCCATGGCTCCTCTGCTGACCACTGTGCAAAAAGAAGAAAGAAAAAATATATTTTTGTCAAGCAGCAATCGAGTGGTTGAATCAATATACATGTAGGCCTACAGCAGTTCTAAATATTTCTGATTAATGATGGCAGACATCTGAATATTATAATAAACAACTTACTTTGAATCAAAGTGTTATTATTAGACTTGTACTTTCTGTGACATAGAAATAGACTGAATATCACAGATTATCCTGAATAAGTCTCAGAACTGATATTAAAATGTGTTGATTATGTAAGATTTAGTCAATCTTATTTCATTCCAAATAATTTTGTGGAAAAGAGTTGCATTAAACTGTGTAAATGTAAAACACGACTCCATGCACAGAGATGGCAGTACATCTCATTTAATAGTTGCTTGCACAGTGTTCCACTTAAACGGAGCGAGCAACTACTAAACATGGTGTATTGCCAATGCCATAATGTCTTTGTGTATGGAGTCATTTCAAATGGGATATATTTTGTTTTTATGTAGAGAAGATTTACACACTTACCTCAAATCCATTTATGTACATACTTTCTTCCTCTGCCGATTCTCATTCTCGTTGTGCTGTGATACACGAAAAAGCATGTTAGCAAGTTAAATTTGATTAGGTTTAAATAGAAATGGTATTGATTGTATAAGTAATCGCAAAGTTGTAGTGTTGTCAGAGGCTATTTTAACTAAAGTAGCTGCAAACATTTATCATGCTACTTCACATGAGTCGATATTTTTCATGTTATTTCTATTTTCTGGTTAGACAAAACATAGAAAACTGATCATTTGAACTTAATTTAATCACATAATTGTATATTGGGAAAGATTATCAGATGATATAATTTGAGATTACACTTTAGAATAGAGAAATATGCCCTTGTATGATTGACAATCATTGTAGGTTTAAAACAAAAAAACATCATATTGTCTTACCTTCCTCAATTGAAGCTGCTTTACTTGGAGTAGCCTAGTACAGCCCGCTTTACCCCTCTGAAGGTACTGACTCAGTGCTCTTGACATTTTTCACCATGGCTCCATCTTCTCCAAGGGACAGCTAAATATGACCATAGTAATCTAGCCACTTTCTCATGTCATCCTCGTTGCGGGCGTCTGACTGCCGCATCGTAATAAGAGGATGCGACCACGGTGTGTGTAGATGTTAGCGATGTAAGCTAGTTTATCGAAAACAAACTACTACATTACAAATGGCTTAGTACTTAACTTACTAAACGTACTACTTTTACGTTTAGAACCTTTCTGTAAACAAATATTTCTTCCCTACGATTCAATTGTGCTTCATTGTTTGCCGCTGTTTACATTCTTTCGCGGCTCTGCAGCGCTGAACCGGAAGTCGCATGATAAACTCGCTAGAATCGGAAGTGGAAAACGGGGCGTTCCAAAATAAGGTGAATACAGTGATGTAATGACGTGACTCTCTAGGATTAAAAAAAGCATACCGGTTCTTCAATGGCCCGGCCATTTTTAGACCAGCTCCTCCCCCACAGAGATTGGAGAAATTCCAGACTGATCTGCGGTAGAGAAATGAATGTAAAGCTTGTGAGATCAGACTATGATGGTGTTTCAAGTATAAGAAAGGAGTGAGGTTCCTTCTTTTTGCAATACATTTATTTCCTGTGGAAATATAAACACAGTTGGGTTTAATGACGAGCTCTCTTGCTAGCGTAATATACATTGGCTTGGCTCGTTACGTGCTGACTACCTCGGCACTACTGGCCCATATCATATACACAAATACATCTCAAAGCACATGCTCTCCATAACAATACACCTTATAATACACATTTATCATATACACTTACAATAGACCTGTTACTCTTATGCCTCGTTTTGAGAGAATTTGACTGCCGGAACGTACTTACAAACTGTGACAGTCCAGCTCCACGGTATGTCAAACTAAAGAACAGATTGGACATTGATGTTATGGTGTTGAATATATGACCTGGCATCAACCTAATGTACATTTGCATTTTTATCACCCACCGCTCATTAATATGATGTTTGAATAGTTGGTCCAGGCACAGCAGCTGGGATGGATTTCTGTCCTACTACTGTGTTCCCTGTCCTGGCATAGAACCAGCTGGAGAGTGTGTATGCCTATGAAAAGAGAAGGAGAGATGGAGTCTATGGGCTTACAAGCCCCCATCATAGAGATCCATGTCTCGGCTTCCTGTCTATCTGGCCAACAACACAACAATCAGACTAATGTTCCATAATTGCAAACACTCTTCCAGGATCAGAGCCACTGATTTACCAAAGAAGAAAGCCTTTTTCTTCCATTCTCACTTCACTGGAACTTGGCCTTTATAACAACTTGAGTTGTTTATTTGGCCAGTATCTTGGGTCCTTTCCTTATTATCTGGTTACTAGGGATGTCACAATCTTTATGTAAGTTGGAAATCGATAAAAATTACATCGTGATTCGACCTTGGAAAGTGGAAGGTGGAATGGTGCATCCGCCCCGCCCCCAGTCATGTTCAGAATGTGTGTTGGTGTTACCCCCCATTTTTGTCTGACTATAATTTTCTTTTCATTAAAATGTTGCACAGTGTGCCTTTAAATAGTTATATTAAATTGATATAACAGACAAGTGCCCTGCAGAGTTACACCCAAGCTAATGAAATAACAACTACGAGCACAGCTTGCGTACGTGGCAAGGCCTGCAAAAAACAGCATATCCAAAATGAGATGCTTGACAGAAAGCCTGAGGTGCAACACACAGGCCCAATACAGGAGGAGCCAGACAGACCCAGGGTCAGCCCACACAGTGCCCACACTCTCCACACTCCATAAGCCCTAGCCAGGCCTACTCAGGCAGTCAGAAATTCGCCAGGTTAATTGGCCTCATGCCAGCAAGGATAAAGAGCTGCTTACACTCAACAAGGATGTGGATCAAGTTCATTAGACTACAACTGGGGCGGTGCTGACCAGAAGCTTCAGACAAAGTCCTCTTCATCCGCCTTGTCACTAAAAGGTTATGATCATCCAGCTATGGCAAGGAGCTTAGACTGCTTAGAGAGCAGTAGTAGCAGGCAAAGTAAGGAGGCCAAGACCAGGCTAGCAGAGCTCAGTAACATCATCAAGCTGTTTGGCATAGAAGGAGAGGCAGGGCGAGGGAAACCAGGCCTTTAGCTTTCATTACAAACTCCTCCGATTCTCCAAGAAGACACATGGGCAAAGACGAATTAGCCAACTTGCCTGCATTGCAAAGGACGTTGACAAATACCTTAGCAACAAATAAAGTAACAGGGCAAGGAAGCTCCATGCAGAAGGTCAGGAGGTCAAGGTCTTTCAAAGAGGTTGTCAGAGCTGCCAGAACTAGCTCAGCACGTGGCCCCATCGGAGTGTCATGTGTTGTCTACAAGAGGTGCCCCAGACTCTTGCAGTGGCTGTGGAGAAGCATCAAGGTCCTCTGGAGGAGGAGGAACGTGGCTTGGCAGATTCATAGGGGATTCCAAAGGAGGAGAGCTCAACCACTGAGCACTTCTGGATGATGTCACTCCTTTGTCTCTATGGCAAAATATTCTTCAGTATGGTTCCCCAAGACCATGATAGAGTTTTTCCAGAAGGAGTGCAGTACTTTGGTGTGTTGGTGGGAGCAGAGGCATAAGAATGGGCAGGACTTGATATCAATACATCTCTATGACAAGGCTCCTGGCCCTGACAAGGCCCGGAAGTTAGTTCCAGTAGGGCAGTCAGGAGCCTGCAATGGAACTGAAGATCTGGAAGGTTGAGTCACTCTGGATCAAATTTCAGCTGGTGGGTTAGCTAACCCTGTGCCCAAATTGCTATTGAAGGAGTCTGTTTAAACCAATGTATAAGGTTTTAAACTAGGGCTGTCAAACACATTTTTAATCAGATTAATCACAGGATTCTGTGGATTAATCACGATTAATTTTACCATTCGAAATATGCCCGAAAAATTCGAATTTTCTCTGTATATTGTTGTATGAACGGAAAGATAAAGGACAGAAGATGGATATGTACATTTAAAATTAGTATTTTTATTAATTGAAAATCCAAATAAACAAAGTCGACTCTACTTCTTGAGGAGACTAAGGTCATTCAATATCTGCCAACCCCTATTGTGCACTGTCTACCACTCAGTGGTGGCCAGTGCTCTGTTTTTTGCTGTGGCTTGCTGGGGAGAAGGTGCCCGCAAAGCGGACAAAAACAGGCTGGACAAGCTGATTAGGAAGGCCAGCTCAGTGGTCGGGGCTGAGCAGCTCAAAGTCCAGCAGGTGGCAGAGGCCAGAATCCTGAACAAACTGGGTTCAATGATGACCAACCCCACTCATCCACTCCACGCCCTGAAGGTCATCAAGAGCAGTACCTTCAGTCACAGACTAATTGCACCAATGTGCAAAACAGAGCGCTATAGGAAGTCCTGCATACCAGCTGCCATTCGATTTTATAATGCACAAATATAACTTTGTACTTTTTAGTATTTATTATTGTATTTATTGTTTTTTATCTTTTAAGTATTTTAGCTATGAGGGAATGTGTGCTTGTTATGTCTGTCCAGACGCTGTTTATGTGACACTGTAATTTCCTGCAAAGGATCATTAAAGCATTTCAATTAAAAAATGATGGTTTTAATACTGAAAATAAATTTAAATCAAACTAAAATATATACCTACCACACCATAATTCAATTGGTCTGTCTCTTTACTATGTCTTTGGGCAAATATAGGCTATATAATGGCATTTATTTGGTGAATCTATAGGTTGTGCATTCTTGAATACAACTTGATTACAGTCCGCGGTGTGTGTGTGTGTGTGTGTGTGTGTGTGTGTGTGTGTGTGTGTGTGTGTGTGTGTGTGTGTGTGTGTGTGTGTGTGTGTGTGTTTGTAAGCGCGACCACGTCCTAGGGGACTGTTCATTTGTGCCAGGAAGCCGACGTTATGTTGATGTCTACTCACACACACCTCTGAAAACTGCAGACGTTTGTGTCCTTGCGGGCTCTGAACACAGCGGACAATGTTTCTCCTTCTGTTGCTTCCGACATCAACTGTCACCCGCGGCAGTTGATTTTATATACTATCTATGCCCGCGACAAAGACGTGGCCGTTAGCAGTTTAAAACACGGCAAGGGCTAACGTGCTGCTATGTTTGGCTGCGCACAGCTACTGATCCTGGGTCAGCCATAAAGTTAGAGTGACTGTAGTACAGAGCCGGTGGGATGCATGGGGCGGATCATTCTGCACATGCGTTAATTCCAGAAATTAATCACCCTGCGTTAACGTGTTAATTTTGACAGCCCTATTTTAAACCCATGAGGATCTGTAAACATTCTGCTTAGCAGCCCCTCTTAATCTCACAAATCTCGACTTTACATGTCTTTTTTTTAATAAATACACACAGTAGGGGAGAGTGGGGTGAGTTGAGCCAATTTTTACTGAAAGTGACTTTAAAGTTAGGCCTTGACAATAATGTCTCCAACTAAAATATGTGCATATATTTCAGGATGTTGTGCATCCCTTGCAACAAAAACTTTGGATCTGAAATAAACTGTTTAAGAAATATAGCTTTCGGAAAAAAGTGGTCACGTGGTACAACTTGCCCCCGGTGCAGGGTAAGTTGTGCCTTTGGAGAGAATACATTGGGGTAAATTGTGCCATTGATATATATCTCATAAACTGTAATGCTATAAGAGCTAGACAAATCCAAATGACTAATTTAAAGTTTATTTAATGTAAATATTTTACAAAGATTAAAGGATTTTCTTAAACAAGGCCTAGTATGAAAGAATACATGTATGTTATGGAAGCAAACATCTCTAAATTGACCAGTGCTTGAAAAGACAATATGTTTGCTTGCTGTGTCTCACCTTAAAGAGCTTCTACACATTATTTCCCTAAGTGTTCTAACATGACAGGCCATGTACATTACAATGTATAATGCATTTGAAGATCATCCTACAGTCCTCTCTGGAGTGTCAAGTGGTGTAGTGTACACACCATCTTTCACTCCAGTCCATTACACCACCATTATCTGTTCTCACTAAGTATAGATTGTATGTACATTAAAACATGAATTGACCTGGGAGTGAATCTGTACTTTACAGTTTCTAGTATTTTTGTGTCCATGTTCTGTGTACTTCAGTCATTTCTGATCTTGTCTGTGTGTGTGTGTGTGTGCTTGTCTGTCTGTCTGTGTGTGTGTGTGTGTGCGTGCGTGCGTGCGTGTGTGTGTGTGTGTGTGTGTGTGTGTGTGTGTGTGTGTGTCTGTGTGTGGTATAAATAAGTGTATCTCAACTGAAGTCTGATTAAGCTGCAGTCATGAGGACTGAGAAAAAAACCACACCATTTATTTTCAAAACAGGGAAAGAATAGCAGGCTTTCTTTTTTTCCTTTTTTTTCTCTCGGCTAGCCTCTACAATTGCGTCAGTCATTTTCTCAGAACTCTTATAAGCAAACGGATGCAGTCAGACCGTCCTAACTGCATTTTCTAATTGCCCTCCAGAGCGTCCCTCTCCATTAGGCCTGGGGCCGGCTGCTGGGAGGAGTGTGCTGGTTCCTGAGCTTCTGTTGCACACAACGCACACACACACGCTGACGGCCATGCCTCAGAGATACTCCCACCAGAGGAGGACAGCCAGCACGGCGGCTGCTAGGAGGATGGAAAGGAGACGCAGGGACCAGGGCAAAAACCACAGCAACAACAACAACTCAACCAGCAGCAGCAACCACCACCGCTCCAAGAAGCTGGCTATGCTCTCCAGGTACCTTAGTGCAGTGCTAAGAGAGGCTCAAGTTAGGGTGACTTACCATTTCAGAGCTGCAAAAATGGCATGTGTCCTTCTCTAGATCTTACTGAATTGATTTCATGGCGTAGATAGAATATGCTACATATTTTTGATTGAGTTCTGCCTTGTGACACCAAGAGATGATAGCTTGAGTATACTTTTTATTTCACTTCGGATATAAAGCATGCACTTTCACATCACTGCTTTTATGGATGCGTCACTCCAGAATTTTTAAAGTATTGCAAAAGGATTGCTATTTAGGTTTTTTATTGGCCGTAACTGACTCTGTCCAGGTCCCTGATACTGTGTCACCACTCTAAGACCAATGATGACTATCCAGAAGAGAGGCATGATGGGAAAGTGTCAGACGGGGGCAGGACATGGGGTCCGGAATGGAAGACAGACGCGACCACTGGGGATCCGACAACACAGAACGGAGATCCAGAGAACAGCCAGTGGAGGACCAGCCATCTATCTGCCCTGGAGACAAGAGCAGGGGGCAGCACTGGGGCAGATTACCAAGGCCATCAGACTGCCACACTCAGGGAGAGTAAAAGGGGCATAAGGAGGGCATTCAGCATCAAGGTACGAATGCAGGGAGTTCTTCTACAATGATGCATGAAAATGTGTTTCTTCACTCTTCTACATTACAAGTAGACAAAGCAAGCAAAGTGTAGATTTTAAGTGTAAAACTATTGAATGGAAAGTGTTGTTGTCAATACACCGGTCTTTTTAACCATGTGACCAACTTTCAGTCATACAACTGTCTTGAGTTGTCCTGTAACGTGAACACGCGCAAACTGTAAACGTGGGAATCTTGCCTCATCTCTCTTACCATCCATCACGTTGGTTTGAATGTTTTGGCTTTGTTAAGATGAATTGCAGCCTGGCTTGAAGGTAGATGTTGAATAGTTGAATGAAGTTTAGGGAGGTATCAAAAAGCTCACCTGCAAACAGCTCAGGGTTGACATGGAATGAGTAGCATTAGCGTTCTTCTTTGCTGGAGGAAAGTCCCTGGTTAATGAAAATGTGTACTCATTGCATTGTTAACGGTGTCGTGTCATGCATCGCAGCAGGGTAGATCGTTATCTGTAGAGATCTGTGACATGGATGTGTCATGGTTGTGACATTCGCATGAAAGTCAAATGCTACATCCACAGTTTAACATTGTGTTCCATGCTTTACAAAAAAACTCATACGGTATATTAAACAATTGCAATGTTTTGACTGAAAGCTATGTAGAAATAGAGTGTTGGTTCTTCTATCCAGCGCCATAACACGGTATCAACGTGCTAACCTTGTGCTACTGTGGGGAGTGTCTCTTGTTTTGAAATGTAATGATAATCACATGCCCTGTGTTGGTGTGTTGGTGGATTCAGTGCTGTGGCTGGCCTGAATGTCAAGCATTCACACAAAGACAGGGTTTGTTCTGTTTTCTACTGCCGGGGCTTCTCAGCACATTCCGCCAATGTCAAATACCGTCTGACTGTCACTGTCATCATCACAGAGTAGAGATGCTGCACACTAGTTCAAACGATACCTACTGTATGTCTCTTGTTGTACCCACAGGTTAGATACTTTATAATAGTTTTATGTATTTGTGGACACGAATACACTTATGCTAATTGTAAGATCTTAGCTATGTTTGCAATATTTTTTGCAACACATGTTTTAAGCTACTTTTTCCAAAATAAAAATCCGATAAGCCTTTTAGCTCATTCAGAAACCAACAGAAACGTGTTAGCAGCACGTTGTTGACATGTTACGTCTTGGGATATACAAACAAAAACGCTAATTTCTAAATATTATTCAGTCAAAAATGTCAAATTGACTTAAAGGAATAGCCCACTGATTTAGCATTGCACTCCTATGACTCACAATGAATACTCACTCTTTCTTTAAAAAGTGAAACTGTGGTATGTCATGGCATTTATTCTCTGCTTCCCAACTAAAATGACATCAGTGTTGAGTTTTGTGAAAGATTGGTATCTTCTGATGCATACATCACCATTTTAGTCTCATCAGTCACTATGATAGTATAAAGGTGGGTTACATGCTAAATGAGTATGGGGACATTGTGGTTAGGACACCCCTAGCGCCCATGCAGTTTTTTGTTTAAGTCTTTTTTTGGTGGAGTAGTAAAGAAACACTGAATCCCAAGTTTACAATGGAAGTGCAAACAGATAGAACCACAATGCTAAAGAGCATTGGCCCCAAGTGTCTGAGTAAATGAGAATGTTTTCAAATCTCCTGGCATTTGGGCATGTTGGGATGTCTATGTACGTCTGGAGATATAATGCACTCTGAAGGAATCTTGGAGCAATGCCACAGTTACGTGTTTAATATTGCTGTTTACAGGAACGCATGCTTTAGGGATGTAGAGGCAGCGTTCTTATATAAAGGCCAGCTAATGTAGAATGTGGAAATGTAATGCATCGTTATTGCCTTCAGTTTCAGTTCAGTAAAGTAATTGCCAATTTATTGAAAAATTGTCAACTCGTCGACTTAGAGGCATGGGCGTGACCGGGACCAACATTCATTCTGTCATCATCATTTGAAAGAGCCCTGGAAGAGATATGGAAGGCAAAAGAAAAAAAAAATATTAATAATAATAATAATAATAATAATAATAATAATAATAATAATAATAATAATAATAATAATAATAATAATAATAATAATAATAATAATAATAATAATAATAATAATAATAATACAATTAAGAATCTGAATGTATTATATAATTGAATAATCTGGTCGCATAAAGGAGCCAGTGAAACATTGATTACTCTTCTCACCTAACTTGTATGTACTGTATGTATGTATGTATGTATGTATGTGTGTGTGTGTGTGTGTGTGTGACGTTGTAGGAGAATAGTATCTGGAGGATGTGTGTAGCCACAAGCCCCGCTGAGGAAATATGTGGAGCACACACGGTTGATAATGGCATCCTGACAGAGGACAAAGACAGTAATGTGGAGCCAGGAAGGAATGTAGGAAAAATACACAGGTAAGAAAAACACCGTACCAATGCTGCGCTTTATTATGGAATAAAATAGATTTAATCGATTAAAGAATGTGCACAGAAAATAATCACAAATATGTTGAATGTTTAAGGCTATGGTTTGATGTGTGTGTTTTTATAGGCTAGGCTGGTTTGAGTTATTCAGGAACTGTGTTACCAATGTGGATGCATGTTACAAACACATCCACTTGTTAAAACAGTGCTCAATAGAGGTATAGGCTACTGGTTATAAAAAGAACTCTGATAATTCAGCGCTGAAAACTTACCTTTAAGTTTCAAAACTAAATATACTTTACCTTAAGATAGTGTGGACACAAAGAAAGACTGATAGACAGGGATATTTGTTTAACTCTAGTACCATTATGACAATTTGAATGAGTCACACAGGTTTTGTGCCTGAAGACTTTCAGACATAGGTTTTCAGCTGTGTCTGCTGTGTGTGTGTCTGTGTGTGTGTGTGTGTGTGTGTGTGTGTGTGTGTGTGTGTGTGTGTGTGTGTGTTTTCAGAGGCTGCAGCTTCCCGAGTGCAGACAAGCTGGCACCCTTAAACCGTCAGTTTCCACAGGGCAGTGCGTGGATGGCGGGGGAGAGAGTGAGGAGCGTTCACATCAAGGCCTGTAGCAGTGAGGTAATAGCAGCTGACACCGTTCCAATTCCCATACTTCCCTACTATTTAGTATGCCAAAAAAAGGGCGTGCCCCTGGACCCCCCTAGAAGGTCCTGAGTCCCCACCACAGTCTCCCGAATTCCCATGAGAAATACTGTATTACCTTAAAATGATTTGTTTATTAATCAAAACAAATATTGCACATTTTGTGTTGTATGACGGCCACTCAGGGAGCCTACGCAACCTCTGAGCCCCAGGGCCTAATGGCAGGTTGAGGCGGGCCTGGCAATATGGGTTCATGCAGTTATGCAAGGTACATCAACTTATATTGCACATATAAAGAATGATCAATATATGTTTAAATAAATATATGTTTTCCATTTTTATAGTAGGTAGATCTTCTTGACTTGGTCAATGACATATTGCCTAATTTGCATATTTTATTAAATGCTTTAGACTAAGTGTAATACAAATAGTATTTCTCATAATATGAAGATTCATCTGGTAAAAACATATGAGGATATCTATAAAGTGTAGTCATTTCTCACATTGGGGCAACATTTATGTAGCGGTCACAAGTGGTTCAGATTAATTTTGCTAGGATATCTATAAAGGAAAAAAAAAGTCCCATTCACCACATAGTGTGATACTAGTGTAACCTGTTGTGGTCATTTTCAGGACTTTCGTCCCGGATAGAGATTTTCTCACACATCCCATGTTGTTCAATGGGGTCATATTAGTCTATAACAGTTGAGATATTCTTCGCTTAATGAAGCGCATACAAATCGTATCCAGGACTTCTACTAAAGGGTTTATATGTAGGCTATGCGTATTTAATGACATATTGCCTCATTTGCATATTGTATTACATTTTTTAGACAAAGTGTAATACAAAAAGTATTTCTCTTAATATGAAGATTAATTTGGTAAAAAAGTATGAGGATATCTATAAAGTGTAGTAATTTCTCACATTGGGGCAACATTTATGTAGCGGTCACAAGTGGTTCAGATTAATTTTGCTATTAGAAATTATCTGAAGATTAATAATACCTTAATAATTTATTAAAGTTCAAGTTCGGGGCACCAGCTCTCCACTTAGGAGTGCAAAATAGCAAAAATGTCTCGTTTTATCAATGGTTTAAAATGAATGTTGATTAAGTCTAGTGATCAGTTAAAATAAATCAATATTAATAAAACCTAGTTTAATTATCACTCTATAAAATCTAATAATAAATCAATTATTATTGAGCTTACAAATCTGATAATATAACCACAATAGGCCTACTGAAGGTTAATGAATTCTTGACGTATTAGAGGTTGACATACCATAAAATATCCACACAAATGACTGACAGACACTTCTAGTTACAATAAAAGGGCAAGTTTATTTTAACAACAATGAATTTAAGGTAACATAATCCAAATATACCAGCAGAGAAACAACTATCACAAGTAAAAAAAAGAAGAAACGTCTAGAAAAATTTACCTCTGTACACAAACATGTGTACAAACAGGGGTCAGTGTGTGTGTGTGTGTGTGTGTGTGTGTGTGTGTGTGTGTGTGTGTGTGTGTGCGTGCGTGCAACAAAGGGAAGTTGTGGGAAGTTTTAGAGAACTACCAAAATGGCGGACAATCTTGTGAAACAATAAATCATAAAACCAAAATGCGGGAAGCTTGAATTCCACGCGATCTTTAACTTTACAATCAAGTCAACACTCGTGTATACGTTAACACTACGGGAGTGGAATCGAACGTAACGTGAGTGTGTGAGAAAAAGAGAAAGAGATAGTGAGCGCATTAGCACACAGAGAGAGGGAGAGAGGAGCGGAGGGGTGTTAACAAAGGTACCAACAGTAACCTATTCCCCAGCAGGAGAATAATGAAACCCAAAAGCACTTTTCCGTTGAGGAAAAGAAAGCATGAAAAGCACAGTATCAAACATTAAAAATCAAACAGTTTAGTGATCACTTTAGAGTACATCTATCTAACCTATCTGCCAAGATAATCTAAGCCATTCTCTTACTCGAAGCCGCTCCAGCGACTCAAGTCTCGTCCTTTTATGATTCCCGGTGGGCGATTCCACGATCAGGAACAAAGAAAAAGATGAATTAAAGTCCGGTTGGTCTCGGTGCTTGCCAGCTAAAGAGAGAATTCTGAGTCCGCGACCTCGGCGGGATCAGGGTGAATCAGAATAGTAGACGACGTTTTGAGGAAAAGAAAGCGTGGGTCGCCTGCTCTCCTTGTGATCACAGTTTAAAAGAAAAAAAGTGCCGGTGTTTCTCGCTTTGCTTCACTGAAGCCTTTTAACAAAGTCAGTCAATCAGATTTTGACCGCGGCCAGCTGATAAATAAGAAAAACATCCTTTTGTTAACAAAGGAGGGAGAGTCCTTTGTTGCTCCAAAACCAGAGCATCCTCAATGTGTTGCAAACTAATTCACGATCAAAGAGGCAGAATAACGCTGTAAATGGCTTATTTATACTGTACGTCTCAGAAAAGGTTAAGCCTCCTGTGGGCAGGTGACCCACAGGGTAGGAGGAGGTGTCCAGCGACCTCTCTGGCCAGTCAGGTGACACCTGGGGTCTTTGTCACCAGATTCAAAACTGCAAAGAGAGGGGTGACTTACATCCAGTTTAGGCCTGAGCTGGGCCCCCCTGCTGTTCACCATGAGGTGAAAGCATGTTGAGCTAATGTGTAGCCCTTTTAGCTAAAAGCAGCTGGGTCCTGCTGCAAAAGAAAAAAAAAAGTCCCATTCACCACGTAGTGTGATACTAGTGTAACCTGTTGTGGTCATTTTCAGGACTTTCGTCCTGGATTGAGATTTTGTCACACATCCCACGTTGTTCACTGGGGTCATATTATTCTATAACAGTTGAGATTTCCGCTAAATGAAGTGCATACTAAACTTTCCCAGGTCCTAGACTATATCTTATTTTATCCTTTTGTTCTTATTGCACCGTGGGTCGGAGAGAAACGAAATTTCGATTCCTCTGCATTTCTGGCACGTATTGTAAAGATTGAAAATAAAGCGACTTTGACTTTAGACTGATCAATACCTTTGTATGAATGCACTCTGCTTTACCTAGCCATTAAAAAAAACACCATGCTTAAAATAGCTCTAACCCTAACCCTATGAAAAAAATATTTTATCCCCTAAAGGAAGAAGTTACATAGCCCAAAAATGAACTGCACTCATGTAGATGGAACGAATAAATAAGGTTTGGCTGAAGTGAAGGTTACTGTAAAGGTCAATTCAACCATTGATGTGCCTCCACAATTGAAATGTGTCTCTCTGTTGGTGTGCTGTGTATTTTAGGACACTACCACATGTGAGAACACTCTGCATTTCCATAGTCTGACTACAAGCCCCCAGCATCTGGCTCTCATTTCCCCATCTGACCCTCTATCTTTGCCTGGATACACAGATGAAGAACTTATGGCCAACAACAACAACCTCAAGGTAAACCAATCTTTCTCTCAAAGTGTAGTCTGATCCACTATTATATTTAGAAGTATGTCAGTCTAAAATCATTCTAAGATCTCACACTGAAATTGGTAGGGGGGGAAAAACCCACGCAGGTATCTTTCTGAGTCTCTTTGACGTACATCTGTGTGTGTGTGTGTGTGTGTGTGTGTGTGTGTGTGTGTGTGTGTGTGTGTGTGTGTGTGTGTGTGTGTGTGTGTGTGTGTGTGTGTGTGTGTGTGTGTGTGTGTGTAGTTACCCATCCCAGAGGTGAATGAGGAGAGCTGCTGGGAAACGGAGAACACTGATCTGAGACCAGAAGGACAGATGTCCAGCAATATGACACGCTCCAATTCAACAAGTGTGTATCATTCAGCCTCCAAATTAGAAGTTCACCTATTATGCAAAATGCACTTCTTTAATGGTTTTTCAAGATTAATATGGGTCTTCAGTATGACAACACACTAGCAGAATATAAGAAAAACAAGCCTCTCTCTTTTTTATCTCCACCTTTCACAAAACCTGTGTAAAAAAAAATCCAGTCAGATCTGCACTTATGATGTCATAAGAGGAGAGATAAGTCACGCCCCCCCCTCCCCCCTCATTACCAACACAACTAAGCACCAACCCCACCTGATTTAACCACACCCCCAGATACCCCTAAATCTAAATGGCAGTTAGATTCCCACTGCTAGTTAGATTCAGGGCCAATCAGAGCAGACTGGACTTTTTGGGAAGGCGGGGCTTAAAGAGATAGGAGCTAAAATGGGGTGTTTCAGACAGAGGCTGAAAAGAGGAGGTTCAATGGCACTGTGAGAAATATAAAAGTTTGTTTATGGACACTTTGCCATGAAAACCGTTTCTAGAAGAAACCAAAATTACAATTTTGGAACCTGAAAATGTGCATAATATGTGACCTTAAATAGCAACATTACCAGTGATCTATCATCCAGTGAGAAGCGTTCATACTACTGCATTTCACCTGGCATGTGGGTAGAAAGCTGCACATACAGGAGGACGCTGCTATTGTGTTCAGAAGAAAACTAAGGCAAAGGAGAGAGGGGGTGATAGGATAATATGTTTATTATCTTCAGAGGATGTGTAGGGTCATGAAGCAACATGCTTTTAGCACCGGCAATCTGCACCACTTATGGGAAATGGGCTCCTAATTGTGGGAAGTGCTGCGCTTACAGTTTCACCGCTGTGAGATTGAACTGTACAGATGGGAGCATTGGAAATATACCCTGCGTTCCCAATCACATACTTTTTCTTTTTACTACACTACATACTAAAGTACAGAAGAGTTTTAGGGCCTCAGGAGAGAAAAAAAATCAAATAAGGAAGATTTTCTTATATTATGTTGAGAAATTTCAAGAATGAAGATGAATACTCCAAAATGCTATTGGAGTGAATGGGGCAACTATGTATTTTCAGCATACTACAATTGACGTGCATGTATTGGGACATCCTAAATCTTTTTTTGGCATACTAAATAGTATGGAAGTATGGGGATTGGAACGCAGGAACATAGTACAATGTCAGCTACAACAGCTAGTTTACAAGCAGGCATTATATCTCAAACCATAAATGATATGCACAATGTAGCCTGTAACAACACATCATGTAATGACAACATGTTGCGTAATAAAACTAAAATAAAAAATGAATACATATTCAGACCCTCATATGTATGAATCTGCCACATTATAGTAATAAATAGTACGTGATCTTTAATAGTAGCAACACTAAGTATGATTGTGCTTTAGAACTTGAGAATTTTGGTTCAGTTAATGAAACAACTTATCTTAAGATAATGACCATTAAAGATGATTTTATACAATTATGTTAAATAAATATACCCTACCAACATTCTACCTTACATCATTTATTTATAAAAGTAAATACCTTACCACCTTAAAGCTGGGTTATGTGATTTCTGATTGGTCAAAATTAACATGAGCTGTACACTTTGACCAATCAGAGCGAGGCTCCGATTCTCTGTTCTTATTGGCTGTTGGGACTGTCCATTCACTTTTGCAAGACTTTGTTGGTGTAGACTAGAGCGTGTCAGGGAGGGACCATAGGGCAGGGACCAAAGAGAACAAGTGGAGCGGTTGAGGTATTTGGATTCGAATCTCTATCCCAACTGCCATTTTCTCCCCAAATCCTCCACCCCAGCTTTAATCATACCAGTTATGAAAGAAGACATGTTATGAAAGCGACGATGCCACAAATCTCAAAATGTAGCAGTGCTTGAAATAAGTAATGTTTTTGCCTGCTGTGTCAAGCCTTAAGTGAAGTAGTAAATAAATCACAGGTGTGGTGATGCATTATATTAGGTAGTCTAGCTTTGTCTGTGTTGCTGGTCCCTCTGTGTGTAACTAAACAGGACCAGAGAAGGGCCATGTTCTAAATGCTGCTTTTGGATCTTTTTTTCTACAGTACCTTAGAATTTAGAAGAACCTTAGAATAAAAGTCAAAGTCGAAATTATTTCTATAGCACATTTAAAAATCAGTTGACCAAAGTGCTGTGCAAGATACATTACAAAACAACATATAAGATACAGTATATGGAAAAAAGTTAGGAGTGTCAAAGTCTCAACTTGTGTTAAAGGCCAATGCAACAAAAGTGAGTCTTCAGCAACGTATTAAACTGTTCAACAGTAGAAGAATTTTAGTACAAGAATGTTAAAGGGAAAGTCATTTGAAGCTAATGTTGATTTTGGGATGACATGGTGTGTGTATATACTGTATAGGTGTTCACCCTTACTGGATTGGGGATCTGGACAGCATCATCTTGAAGAGCCCAGAGCTGTATAGCAGTCATCACCATGGCAACGGCTTCTATAGAAACAGGAAGTCTCTGTCGCAGCAGCTGGAGTGTCCTCACACCACCACACAGGTGATTGATCAACACACTACTTTAAATAACACATTCATCTATTTGTATTTTCTTTTGGTGATAATATACAAGACACAACAAGTGTGTGCACAAAACTAACAACATTAAACAAGGACAAGGGAAACACAAATGTAGAGTGTGTCTGGTAAAACATACAGGCAATAACAGCAACAAGAACCAAAAAAAATAGAAATAAGACAATGGCCGCGTTTCCCAGATTCGATCGTTCTATGGGACCAAAAAAGGCTCGAAAGAAGGGTTCGGCTAAGAAGGAACGCTAAGATACGGGTGTAAGAGTGGGTCAGCTCCATCTTACAGTTCCATCTTAGTGAAAGAGCTACTTTCGCTAAAAACGAATCTGGGAAACGCATTCTTCTTTCACAGCGTTCTTAAGAGCGCTCCAAAGAGGCTCTTATCTCCAAAGAATCTGGGAAACGCGGCCAAGGTGTGCAACAGACCTGATGTGGACAGACTTGAGTTCAGTGAAGTTGTTACCTAACTTGACGACCAGCTTGGCAACGTTTTTTTTTAGGGCTCAGAA
Organism: Ammodytes marinus; assembly: GCF_949987685.1. NCBI lineage: Eukaryota > Metazoa > Chordata > Actinopteri > Uranoscopiformes > Ammodytidae > Ammodytes > Ammodytes marinus. The sequence continues at coordinate 3,419,080 of NC_137230.1, read as the reverse complement.
AAGGAACAGCTCCGCGTTGTATTATGTGTCTAGGGGGCTATTTAAAAAAAATAATGCAAATGATTTCATGATATGGTTCTTGCTGCTCTTTTATCAATACCAGTATTTTTATATGAAATAACAGATGTTTGTTTATCAATTCAACATTTTTCTTTTCTGGAAATCGATTGTTAAAACAGATAAAACAAATTATTTGCCAACTATTGTATGTGCAAAAGTTTGTGAACCCTGAGCTGCATTGCTTAAATCGAGCAGGTAAACACAATCAGGTGGCCCAAATTGAGTGATGAAATGGACCAATGTAATAAGAGATCTTTAGGGCAGAAATTGGGCGGCACTAGATAAAACGGAGATAAAACCAGGTCAGTTTAGGCTCACCAAAGTGAACCCATACAGGTCAACATGCCAAAAGGGAAAGAACATCTCATAGGATCTCAGGAATACATTTGTGATGTTGCACATTTGTCTGGGGACAGCTATACATTCATTAAAAAAAAGTTTGAGCTCCATCGGTCCACCGTGAGGGAAATCATCTACAAATAGAGAGCCTTAAGAGTGACTGAACATCTGCCTAGAGGACTTCCTTCAAAAATATCCACAAGCACCACAAGAAAAGTGATTTTTCTGGTAAAGGCCAACCCAAACATTACATTTGGAGATTTGCAGACAATTTGACACCTCCATTCTTCACTTGGGAGATGGTTCTTTTGGTGGTAGACACAATTGCTTTTTTGCCCAAACATGTCGGTTTTGGTTATGACCAACATTTTTTATTATGGACTAATCTGTCCACAAAATAGACTTCCAGATGACTTCAGGTATCTCCAGGTGCTCTCTGGCAAAGTTGTGACAAGCAGTTGTGTTCTTTTTTGAGAGCAGAGGCTTCTTCTGCAACCCTCCCATGAAAGCCATGTTGACTGAGTTTTCTTCTTATTGTGGAACCATGCACATCTGTCTGATGTGTGTCGTGAAGTCCTTGCCAACACCCAGCCCTATTTCAAATAGTATTAGAAAATATTTTTAGATGCCCAGGCCTTGTTTTAACTGAAAAGAAGGGTGTTTTTTTTTTGTTTCTTTTGAATTACATGTTTAAGAAATAATTATTTATTAAATATTGAATTACTGAATGATCTGTTTGAGCATGTCATCAATAAAATGTTAATACATAGGGGAGAACGGGGTAAGTAGGCACACTTTTTACTCTAGTGAGAATTGCTTATCACCTAAACATCTTTCAATAGTCATTCCTACATTAAATTGAAGCTTAAGGTGTTGGCTTGAAATATGTACCCCTCACTTTTTCTATCTTATTGTAATAAAGAAGAAATTAATCATCAAAGACACCCTTACACATTGTGACAACCAACCCCATCAAGGGGTCGGTTGTCAAACACTATGGGGTTGTTTGTCACAATGTTATCTTAATGGCAATAATCTTAAAAAGAAGGCAAGAAAGTAGAACTAAATTTGAAAGTTTAATTGCATTGTCAAGTTGACAAATAGGCCTACATAACTTACGGCCTTGGCAGCTGGTCTAGTTTGGGATGCACTGGGTTGTTTTGATTTTGTTGCCATTTTTTCTTTTACATGCTAGCTGCCTTTTCCTGCTCTATTCTTTCCTTCTCTGGGGTGTCAGTGAGGATACAGCTTGACAATTTCAACCATCTGACAACTAATTAGCTTGCTAACCACAATCTAAAATATAGTTTACCCGTCACACTTTGTATGGGTAACAAGTGTTTTGTTAAAAACCCATTGTGTAAAAGCCTAGAAGAAAAATACTGAGGAGCTAAATATTTTCAATTTGACATGAAAAACACAAACAGTCGTCTCACCTCAAATTCAGCAGTCTAACTCCAAGGAAGACTATGTAGGTGACCTCTGATCCCAATTCTGGATATTTACATACCAAAATTTCATAGACAGCGTCTTCTGATTCCGAGATATAACGATAACCAACCCGTGTGACAAATTACCCCGTTCTCCCCTACTGTTACATAGGGGAAACATTTAATTTAATTGTGAAATAATTCCCACAGTGTGTGTGTGTGTGTGTTTGTGTGTGTGTGTGTGTGTGTGTGTGTGTGTGTGTGTGTGTGTGTGTGTGTATCCCTCTCCAGCCTGTGCCTCGTCCCTCCCGCTCTCTCAGCTCTGCCCAGCTGGTTCACTCCTGCAGCAACGTGCAAGCCTTCATCATCTGTAACATTGTGCTGATGAAGGGTCATGGAAAGGTAGGAACCATACACACCACTCTAAGTAGACCATACTAATGCCTCGTTTCCACCGAGTAGAGCGGGTCGGGTCGGAGCGGCTCAGAGCAGGACAGCTCGCTTTTAAGAATCTCGGTGGTGTTTCCACCGCCGACCCTACCCTTACCTTTAGGCTGGACTGAGATAGCCGGCGCCAGAATATGGGTCAGACTATCGGGCTGTGGAACAACTGTGGTCAAGCCAGCGGTCTCTCGTTTTTGCATGGCCAAACCGGCTGCTTCTTTATTTATTCCCCTCATGTTGTTGTGAGCGTATTACGCCGGTAAATGCACAGAGACGGCTCGGTGCAAACCGACAGAGACAGTGAGCGAACATCGCTGGCTGCGGCAGCTACGTGACATTGTAACAGTGGTAGGCTACACAGTGTAGACTATCCCACTGATTAATTTAATGACGAGGAAAAACCCCACACAATAAACTGTGCTCACATTTTTTGCCAAAACACAAGACTCTCTTCACTCTTGCCGAGGTGACTACACACGGCGGAAATGATTTGTTCGACCAATAAACGCACAACAGTGTGTAGCTCCGCCTTTTCTGCACCCTTTCGGGCGGCTGGTACCCCAACGGAGGAGTACCGAAAATAGGAGCGGCTTAGAGCGGTTAGGCACGCTTATATCCGTACCCTACCCAACTTTTTGCCAATGGAAAGCCAAAATAACCGGATCGAACCGCTCCGACCCGACCCGCTCTACTCGGTGGAAACGAGGCATAACTTCTGGGTATTACGCATAGATAGTATATAAAATGTATTACGTCGACTACACTACTTACTCTAACTGTTAAGCTTTTGCTTCACTGTCTCACTTTTGACAGAGAATGTTGACTCCACATCCACTTGCTAGCTTCTTCCACATTTGAACTGCATCCATAGGTTTTCCACCATCATTATAGACCTACTTCACCGGTGGAAGCATGAAGGTGTATTGAACTCTGAGATCCTATGTAGTATAAATGTGCAAACATTTTCGAAATCGGTTCATCCTAGCCTGAGAAAAGGCAGAAAGAGTGTTTATGGTGTCACTGTCTAACCCTACATTTTCCCATGTGTGACATCACGCATGGGGAAATGTAGGGTTAGGATTAACAGGACAGCTGGGCCAAGGAAAGACTGAGGGAAGAAAAACCTCATTCATTATATTATAATAGTGATTTTATAATGATAGAACGCTGGTTCTGTATGGGTGAAGTATTCCTTTAACTCTGACATTAGCCTCACTTATGTTATAGTCACTTGCCACACTGCCAACTTGTTCAACTGTTCTTTTACTTCCATTGTTGTTTGAAGCTGTTATCCAGTGCTAAGCTGTCTGAATCCTAGTTCAGTCACGAATACTTTTGTCAAAATAGAAGTTAATTTCAATTAGCAGAATACTTTGCAGTAATTATGTTTGGCAGTATGGTTCTGATCTGGGATCTCCACACCCTCCACGCGCACACGTTGAAGGATTAAGGCAGAGAGAGCCATCCCTCTGTCCTCCATGAGCTACATGGAATTCCAAAAGGTGTGGAGATCTGCAGCAAGGACCCCCTAGGGTTCAGAACATAGCAAGCGTCAATGACAACAGAAATGACATTGATAGACAAATACAGTAAACAAGGAGGTAGTGTGGTGGAGGTGGGTAGCAAGAGCTTGCAGAGGAAGCAGCACCAGTAGGCAGGCTAGAGCAGCTTAAATAAGGCGCCACTTTGAGTGGATGGCCAATGGGATGCTAGAAGCGGAAGCTGGCTGTCAGCTGACGTGCAGAGTTTGACAGCCGGCTTGACTCCGTATCCTACCTGAACTAATGCTATGCTCCATTTCTGCTGCTGTTCCCAGGGTCTAGGCTTCAGTATAGTGGGAGGCAGGGACAGCATGTTTGGACCCATGGGAATCTATGTCAAGAGCATTTTCCCTGGAGGAGCAGCCGCTGCTGACGGAAGGCTGCAGGAGGGTAAGGCTTTCATAACGGCATCCAATGTGCACCCAGACTGAACACAATGACTAAATAAAGTAGTTTTGAAGTCATGCATAAGAAATTCATTGAATCATTTTTAAATGTACATCATCATATTCCTTACAATTTATGGAAACACTTTACAATAAGGGTAACCATTAACAAACTGTGTTAATACTTAGTTATTAATGGTTAGTTATTGATTGGTTAACCATTAACTGTGCTTGGATAATCAATGCTTAGTTAAGCATTAACTAAACATAGAGCTAGTTAATGGTTGTGCAGCATGAACTAAAAGTTATCTAATGTACCCTTATTGTAAAGTATAACCCAGATTTTGAATGATTTTGCAAAAAGTTAAAATGATTAAATGGCGCTCACCAGAGCAATGTCAAATCCTTTTGAATTACTCCAGATAGAAGACATCACACTGTCACCAGTTTAGTTCATACAGTTCATTCCAGTCATTTAGATGTGAGTTAGTGTGAACCTCAAACATTCTGCCATATGAGTTCTTCAGTTTGGACTGTATTGTGTCTAATAACTATTATTATTTCATGATGTGTAAATGTGTACATTGTGTCACCTGTGTCTGGCCAGGTGATGAGATCCTTGAGCTGAATGCAGAGTCTCTACACGGGTTAACTCACGATCAAGCCCTGCACAAGTTCAAAGTATGTCAACTCAACGAGGGTCCTCACAGCAGTATTCTTCTCAGCTAAGGGGTTATCAGGATCAAAACAAAGCAACTCAACCGGATTTTATTGATCTAATACTGCAGGGAGGAACAATTTGGCTACGCTAACTTACTGACTGAAAGAGTCTGCAACGTTCACCTCAAATATACGATGATAGAATATACAAGTTAAGTGGAAAAGGCCAAGATTTTTATTTAAAGATATACAGTCATGGACAAAAAACTGTCTCACCCAGAAAATGATTGCAATAGCAAATGCTTTGGCATTAATATTTTTATCCCATCATGCAACAGTTGAAAAAACTTTGCGGGCATGTCAGACCTACACAAAGTCGCTTATCAGTGGTTTCCCTCCTGAAAATCAATATCGGTCGGGCCCTACTCCATTCTTTAGTATGCTGGTTTCCATACTTCAAAATGTAATTGGATGTATAAGGGCATCCGGGTAGTTTTGGCATACTGCACTTGACGTGCATGTTTTGGGGCATCCTCCATCTTTTTCTTGCAAACTAAATATTATGGAAGTGTGGATATTGGAGCGCAGGGTTAATTTATTTTAAATGTCATTCATTCATGCAGCAAATGAAGAAGGGTGTGCTGACGCTGGCGGTGCGGACCAGCCTGCGTGTGGGGGCTCTGTGTGGTCAGACCCAGCTGGCTCAGCTGTGCCGCTCCCGCTCCCTTAGCTCCTCCAGCGGCATGGCCCGGGTCAGCGTGGACATGGGAGAATACAACTACCTGAACAACACACTGACCCAGGGTCAGCTCACTAAGGCCAGAGACCGCGTCATGATGGAGATCATACTACAAAAAGGTCAGCCTCACACGCTGACACTGGAGTTATTTAAAACTCACCTTTTATGCAAATAGACTTTTTCATGGTTTATCAACATTAATATGGGTCCCCGGTGTGAATAGAGACTCCCACACTATGAGAGAAAACAACCCTCTCTCTTTATCTTCACCTTTCTGAAAACCTGTGTTCAAGAACCCCAGTCAAATGTTTCTCCCCTTGTGAAGTCATAAGGGGAGAAACCAAGCCCTCTGTATTACCAACCTAACTAAGCACTACCTCAGCCTGTGATAAGCCACACCCCCAGATCCCCCTGAATCTAACTGACAGGTTAATTCTAACCTGCAGTCAGAATCAGGGCCAATCACAGCACACTGGGCTTTTTGGAAGGCGGGGCTTAAAGGGACACACTCTACAACAAGAATTTCAGACAGAGGCTGAAAAGAGAAGATTCAGCAATGGCACTGTGAGAAATATAAAGGCTTTTTTGGACACCACACCATCAAACCAGTTTCTAGTGGGAACCTAAATGACCATTTTGAACCTGAAAATAAGTAATATGTGAACTGTAAACGTACAAATATCTTTGTTATTTTATAATTTCAAATAGGAAAAGTTTTCTTGCTTTTCAGGGTTACATCTGATTAGAAATATCTTTTTAAAGCTATAGTGCGTAACTTCTGGGAGCCTATTATATCAGGCTTTTTTCCTTTCTGTTTTACTGTTTTTTTTAGTTTAACAAAGGTCACCATTTTGGGTCGTACTCCCCTCAACAAGAAAACTAATACATCGGTCGAGTTCTCCTTTTAAAACATCACTTCAGGCTCTGGTACTTGATCATTTGATCATTTGTCATTATTTTCTTTATAATTTCAAGAAAAAGCGTTTTGAGTCACTCTGAAAGAGAGTCGGCACCTTATTTGTATGGCTCTACTGCCATTCAATGGCGTGAAAATGCTAACTCATTTTTGGAAAATTAAACAGCCACCGTTAGTGATATCTCAATATAGTTCATAATATCATAATACAAGTGAGTCTGCCTGTGTTGTTTCCCAGAGGCTGGAGTGGGTCTGGGTATTGGACTGTGCTGTGTTCCATCTGGGGACAGATACCCTGGGATCTACATCCACACCCTGTCTCCTGGATCAGTAGCACACATGGACGCTAGACTGCGGTGAGGAGCTACACAAGAGTATACACGGATGGAAACATGGGTTGGACGTTGGTTGGACCTCTTAGATCTTGTATCAATACAGGCAGTAACCTTCTTTAATAGTTAGTATATATCAGGTACTAAGAACTCGGGGCACTCATGGTGTAGTGGTTGGAGTAGTTATTTGAATGTCATTCCCCTCACTGCCCCATTTCATCTCTGTCTCTCCACTCTATCATTAAAAATATATAAGATGCCAAATAATAATCTTTAAACAAAAGAAAGTAAGAACTCCTGTATATGGTATACTCAGCTGACCCAGTGAACGGAACAATGGTCCTTAGCTAAACACTGTTGGAACTCTTTCACACACTTTTCCCCCTTTCTTTCTAACACATGTTCCTGAACTTCCCCCTCTGCCTTCAGGTGTGGGGATGAGATCATGGAGATCAACAACACTGTGGTTAACAACATGGCTCTGAATGACGTTTACACAGTCCTGAGCCAGTGCACGCCAGGTCCAGTCCACATCATCATCAGTCGACACCCTGACCCCAAAGTATGCAAAGCCTCCACTTCCTTTCCTTTAACCAGTGTGTGTGTGTGTGTGTGTGTGTGTGTGTGTGTGTGTGTGTGTGTGCGTGCGTGCGTGCATGCATGTGTGCGTGTGTGTGTTGGGTTGTAAGTGCTAACATTTTAGACAAGGCTAATATCAGCATGTTAAAATGTTCTCATTTCATAGCAATCTATCCAATAGCTGTTGGAATATTTGAACCAGAGTGGTCAGCATTAATACCTGTCTGTCTGTCTGTCTGTCTGTCTGTCTGTCTCTGTCTGTCTGTCTGTGTGCCAGGTGTCAGAGCAGCAGCTGAATGATGCTATCGCTCAGGCAGTGGAGAACAGCAAACTGAGAAAGGACAAGAGCCAGTGGAGTATTGATGGTAACATTTTTACACGTCCACAAATTCATTTCCAGGGTCTACGGTATGCTGTTACAATACTATTCTCATTTCTCCCCCAAAAAATGATACTTGTACTTTTCACGTGTCACTAGATGCTATACTGTATTTTATCTTCTGCATTGTCATTTGCAAACATTTGCTCATAGATATCATCAACAACCACCAGTTGATTACTTACATTAAAAAACGTTTTTTCAATGTTATTACTTTTAAGGAAATGTTGGTTATTGTGTGTGGCTATTTCTAACTAATTACAGTATGTGTACATTTGCATCTCTTTAATAAAGACACATCTAGGTGTTGGATAAAGAGTTAGAATCTTAATTGAGTTCCTTGTGGGATTAATGAAGCAACTCTATTGCATAATTCCTCAGACCCTGCCTTGTAAATGCCCAACTCCTCGTGGCTAGAGATGGTGGGCACCGTATACGTCATACCAGCCTTTGCTAGTTTAACTGCTAACACCCTGCTGTCCGGTGTCGGGGATCCAACCAGCGACCTCATGGTTACTGGTCGGCCACCTTTCCTCTTGGCCATCTTACCAGCCACACACACCCATACATTAAGGTCATTGAGTTTAAAGGGATCTATAAATCCTGCAGCATCAATCAGAGCAATCACAGATTCTTAAGGAAATGTGTCTCTTGTTTTAAACATTATAATAACTTTATTTATTAGATTTTTTTTGTTGCATTTTTTGCTTAATTAGACAGTGTGGAGAGACATAGATGAAATGGGGTAGAGATGGGGGAATCACATGGAGAGAAGGACCCGGGTTGGATTGTCTCTTTCCTTGTGTCACCAGCAGGGCTGCGTAGGCTGGAGTCTTGCCCTCACAGCAGGCAGAGGAGTGAGCGCTGTGTGGAGAGCTGCAGTCAGCTGAGGCTCCATCCAAACCACAAGACTGTGACCCCAACCTGCAGTGACAACACCCCCAGCCACCAGCACCACTGCCTCCCCACACTCACCATGCACAACACACACCACCACCACCCATCGGCACGCGTCCACAGCCTAGACACACCCAGGGTAAGCAAGAAGCAATAAGCATACCATACCATACCATACCATACCAAACCACCCAGCATGTTGTACAGACAGGAGGTAGCCCCTCTATACACGGTACTGGTTGACTGATAAGGGGTTTTCAATGGCCAATGCTGAGATTTTGAGAGCAGGAAAGCCAATGGTTGATTTAGTAACAGGCAGAAATATATAAGCATTGTGCTTCTGCCTGTTCCTTCTCAAACTTATCCTTTTTGGTTCTTTGATATCATTTGATGCTTTATCTAGGTTTGTTTGTTATCTTTGTGTCATTTTTATTTTTTTCTTTAAAATATTGTTCATTGTTCAAGATAAATAAAAATCCAATCAAATCATGCCGATATCACGATATCATCTGATGAACATTACCTCAAATGCCATAAATCGGCCAACTGATCAATCGGTGCAAAATACAGTTTCTTAGATCAGTATTCCTGAAAAAGAGACTACTTTAAAGACACTACGAGTAACTTTTTCAGTTGGCGGCCCCTTTGGACAAAAGCGGTAGTATTTTTACGACGCCAGCTGTCGTAAAGCGGTTTTCTAGCGCGTGCGAGTGTCAAATTATAAGGGCGCAATATAGTGCATGTCCGTGTGTTGAAAGTGTGAGGGCACAGGCTCTTTTCAGCTCTGTGAGAGTGGTTAGTGACACAGCAACTAATGCCAGTCAGTGCCACACACACCTGATTGTAATGAGTTGATGCAGCAGCGTCACCTAGCTACTCTCTCTCACAGAGCTGAAAGATTACGTGTCCTCACAGAAAGCGAATGAACGAGAGACGGTAGTTTGTATGGATCACGATGAGGTAATGTGTTTAGGTTGTTGTAAATAATGACTATTTATGGTGAAGCAAAGTAAACTTTGTGTTAGCACCAACCGCTCATTCATTTAGGAGTAAACACTGCAGACTAGTTCACTCCCGTGAAATTGTTTACACGTTGCTTGTCAACACCCTCCTCCCCCCGTCTATTACTCTCCCTTTTAGCTTTTCTTCATTGCATTTTATTTATTTTCCTTTGATGGTTCAGCCCCGTTATCAGTCATTATGACGACAAACAACTGTCTCAAACAAGGCTCCTGCTCCCCTTCCCACACCTGGAGGGATAGGCTTCTCAAATTGCGTTGCTGTGGTACACTGAAATCTGCGAACAATACAGATAGTGACCATAGAGCCTGCCTACGCAAAAACTGAAAATCGGACTGGGTGTGCGACCAGATCAAATGTAGTAATAAACACTATATAAAAACGTCTTTCTTTGCACTGATGGTCTTGTTTGCTGTTAAAGGTAATTTATGACTATCAGAGGAAACATGAGGCTGTTTAAAATATATTTAAATGTTACTCGTAGTGGCTTTAAGTACAACACACATGTATTCTCACACATCTTCGGACTTTTTAAGAATTCTGATTTGAATGTGTCATACTGTTGACATGTCACTTCAATCCTTAATTAAAAAATTATGAGTGTATCCAAGCAATCCTCTTTCAATGTGCAGCAGAATGTCTCCACTCATCTTGTCATATTCCATGTTGTGTAGTCTCCAACAGAGACATGGTCAGACAACAGGCTGTCAGTGCCTGTGTATCCTGATGAAGACTATAACGTTCCATATAACTCTGCTGCTGCTGCTGCTGCTGCTGCCGCCAACCTGTCCAGTCAGCAGACCCTGGATCTGGCCTTCAGGGCCAACAAGGTACCACACACACACACACAATTCTCTCCAAATCCACATCCGTCCTCCCCATTGGCTCTCCTCTGCTCTCCTCAAATGATGCATCATACTGTAGATAAATGACATGGCAGGTGTTTGCATTATCAATTCAATACATTCAGGGATTGTATTCAGGTAAATGGGGGGTCTGGTGTAAAGGTTCAAAGAGATGGCAAGTGGGTACTTCACACAGAAAAAGACATTGAGAGAAAAGGTTCCAGTTTACTTGAGTCAAAAACAAAGCCGGGGCGAAAACCAGATAATCAGTCAGAGCGAGACATAATAATTGAAGCAGGGAAACAGGCAGTTTGCAAAAGACAAGGGGTTAACTAGGAGCGGAAACTAACAACCTGGCAGAGAAGGACTAGGCCACACCGCGTTCAGAGTAACAACCAGCATTTTATATCTTCCATTATTTAGTCAAACAGCCAATAGAGTTTTAGATACTGTCCTTCAAGCTTCACATTGTTAACAGATTTAACACAGCTCCTTGTGTGTGTGTGTGTGTGTGTGTGTGTGTGTGTGTGTGTGTGTGTGTGTGTGTGTGTGTGTGTGTGTGTGTGTGTGTGTGTGTGTGTGTGCGTGTGTGTCGTCCTTAAGCGTGAAGGTGGTACAGTCACAAACGATCCGCCTAATTGCCACTTATTGATGACAAAATGTCAGTAGCGTTGATATAATAGTAGTGGCCTTAACTGTGTGTGTGTGTGTGTGTGTGTCTGTGGATCTGCCTGCCTGCGTGTGTGTGTCTGTCTGTATGTCTGTGTGTGTGTCACTATGTATACAAATTATGCATTAATCTACATTTAAATAAGGCATTTAGATCCAGCACTCCACTGATGACAGTTATTTTCTGCATGACAACGGTAATTGGATAGTGGTTGATGCACTAGACATGACAGGCATAATACAAATATAATTATTTAAAGCTCTCGTCTATTTTGCGATTTTTTGTCTATTTTGCTTCCATAACATGTCTTCTTCATACTAGTATGAATAAAAGGTCCAACATGTACATTATGGTGTCTATTTGACTAAACCTTGTCTGTTTGCGTCTGTATATTTCTCCTATACAACCATCTTTGACGGCCATTATCTCAAAAAAATTTTTTTCAATACTCTGAACCAAAAATCTCATCTTCTAAAGCACTTACATCAACTAAACTTTCCCTAATCATTCTTAGCACTATTCCGAAGGTTATTACAGAAGGATTTGTTCAAATTATGTTAATTGTCTGATTTATAAGACATTTTGTTCATAAAAACAACCCGAAAACGTAGACACTTTCTACTTCCCTTCCCTGATGTCCTCTGCTTGGTCTGTTCAATATTTTTGTCATTATATTTTCTTGTTTCTTTGCTCGAGGATGTCTAGTCTAGAAGTCTTATTAAACCAGTGAAACACAGTGAATGTGTAACAGAGATATCCTAAGGCAAGTTATTTCTCTATTAACTCTTTACCTAGTTGCATGTGTGTCTGTGTCAAATACAAACGGGTGAATTTGCACGTCGTCATGTAGGGCTGCATGTGAGTTTTTTTTTCTAATTAGTTTTGAGCAGTTCATTTTGCATTGAAATAAGTCAGGTTTTCTCTTACAACACGGACAGACAGACAGACACACGTAAACATGCACACACACACACATACACACACTCATTCGCTCACACACACACACACACACACACACACACACACACACGTACATGTATGCATGTGAATTTGTTATTAGTTTTGAGCAATTAGCTTTTCATTGAGGAAAGTCGGGTCTAGAACTAGGGCGAAAGGAAATACTCTTATTGCACACCTGAGAGAGAGAGAGAGAGAGAGAGAGAGAGAGAGAGAGAGAGAGTGTGTCTGTGTGTTTACGTGTGTGTGTCTGTGTGTGTATGTGTGCATCTGTGTGTGTGTGTGTGTGTGTGTGTGTGTGTGTGTGTGGTCTGTGTGTGTTTACTAGTGTGTGTGTGTGTGTGTGTGTGTGTGTGTGTGTGTGTGCCTGTCTACGTGTGTTTACGTGTGTACCTACCAGTGTCTGTGTGTGTGTGTGTGTGTGGTCTGTGTGTGTTTACTAGTGTGTGTTTACTAGTGTGTGTGTGTGTGTGTGTGTGTGTGTGCCTGTCTACGTGTGTTTACGTGTGTACCTACCAGTGTCTGTGTGTGTGTGTGTGTGTGTGTGTGCGAACAAACGATGTAATTGAAATCCGGGGAGGCGTGACCAACAACATTGTCGAACTAAACCATTAGCTGTGCAGCAGTGCACGGTGCCAGACTGCAGTTTTACCTTCACATACACACACACACACACACACACACACACACACACACACACACACACACACACACACACACACACAATTGCACTCCACAATCTTCATGCTTGTTGAACTCACACTGACCCTGTGTTTCCAATCCCAATACTTCCCTTGCTATTTAGTATGGTAGAACAATATTTAAGATGTCCCAATACATGTGTTTAAATTGGGGCGACTGTGGCTCAGGTGGTAGAGTGGGTCGGCCACCTGTGTCATAGTTGTTGTGTCCTTGGGCAAGACACTTCACCCACCTTGCCTCGTGTGAATGTCGATAGTTAGCCTGCTGCTATCGGTGTGTGAATGTGTGTGTGAATGGTAACGTGGGAATGAAAACAGGTCTCCCTTGAAAAAGAGTCTCCGGTCTCAATCGGATTTACCTGTATAAATAAAGGTTAAACTAAAAAATGCAGCATGTTGAAAAATGCCCAGATGCCCAACTATCCAATGGTAGCTTTTAGTGAAATCAACGGCTTTTTTGGTGATTCTGACCCACAATCCACTGCACAGCGGAAGTTACGCCACATGGACTGAGCCTCCAAGTGAAAATAGTGGTCAATGTTAGTAGGTCTTATAAAGATTTCTGTTTATATTTTATTTCCTGTCACTCTGCTTGTTAGTGCCTCTTAATTTTCTGTGTTAGTTGTAAGTGTAGTGTGTGTAATGTCTGTGTGTTTGTGTGTGTGCGTGTGTGTGTGTGTGTGTGTGTGTGTGTGTGTGTGTGTGTGTGTGTGTGTGTGTAGTCCAGGCTGCGTCAGTCGTGCTGGCCTGTGGATGTGACTAGTGAGGAGGGTTATAACGCCGGCTCCAGCAGAGGATCACCTGTTACAGATGAAGGCCCAGAGCCCTCACCACACACCAGCTGTCAGGTACGCCACTCTACATACCGGTGGTAGGATGGCCTAGAGGAAAGGTGGCCGACCAGTAACCATGAGGACGCTGGTTCGATCCCCGGCACCGGACAGGAGGGTGTGAGTTGTAAAACTAGCAGAGGCTGGTATTACATCTACGGTGCCCACCATCTCTACCATTGTGTCCTTGAGGAAGACACTTATCCCAAAACTTTAAGTTAGCAGTCCCCTCCCTCATCCCTACATCACCATATTAATGCACTGCGGTCTTCAAGCAGCGAGTTATCTAGCATCATCTCAGATCCATAAGTGTGATAAAACATGATAAAAACCATCAAAACAGACATTGGGAAGGATTTTTACCTGCTCCGCCATTGTAGGCGCATACAAATTCACCTATCTGTCATTAAAAGGTAAAACATAAATGAAAGAACCAACCCTGCACAAGGTGGCACACGTCCTAACTTAACACCTGTCCATATAAGGCGTGTTGCTGGTTAGGTTGTGGGCCTGTTGTAGACTGAAGAGTGAAACTGTTAGAAAGCAGTAGCAGCAGTAGCAGTGATGTGGATGTATATCGGAGCGGAAGCAGCTAGTACATCATTGCACCTCTCTGTGGTTTGCTGCTCGAGAAGCTCATAGAGTTACCCAACACTTCCTGTTTGTGTAGCAGGAGGGAGAACGACTAAGAGGACAGTCACAGAGGAGCAAAGACCATTCCAATGCTCCAGACACTGCAGCCTGCATCCACAACACACCACACACAGGTAGGAGAGCAGTTGTAATACTTTACATTCATACACCTGAATGCAACTCCAGAACTAGCCCATCTATTCTGCAAGCTGAGCCCGCTGCTCTGTGTAACAGTATTGCAATGGAAAGTTACTGAGGTCTCACTTCCTGTTTGAGATCAGTCAATACAGTTCAGTCAGTATGCATTGATGTTTGTTTAACTGGGGCTGGAGCAAAGCTGATCATTTCACGCTTCAATCACAACCAGACTGTATAACTTTTGAATTATTCTTGTTTGATATGAATCTATGCTGATGACCAACGGTTTGTCTTACGTTTTTTTTTTTTTAAAGATATTTTTTTGGCATTTTTATGCTTTATTGATAGTGTAGAGACAGAGTTGAAATGGGGCAGAGAGGGGAGTGACATGCAGAGATAGACCGCGGGCTGGAATTGAACCCGGGTCTGCTGCTGGCCGAGGCCCATGGGGGGGGACGCCCTACCAATTGAGCTAAAGGCACCCCCAGTTTGTCTTAAGTTAAGGCGAGACACTGTAAGCCGAATCATTAAGTTTTTTTTGTCTATTTTTGCTTCCAAAACATGTTTTCTTTCACAGTAGTATAAATCAAAGGCTAAACATTTATATTTAGGTGATTATTTGACTAAACCTTGTCTGTTTGAATCTATCAATAATCATCTTGATCAATACTCTGAACCAAAAATATGAACTCTATGATGTATTTTGTTCATAAAACATGCTGGAAAATGCATTTTTTTAGACGTGTTTTTTGAATTATAAAATGACAAAAAAGGCTGTATCCAAAAGCTTTGGACACTAGTGTGTTGCAAAAATTCCATTTAACTCTGGCTTCATCCAACAACTGGATTCTCTGTTTTTAAAGAGATGTAGTCATGTATTTGTTAGATTTGCCAAATTTGCATATTTATTCAAACATTTCTGTTTAAATTGTAAATTCAAACAATAATTGTTTTAATGTAAGCATGTTGTTACAACTTAAAAGTTCTGCCAAGTTAAATACACGGTACTGTCTAATTTGATGAGTTTTTGTCCTAGAAATGTTTTAAACACATGACTTCCTGTTTTGTGGATAGGTGTTTCATCAGCTGTGCTTTGCTCAAAGCCAAAGAGAGGAGCTCTGAGGAGACAGCCTCGTATCCACCAACACACCCAGGAGCACCCTCAGGATCCCTGGGTTCGCCTTTCAGAAAGCTCCCCTGAAGAGATTCACCACGCTGCAGAGCGGCCACAGCCTATCCACGTACACAGAAAGCCTGCTCACATGAGTGACCAAGAGAACACCTCCGATCTCAATGGCACAGCCATGGAGGTGAATTATCCGTCTGACGTGACCTCTGAAAACACAGGTGAAACTCCTCTGGGACCAAAGAAGGCCCCCCCGGTGGCCCCCAAGCCTACATGGTTTCGCCAGAGTCTGAGGAAAATACACGATGAGCAGAAGAATCAAGCTAAACCTGCAGAGCAGAGGCCTGCTGTTCGCTTCAACAGAAGCTATGGAGGCAGATCTGCCACAACTGTAACCAAATTGTCCATCAAAGAAAAGATCCACTCATTTGAGACTTTTTCCAGCCCGGAGGGTCCAGAGAACGGGGGCAACAGAAGGCCTGTGGCCCCTTCCACCTCACTGCCTTTGATGGATAAGGAGTCCGCCAGTCCCTCTGCCCCACATGGAGGTTTTGAGCAGGGTAAAGAGGAACTCTTCAAAGAGATCCAGGAAAATCCATCTGCATCTGTTAGGGAGACAGACAACACCACTGTCTCTGCTACGCCCTCCATCATCACATCTGAAGATTGTAGTCAAACAGCCAAGTCCTTAGAAGATGAACCGCTCTCCATCCAGTCCTGCACAGACCTCCCACTGTCTGACACCATCAGCACTGATCTGGACCCAGGAATACATGATCATCACCCAGCTCCAGTCCATGATGACAGTAGTGTCCCACCAGCCAAACAGGACTATGAGCCAGAAAAAGTGGACCCAATCAGGTCCACAGAGTCCCAGGTACTTCCCACGACATCCAGGCAAACTGAAGGGGAGAGACTTCCAGAGGGGATCGAGGAGGACAGAGCACAGAGCCAAGGAAAACTTCTGAGCCTGACTCCATCAACAGACAGTCCCCATCTGAGAGGCCTAGAGGGAGAGAGTTTAGGGAAAATCCTCGCCTTCAGTAACCAGGTAATGAGTCATGTGAGGAGCTATGGAGCTATTTACTTTATTTGTCATTGGACAATTCTAATTTATAACAACAATGGTCTTATTTTAGAGTTCTGAATATCATGGATATCAGTTATAGATATTGTGCAGACCAAATAAATAAATTAAATATTACAGTAGTAAGGTTACATGGCTAGACTGCTGACACAAACCCCAACACGTCAAGAAACACAAGCAGCCAATCACAAAGATTTAAAGGTCACATATTATGCTAAATGCACTTTTTAAATGTGTTCTAACATATCCATGGGTCCACGGTGTGCCTAGAGACTGCCAAAATATTTAAAAAAAATAACAATCTCTCCTGTTCTCACTCTCCCCCTTTCTGAAACCCCCACCCCTCCCCCCCAATATACTCCAGTCAGAATTTTCCCCTTTTCTGACCTCACAAACTGGAAAGCCAGAAGCTTCCACTGTGCAGCCCACACCCCTATTTCTTATTGGTCCACGGCCCTGACAGACAGAGGGCGAGGCGTATCTGGCTTCGCTTCCGGACAGGGGGCGGGGGCAGCTCAAAGATTGTATATTTACGAGGGGAGCTGCAGCTCTTTTGAAAAAATAGGCCATTATGAGATTAGCTGAACATCAGCATAGTACAATAAATTATCTGAAAGTTTTTTTCAGCAAACAATTAAAGAAAAACGTATTAGGGACTACTAAGACCATATAATATGGTGTATAATAGAACCGAAAAGTGTATAATATGGGAGCTTTAACAACAATTCAACCAGATTATTTATACCACTTTATTTGGAGGAGAGGATACCTGAATTTTCTTCATATATTTGAACGATCAACTCTATTGCTGGAAACAATGGCACACCACTCCGGTAGCTATACTTTTGGATTTTTGAGCCATCCCAGACTAATATTGTGACTGATAACACAATAAATCTTTGGTTGTCTGTCCAAAATGTCCCCCGTGTATCGAGGAAATAAAACAACCCTCTCTCTTTTACTCCTTTTAGCCTGTGTTAAAAAAAACCAGTCAGATGTCTGTCTCCTTATGACATGATAAGAGGGGAAGCCAAACCCCCCCTCCCCATTATCAATCTAATTTAGTACTTCCTCCACCTGTGATAAACTCACCCCCAGATTACTGGCAGTTAGATTCAAACTGTTAGTTAGATTCAGGGCCAATCAGAGCAGACTGGGCTTTCTGGAAGGAGGGGCTTAAAGAGACCTTGGTTGCGTTCCGAATCGCATACTTTCTACTATATAGTATGTAGAAAAAAGATTTAGGATGTCCCGATTCTTGTGGACAGATTTAGGATGGTTAGAAGTACCCGGATGTCTTACTTCATGTGGCCAAGATTGTTAGTGTTGAAAACTGCATCCTATTTGGGTGATTCTGACCCACAATCCAGTGTGCACGTGAAGTGACGTCACATCGACGAAGCCTCCATATGAAAACAAACAGGGATGCAACGGATATAAAAGCAAGAGGCAAGATCAAGGCGCAATGTTATGATGAACTAAGAGAGTAAAAGTATGTCCCAATAGTATGCCTACTGCATCCTAACTAGATTGTTTTTATCGTCGGATGTAGTATGTAGAATAGAAAAAAGAAAGAGTATGCGATTCGGAACGCAACCAGAGGCTGAAAAGAAGAGATTCAGCCATGACACTGTGAGAAATATAAAAGTTTTTTTTGGACACCACACCATGAAAACAGTTTCTAGTAGAAACCCAAATTACGATTTTAAACCTGACAAATGAGCGTTATATGTGACCTAAGGTCTCTAAACTGTAGCCTATATATAAAGTATATAACATAACATAAGAATTCATTTGTCTTACTCATAGGTGTCTCTACCATTGGGCTTTGATTCCGACCTGTCTGAATATCTGAACATTCTTGACCAGTTATCAGTAGTTGATCTGAGGTTATTGATAACAGTCAGTAGCTATTATTAACATTGTCATCTTGAGATGACAATGTTAATAATAGCTACTGATAGAAATGAGAAGCAAAACTACGAAAAAACATCAGACTCAAAGTCAAAGGAAGACAGGTGAACACTATCAAAAGTCAAAGTCAAAATTCTTTTCTTGTCAGTTCTGATATATGCAAGACATAAATCAGAATCGAAATGGTGTTTATCTCTGGCCCACAGTGCAGTTAAAATGATAAAATAAAATAAAATATTTAAATAAGATACACATATACAATATTTACACAAGATACATTGTAAATACTAAGTAGTGCAAATGAATTTTCTGTGCAATATAAAACAGTATATGAAATAGAATAGAAAGTACAAAGTAGATAAGTTAAATTGAAATGTGCAATGTGATGAAAAATATTTACAATGTGCAATATGCAATCAACTGGATGTACATTTTTACACTATGATTTAAATCAAGTCATTTGTCATCTGTGTGTTAATCTATGTTGTTTTTCTCCCAGGTGTCCCAGGCCTTGATGCGTTCTCTGCCCATGGAGCCTCACCATGGTAACCCTCACCCATCACACCTGCAGGACTCCAGTGCAGAGGAATCTACAGAGGCCACCACAGACAGCACAGACAGAGGATTTTCTGTCAGGTAAGAATAGACACACACAGAAGGTTGGATAAACATGATTTCTTACGTTTTATCGTGGACTTATTTTACTCATCTCTTCATATGGAAGTGGGTTCAGGTTGAAAGAGGTACTTCCTGTTTTGTCAGAGAAGCAGTGGAGGGTTTTCATCAAGCCCCAACCTCAGCGATTTTTACCAGCATCCAATAAGGAAGTGACCACAACTGTAGTAACCCGGAAGTGCCACTGGGGGCTGTATGCAGAAGAGAGCCCGTTTCCATTGACTCCAATGTTAAACCTGCCGTTTTCACAGCATTATTAAACCTATTTCAGACCTGGATCAAAAAACCATTCTAGTCTGTATGTTTAGTTCATATCTCCATGACAACTCTGAGGGGGGTGAATTTTTTTGGACCACGCTAGTTTTTATTCTTTTGGAGGTTAAAATGTATTGGCGCGATCTCTTGAGTGACAGCTCTCCGCCCGTTGTCCCTCACTTTGCCTCGGAGGTATACGTCAGCTATCTCCCTCCCCCCGACGTGAGGCGGAGTAAAAATCTCACAAAATGGCGATGCGCACAAACCAGGATTATTGGATGCCGTGTGAATAACTGAGGTCAGCCCGGATGCTACATCCATATTATTTACTATCTATGGTTTTCATTGATGTATAATAACATCACATTCTACACATGCTGCCAGGCACAATGCTCTGAGATGTCTAGAGACATTAAACAACACAACTCAGTTCAGTTACTTTCCTCAGGCAGATGCTTCAAACAACAACAAAAAGAACTTACAAGAACTCTTTCATTCCCACTACAATACACACTATAAACTAGCCAAAATAGACAAGCTCTTTTTAATGCAGCTTTGCTTTACACCTGTCTGTTTTGTTGAACTGTTTGTGTGATTAAATTTTAGACTTCTGTTGCTGAGCTTCAAACTAAAAGCTACTTCCTGTCACTATGTTAGAGACAATACACTTTCTTGAATTGAATTGAAATACTCATCTCTAATGTGTTTCTGTGTGTAAAACCCAGCCTGGCCACACTGAGGGAGTGTACCATCGAGCGTGGGGAAGGGGGATCTCACAACAACTCAGCAGCAGCTTCTGCTGGCGCTCACTCAGTCATCTCAGCCATCCCTTCACAGGAAATACATCAGATGATCCAGGAAGTCAAAGCTTTGGATGAGGACACACTGAAGGTAGGCCTAATGCCTACCACACACTAGAGGACTCTTAAAAGACTTTAAAAAGACTAAAGACTGACAACATCTCACATCTAAAGACAATCAACTCACACGTGAAGACCTTGGTCATTAGTTTTTAGTCAAAGACTTGATTTAGCAAAGACAGGGGAAATCATATTGCAAGACCAGATTCCTTTTGAGATTATGATTATTTGCAATCCTGCTTCGGGGGAAAAAGTGATTCCAGTCAAATACAAATGTATTTTTTAGCTAGTAGGTGGACTCTTATCTTATGGCGCTTTTCCATACACATGTAGCTCCCTCGCTCTTCTATGGATGTATAGGATATGAAGAATCACAACTAGAATATGCCCACCCATATGGTACATATATCTGGTCTAGCCCGTGGACTAACAACTCAAGCAAGACTCTTGTGATTTCAGTCCAACATTGTAAATTTGTGTGCGATTGTCAAACCACTTGAGAAGCTGTTTGGTGTGAGGTCGGCATAATTTAGTAATTCAATTTTAGGGGAACTATTTACTATAATTTATGATACTGCAAACAGACCCTTACATAGATAGAAGATATTTTAGAAATACTGAGGTCATCAGTCCATTCCCAATTTAAATTAAATTTAGTAAAATGTTTGAATTATCAGATTTATTCATATACTGTATTCTATTTTGTTGTCAGGTGCAACATTTTGTAGGGTAATTTTTTTTTCCTGTTCATTTATTTTTTGTGTTGACCTACAAGTAGTAGGAGAATATATTTAGCCTTTTACTGAAATGTGCCTTTAAAACGTTCAGTGTGAGTTAGTGCTTTGTCATTGGTAGGGGAAATGTCTAATGGCTCAAGAATATATATAACATTTAATAAAAACAAAATGAAGTCTTTTCTTCATTTATGCTTGTCAATATTTGCCTGTGTCCTTTTTAGTAGTCTGAGTTCTCATATTTAACAATATAAAAAATGAATAAACTGCAGAATAATAATTCTGCCCCCTTTTTCCCCTACAGCAACTGTTGGACATCCATGTTGTGATTCTCCATAAAGAGGAGGGAGCTGGGCTGGGCTTCAGCATCGCCGGGGGGTCGGACTCAGAGAACAAAGCTACTACAGTAAGAAACTCTCACTATACACATTCACACTGATCACATGACTGACATAGGGGAGACCGGGGCTAGTATGCACACTTTTTACTCTAGTGAGAATCACCTAAACATCTTTCAATAGTCATTCCTACATAAAATTGAAGCTTAAGGTGTTGGCTTGAAATGCGTACCCCTCACTTTTTCTAACTTATTGTAATAAAGAAGAAATTAATCATCAAAGACACCTTTACACATTGAGACAACCAACCCCATCAAGGGGTCGGTTGACACACACTATAATGGGATATACACATAACTTAATGGGAATAATCTTAAAAAGAAGGCAAGAAAGCAGAACTAAATTTGAAAGTTTAATTGCATTGTCAAGTTGACAAATAGGCCTACATAACTTACTGTTTCTTCTTCTCCAACTGGGGTGGAGTGCACTGGGGTGCAGTAGCCTTGGCAGCTAGTCTAGTTTGGGATGCCCTGGGTTGTTTTGATTTTGTTGCCCTTTTTTCTTTTGCATGCTAGCTGCCTTTTACTGCTCTATTCTTTCCTTCTCTGGGGTGTCAGTGAGTATACAGCTGCAGCCTTTGGATAACATGTGAAAACCAACCCCCCCAAAAATGTGACGACCAACCCCAACTTGAATTTCTTGCTAGCATTAAGGCCAAAAACCATCTGACAACTAATTAGCTTGCTAACAACAATCTAAACTATAGCTTACCCTTCACACTTGTATAGGGTTACAAGTGTTTTTTATAAACCCATTGTGTAAAAGCCTAGAAGAAAAATACTGAGGAGCTAAATATTTTCAATTTGACATGAAAAACACAAACAGTCCTCTCTCAAATTCAGCAGTTTAACTCCAAGGAAGACTATGTAGGTGACCTCTGATCCCAATTCTGGATATTTACATACCAAAATTTAAATTTAACATACAGCGCCTTCTGGTTCCGAGATATAACGATTATAACCAACCCGTGTAACATATAACCCCGTTCTCCCCTACAGTATGTCCATGAGGTGGAGGGCTTCTCTTTAGTTACTGTCGCTAACTCCGACAAGCTGTCAGAGTCAGCATGGCACTCCCGTGGCTTATTAGCGTAGCTGGTTTTTGCTAACAACAGCATTACTTTAATTAATGGTTAATACAAGTATTTATTTACCTTGGGACAGACAAAGATGTGCCTGTAGATTTCTGTGGCTGTATCTGAAGCTATTAACTCTGATGGCCAGTGGATGGCAGTATGCCCTGTCTCCTGAAAGAGTGAGTTCATCAGAATGACACTATGGTATCTACCTGTGCAGATCGTTTTGGTTTCATTTGTTTTGAGATAGGCCTACGATATCAAAGATTTCTGCCTCCAGCCAAAAAGTTTGATGGATGGATGGATGGATGGATGGATGGATGGATGGATAGATAGAAAAAAGAAAAACTGACTGATTGTAAAAAATAATTTCACCTTTAATCTCATGTGTTCAGTAAAAGTCCAACAAGCCTGTGTGTTATAATTTGATGTGTAATACTTTAATTTAGATGGCATTGTGCTGTAGAACTCTACAAAACTGTTATTGACTTTGAGGAGAATGTACCTGCTTCTCAGAGTCAGCTTGTGCTAGAAAGCCTCTTACTTTGGATATGTTTTCGAAAAGACAAAAACTGTCCTGACATGACTTTCAAAGTTAAGACCAGTGTGCAGAGATGTTCCTGACTTACTCACTGTGCTCCACAGACAGCACAGGTGTGAAAACATGTCCTGTCTGTCTTCTTTAAAATACATGTAAGGTTTAAACATGTTAGTATGAATGAAAATGTACTAAAATCCAATTCACACTGTAGCAGAGGCATATTCTGCTGTCAGCTCAAAAGGGCTACTCCACCTACTGTCTAATATCAACAGAGACATCCTGGCCCGGAGGAGTCGCTCATCTCTATTTCCTCCCAAGTTCGATACCTGGCCACCAGAGGCTCCACCTCTGACCAGCATTTAAGCCCGAACGCGGCTCATCCAAATTGTCTTCATGCCAGTTTAACCCGCTTGCTGTTGGAGATGCTGGAGGATGTTTTTCCTTCAACAAAGAACCATCTTCACCTCAAAACAAAGGACACGTTTTTCTCAACTTTTTCCAGCTGGCCGCGGCGAAACTTTGATCAACGGACTTTGTGTGACGCTCTACCAGAGCGCAAGGGTAGGCTATACCTTTGTTTCCCATTCACTGACAAGTGAATTCACCTCAAGGAGCGAGCCAGGCGACCAGATTCCCTGTTTCATCTCCTCACGTCGACACCCTAACGGACGACCAGCTGACGACCCGTTCTCAGCTTATCCGCCTCCAACAAAGTAGCCTGCAGCTGCTTGATTCTTTTTCTGAACCAAGACACACAGTTCCGCTGATGTCTAAACAAGCAGAAAACACCGTCTCCTTTTAACTGGCGAGTTAAAGAGACAAAACACCGGACCCCCGGCACCTCCTCTGTGTTCGCATCGCGGCACCGGCCACCCGAGCCCCGCTCTCCGTTCACGAGGAAAGAGATTTGAGATCGCTCTCCAAGTAAGGTCTTTGGCTTAATATTCTGGGCAGATAGTTTAGATAGGCTAGGTAGGGGAGACCAGGTACAGTGTAACACTTTTTGCTATAAATCCAAAACTATTTAAACTAGAGTAACCAATTTGTTATATTATAAACTTCAATCTGTTAGCTACTGAAACTATGTATTTAAGTGGTTTTATGAAATCTGTAAAGGTTGCAAATTTAATTATAATACAGACTCTCTACTGTTACAACTGTCCCAGTATACAGGGACAGTTGTAACGCATGTCGGGGACAGTTGAAACATGTCTAAAATATTCAGAATTAATCAATCATATACTCAAAATGAAAGATATTGATCAGTCATATTATTGTGATTATTAATTTCTTGTTTTTAAGTAGGCCTAATCATTACCTTTTTTCTTATGCATGACAAAAAAGAAGCCATCAAATTACAATGCAAGAAATGTATTTAATGAGTAGATCATACATCCTCAAACATGAGATTGATTTAATAATTATAACACACAACCTCAAACATGAGATCAAGGCCAAGACTCACTACCTCAAACAGGTATATGATGAAGTTATTTAATTTTGTGTGTTAATTGTAACAAGGTGTTACAACTGTCCCAGTATCACCAACCATGTTTTCATCTCATGTGAGCTAGCTTGAATATTAGTTTGACACTTGTTAGCCATTTTTACTTTTAGCTTACAAAACAGTGATTCCAATAATACTTGTTTGGATTCATGGACATTTGATATAAGGACAGAATCCAAAAAAGTAGGCTACGTCTGAAAGAAAAGTAGATTTTTTTACCTCAAACAGACTTTTGTTAACTTCTTCTTGAAGTATCTGATGTGGCTCTCCTTTTGAATGAAAGGAGGGAAACTGACGGAGCACGAGCACAGTGAGTGTCATCTCTCTAGCTTGTTTCTGATTGTAGGAATTCAAGGTGTTACAACTGTACCGGGTCTCCCCTACTGCTTTTGAAGTGATCACTAAACTCTGTTTTACTTTGACTTGGAATGTTTGATTTGCTGTGCTGTTCATGATTTATTTTCTCTGCAGAGAAAAGTGTTTGTTTTATTTTTCCACTGCTGGAAATTACAGTTGTGCTTTTGTTTACATTAACCCGCTCATCCGAGCCCCGCTGGTTACATGTAATAGGCCTACTGTGTAGAGATGGGTTATAGCTTGTTGACGTGATCCAGCCATATCTGGGTGAACTCTATATTCCTACTCTCTTTCTTGTGCGCTCATGTGCTCGCTTTCTCTTTCTCTCTTTCTCTCACACACACTGTCACAAACGTTACACTCCCGTAGCCTTAACATAGGCTACATGAATGTTGGCTGTAATTGTAAAGTTAAAGATCGTGTGGAATTCAAGTCTCCCGCATTTCTGTTTATGATTTCTTCCTTGCGTCTCATTTGAGACGAGAAAATAAGAGTTTTGCACGTGACACTTCCCCACTGGTTAAAACCATAGACATTATAAATGTCTATGGTTGTGGTGTCTATGGTTAAAACCATCTCAAAGTCACGCTAGACTTCCAATCCCATGAGATTGTCCGCCATTTTGGTAGTTTTCCCAAACTCCTGACTTGTTTTTGTAGTCCATCATTCTGGTTCCCCTTTTTGCTGGCCCACACCCACACACCTCATCACACACTCACACATTGCATGTGCACACACACACACACACACACACACACACACACACACACACACACACACACACACACACACACACACACACACACACACACTGACATTTGTGTACAGGTATTTAACCTTTTTCTAGACGTTTCTTTTCTTTTATTGAGTTTTGACTGTTGTTAGGTAGAATTTCTCTGTGCTTGTATATTTGGATGATGTAACCCTAAATTCACTATTGTTAAAATAAACTTGCCTTTATATTGTAACTAGAAGTTTCTGTCATTTGTGTGAATATTTTAGGGTAAATCAGCCGCTGACACGTCAAGAATTCATTAACCTTCGGTAATTGTGGTCATATTATCAGATTTATAAGCTCAATAATAATTGATTTATTGTTAGATGTTATGGAATGATAATTTGACTAGGTTTGATTAATATTGATTTATTTAAATGGTAAATGGACTTGTATAGCGCTATATCTCCGTTTATCGCAGACCCAAAGCGCTTTACATTGTTTTTTTGTACACATTCACCCAGTCACACACACATTCATACAACGATAGCAGCAGCTACCACGCAGGGTAGGCTTAGCACTAGGGTGCTAAGCTAACTATCGGGAGCAATTCGGGGTTCAGTGTCTTGCCCAGGGACACTTCGACATGTGGCGGGGAGACGGGGGATCGAACCTCCGACCCTGCACACCAGAGGCGAACTCCCTACCCACTTCGCCACTGCCGCCCCACTTTAACTGATCACTAGATGAATCTGCATTTAAGACAAACCATTGAGACAAACTTGCACAACTAAATGATTAATGTATTGTTATATTCAGATTAATTAATAGCAAAATTAGTCTGAATGAGCCGTAAACACTACAACACTTACACAACCAAATAATGCGACTCGAGTCACATTACTTCTGCATAAATGCTCAATCGGACCCTGACTGGCATAAGCGCTGTGCACATACTCACTGCAGCTGTGTGTGTGTGTGTGTGTGTGTGTGTGTGTGTGTGTGTGTGTGTGTGTGTGTGCCTGGTTGTCTTTCCGTGCAGGTCCACAAAGTGTTTCCCAGTGGCCTAGCGGCTCAGGAGGGCACCATCCAGAGAACAGACGAGGTGTTGTCTATAAACGGACAGACCCTGCGCGGTGTCACACACGCTGATGCCACGGCCGCTCTGCGTCAAGCCCGCAGCCTCAAGCTAGCTGTGGTGGTCATCTGTAAGAGAGGAGGGGAGGAGGGAGGACAAGAGGGAGGAGAAGAGTCCAGCACTGCTGCAGGTCAGTAATATGCCTTAAAATGTACATCCAGTTGATTGCATATTGCACATTGTAAATATTTTTCATCACATTGCACATTTAATTTTAACTTATTATTTTTTTACTGTCTATTCTATTTTATATATACTGTTTTATATTGAACAGAAAATCCCTTTGCACTATTTTTTATGTTTATCTTGTTTATCTTATTTAACTCTATATTTTTACTGCACTGTGGGCCAGAGATAAACGCCATTTTGATTCTGATGTATGTCTTGCATATATCAGAACTGACAAGAAAAGACTTTGACTTTGATATACAAGCACTCAAAAGGGTGTTCAGTCCCAACTGTTTAAAGGTCCCATATTATGCTAATGTTCAGGTTCACAATTGTTATTTGGGTTTCTACTATAAACTGGTTTGATGGCCAAAAAACCCTTTATATTTCTCACAGTGTCTTTACTGAATCTCCTCTTTCCAGCCTTTCTGTCGGAAAAAGCTCCATTTTAGAACATGTCATGGCATACTAGGTGATTCTGGAGAACACTTTTTATCAAAATCAGTGAGTATCTCCTCACGAAAAAATGTCTGTGCAAATACACAGCCTAGGCTCTGTAAACTGGGATGTAAACAAAGGGGTCCGGGCCCTTTGTTTACATCCCAGTTTAGAGACTCTGTAATAACACCAGATATCTTTTCAGTGAACACACAGTATGGACAGGTAGCAGATTAATACGCTTGGTAATGAGGGGTGCCTGATGTCTATTACGATATCATAAGGGGAGAGAAATCGGACTTGGGTTTTTGAACAAAGGTGGTGGTGGATAAAAAGAGAGAGGGTTGCTTTTTCCTTATACTTTGGACATCTTTAGGCAGACCGGTGGACCCATATTAATGTTCAACCATAAACCATAAAAAGGGCCATTTTTCATATTAGGTGACCTTTAATTAATGCAGGGTTTTCAATTACTGCTGCCCTGTGGTTCAAAGAGGCATACAAGCTACAATAAGGGTGTACAGGCTACACTTCCTTGTTTGATTGCGTGTGCTATTTTTTTTATTTCCATGTACAGTATTTAACTTTATTTTGCATTATACTTTATATACTTTTGGTGCACCGTATCTCTACACTTGATATCTGCACTGTCCTTGCACTACTGTTGTGTTTATGTGTCTCATGTGTTGCTTCACTTCTGATTGTCTTATTCTATATTGCATTGTGTGAGAGGAACCTGGGACTTAAGAATTGAATTGCCAATGACTGCTGCTGTAATTGTTGTTCATAAGAAAATAAACTCTTGAATGGTGGGGACAGTTGCGAAATGGGTAGGGAGAGGTTCGATCCCCCGCCTACCCGCCACTTGTCGAAGTGTCCCTGGGCAAGACACTGAACCCCAAATTGCTCCTGATGGTACAGAGGGCGCCTTGCATGGCAGCTTCTACCATCGGTGTATGAGTGTGTGTATGAATTGGTGAATGTGGTGAGAAATGTAAAGCGCTTTGGGGCTGAGAAAATCCGCTAAAAAGCGCTATATAAGTCAAGTCCATTTACCATTTAGTTTCAGTGGAGGAGCAGGGAGCCATGCTGAGTGTGGACCTGGATAAAGGAGCTGGGGGAGTGGGCTTCACACTGGAGGGAGGGAAAGGCTCCATCCACGGAGACAGACCTTTAGTCATCAACAGGATCTTTACAGGTACACTTTAACTACTGCCATTATATACATTATATTAACAGGGAACTCATTGCCAATCGATATTAAAAATGTATGATTGTATTAACAATCACTAATCAACGATCAGGCTGTTTATTCATTGTTAACTGGAGACACTGTGTAGGTGAATAGGGTCAAATGTTTTAACCTATAGATATCAGCATGAAACTTTGCCAGTTGATTACTTACTTTCAAACTATTATATCTTGAAATTTCAGAAATGTTTGCAAAATTGGCAATATCTAACTTATTATCTCTGTCTGTCTGTCTATTTGTGTGTGTGTGTGTGTGTGTGTCTCAGGTGGAGCAGCAGAGCAGAGTGGTCTGCAGCATGGAGATGAGTTGCTGCAGGTGCAGGGCTCAGGTGTGCAGGACATGACTCGCTTTGAGGCGTGGACCATGATCAAGGCTTTACCAGAGGGAGCCGTCACCGTGGTGATCAGCAGGAGGCCGGCCGCTGTGGAGTGTCCACCTTAAAGACGCTGGTTCATAGATGAAATCCTGAATACATTTCCACAGGTGTTCGGAAAGCCATACTAACGTCCTCCCTCCTACATACTCAACATCTTTATACTACATACTGTCTACTTAAAGATTCCGGCCGTTTAGACGCTGTTTAGCATATTACCGCCCTCCACAGGTGAGATATAGAACTACATTTTGTGTTGAGCAGAAAATGCAGAATTGTACATAAAGAATTTTTTTTTAACTTCCTTGTCGTTTGAAAAGACGCAATGCATTGTGGGGCGGTTGAGTAGGAAAAGTATTCAATCGATCTATACCCAAAATCTTCCCGGGAGTTAGTACTCATCCGGGCATTTCTCGCCTACCCAAACTCGCATACACAACCGCCACATACTCAAATTTACGTCAATATGAGTAGGATGTTAGTATGGCTTTCCAAACACAGCCTATCAGTATTTCGGACCAAAGGTTACTAAGGGTCAGCACCCCCCCCCCCCCCAAGGTTTCTCACTTCCTCTCACTGGTACATAACACATGACTGTCTCAGTGAGGTCTGGGGATTGTCCTGCATACTGCTGCTTTGTTTACAGTTAAATGGAATGCCTGAATGTCAAAATAAAATAAAAATGTTTTGCACACAGAATAAATGACTTCTTAAATGTATAAATTGTCCACACAAATGGATGTCAACCAACACAATGGTGTTCAACAGGTAAAACAGTTCATCTTTATATCTCCAGCAAAACCAACACAGAACTAAGAAGAAATCCAAACAGCTCATGACAACTTTTCTCTCCTCTTCCTAGTTTGCATGCTATCCTATCTTTCACTCTCTCTCTCTCTCTCTCTCTCTCTGTCTCTCTCTCTCTCTCTCTCTCTCTCTCTCTCTCTCTCTCTCTCTCTCTCTCTCTCTCTCTCTGTATATATGTCCCTCTCCCTCTGTGTCTGTCTGTCCCGCTATGGTTGTGTCTCCCTGGTTCGAGGCCATGTGGCTCAGGTCCTAGCTATAACGCTTGTTTCAACATCGTCCTTCATCACGATTATTTTACGAAGGCCAGATGCTTTATGTTTTCTGGTTGTCCTTCCGTCCGGGCCATTCTTATGAATGCAATATCACCTGCACTCGTCGAGTGATTTTCTTTGCACACATGTCGACTCTGACTCAAGGATGAACTGATTAGATTGTGGAGGTTAAAGGTCAAGGTCACTGTGACCTCATGACTCCTGAAAGTTATAAATCAAGAAAGCTTGAGGGATTTTTGTCAAATTTGGCCCAAACCCACATCCTGCGTTCCAAATCGCATACTCTTTCTTTTTTCTATTCTACATACTACATACGACGATAAAAATAATTTCGTTAGGATGCAGTAGGCATACTATTTGGACATACTTTTGCTTATTTATTTCATCATAACATTTCGCCTTGATCTTGCGTCTTGCTTTTATATCCGTCTCATCCCTGTTTGTTTTCATATGGAGGCATCGTTGATGTGACTCCACTTCAGGTTCGCACTGGATTATGGGTCAGAATCGCCCAAATGGGATACTGTTTTCAACACTAAAAATCTTGGCTGGATGTAGTAAGCATCCGGGTCTTTCTAACCATCCTAAATCTGGCCACATGAATCGGGACATCCTAAATCTTTTTTCTACCACTAAATAGTAGAAAGTAGGCGATTCGGAAAGCAGGGTCACACTTTGATTAGAAGATGAATTGATGACATTTTTGGAGGTGAAAGGTCAATGTCACTGTGACTTCAAATCTTGTGAGCACAATATTTTAAGAATGCACTGAGGGAATGTTGCCAGATTTAACAAACTACCACTTGGACTTAAAGGTGAACTCATATGATTTTTGGAGGTCAAAGCATTACGACAACCTTACATTTTGTCAGGTTGCAGGGACCTTGTACCACATTGTAGCCTCTGAGGAGCTTTACCTTCATTAAAGCATTGCCTACCAACACCAGACCTTTACCGTTCAGCAATTGAATGCCTAGCGTACAATTGAACAGATATTTAGGTTTTAGGTTAGCATTAATATATATGGAGAAAAAACATATTTTTTCTGGCCCCCTCTGGAACAGTACAAGGCTGACTTCTGCTCCAGCAAAAATCTCCCCTAAACTCCTAAAGGCCCGGACACACCGGCCCGATAATCGCCGTCGTAGAGTCTGGAGGGGGCGGGGATACAAATCTGTTTGGTGTGTGCCGTGAAATCGGTCGTCGTAGATGTCGTCGGGCTTCGTTTGAGCCGATTGTTCAATGTTCATGTTTAATCGGCGGCGGGCAGTCTTTCAGTTGGAGCAATTTGATTTGTGGAGGGCTAGCGAATCAGTGAAGCCCGGAAGTGAGGCGGGTAGCACAAACAGCTAACAACAGTTCAGATTCAGATTCAGAAAACTTTAGTTTTAATGTGTTTATTTGTAAAAATAAAAAAATGTTTGCAAAAAAAAAAAAAACATCTATTAAAAAAAAAAAAAAAGACCGATATCATGTTGCATTTTGGTTGACCCTGTAGCCGTCACTACATGCTTATTTTTTATTTTTTTGCACAGAACAATGGGTTTTGCAAGAACACGAACAACATTTAGTAGATACATTATTTCTCAATCAGCGTATTTTCATATTTAGTACCCATAAAATTGCAGTTACGCTGAAAGTGTCCAAGGGTTTGAATGCACACAGAGCATATTTCCTTGCTCAAATGGATATATTTTATACTATCTTTTGTGTACAAGCTTTATTTCTGTGTTCAAAATGTTTCATGGGCACCCTCAGGATTAAGACTCAAACATAATGCCATGGAGTGTCTTTGTATGCAACTAGAAAACAAATGCTTTCTATCACAGTTCAATAATTAATATCGTTAGCCTCATAGCATAATTGCTTAAATCATAATTACTCTAGTCTACTTTTACCCTACATCTACTCTATTCTACATCTACTCTACATCTACATCTACTTTACCCTACTCTATAACCCTTAAAATATGACTTAGGCAATGATGCTATTAGGCTAACGAAAAGTAGATATAGAGTAGAGTAGATGTAGAATAAGTAGTTATTCCCGATATGATATAGTTATCTATGTATTGTTATATCAGGATGTTCTTTTTGTAATATTTGTTAATATATCTTTTGTTATTACCTGTAATGCTTTGGCAATACTGTTTGCAATAATAGTCATGCCAATAAAGCTCATTGAATTGAATTGAATTGAATTGAATAGAGTAGATGTAGAGTAAATATGACTTGGGCAATTAGCTATGAGGCTAACGCTAATTTACAAAACTGATCTTAATACAGTCAGATGTGGTGTACAAATTCAAAATGACTTTTTTTTTATAGAAGTTTCGTTCTGTAAGTGTACAGATGTGATGCGCAGACGTTTTCCCTGTTACTGCTAAAGAAAAAGACAACAACAGCTTCCTATTATTCATTTTAATGCTGGTGAAATACAAAACTAACTGGGTGTAGAACAGTACAGGATAACACTTTTCATTTGTTCTGACTAGACAATGTACACCTCAATGGAAAGAGTAGCAGCAGTTGCTCTCAGTAAGATGAGTTCATTCAAAAACACATTTATGACATGTATTATTTGACATGTTCTTCTGTTGTGCTTGTGATGGCATGTACCTCGGGCCAACCTGCCAACTAGTGTGGCACAGAGACAAGAAATGCGTCAAATAAGGGATAAAAGGAAAACATTTGGATTCAATCACAAAACAGAATAATTGGTATTTGGGTATTTGGTCTCATTGGTTATCAAGTCAACCACAGTCACAAATCTAATAGTTAAAGGGGTTCACAGCTCGTCATTCTGAATACAACACTCACGTGCTGGTGCATTAGTTCAGAATCTACCTTTTTTACTAAATTAAAATATAAAATTTGACTGGTTTAGATTAAGCCAACGTTCAAGCAAAAATACCCTGTGTTCCAAATCACATACTTTTTCTTTTTACTACGCTACATACTAAAGTACAGAAGAGTTTTAGGGCCACTGGAGAAAAATCAGATGAGGAAGATATATTTTCATTTTGTTGAGAAATGTCAAGAATAAAGCCGAATACTCCAAAATGTTATTGGAGTTAGTGGGGCATTTAGGTATTTTCAGCATACTACAATTGACTTGAATGTATTGGGACATCCTAAATCTTTTTCTGGCATACTAAATATTTGGGAAGTATGGGGATTGGAACGCAGGGTCAGTTCCCAATTATTCTCAAGAGTACCTATTTGCAGACCCATGGAGAAACGGAGCTCCACCGGAAATAGGAAATTTCTTGAAATGATCTTTTTGGGTGGCAGTTTTTAAAATCAACCAAAACAGTAAAGTTAAATAATTAAAAGCACACAGTCATGGAACAAATATGCATTAGAGCAGTGCTTCTCAAATGGTGGGGCGCGCTGTGAGTTGTCCAACTGACCAAAAGCAAAAAAAAAAAAAAGTTAAGTGCTAGCAAGCGCGATGTGCATGTGTATGGTCATCTCCGCGCGAAAGGCCGCGATTTGCAGTAAATAAATGTCCACATGTGTCTCCAAGTGTCTCTGTAGGCTATTTAAAAAGAAATCAAGCAAGTAGACTAATAATAACATTAATGAATTATTGGTTATCGCATCACAGAAGGCCTATTGGCCTATAATAATAAAAAAAACACCACCTTAACTATGTTTACAGTTTAAAAATGTTTTGAATGAAATGCAAACCTCAGTGAATCATTTGCTCTTGTTTCTCTGTCCTGAGATTCACACAGACTGAGCAGTCTTGTTTAAATGTTACAAATTGAGCTGATAGACTGAACTTTGAATTTTTTTGCTGCAGAAGTTATCTCAGCTAATTTTATAATCTAACATCTAATTTGATAATAAGGTGATTGTATGCATAATGCTCGTGCCAGAAACTCATACAGTGGTTTTGTACAGATAAATAAATAAATATTAGCAGGTTTTCAATAGTATTTCAATTTAGGGGGCGGGGGGGGGGGGGGGGCGCAAAAACATTTCTGTCCCCTATGAGAGAAAATAATTGAGAACCACTGCATTTGAGAAACCTGAGACATAATGTACGATTCACCCTATTGGAACATTTCAATTGGACTACAATACGCGCGGCAGAGCTGGACTTGAGAACAACTTCATAGCGGGTGTTAATATAGAGATAGAGTATCTCACAAAAGTGAGTACACCCCTTACATTTCTTCAAATATTTCATTATATCTTTTCATGGGACAACACTGAAGAAATTACACTTTGATACAATGTAAAGTAGTCAGTGTACAGCTTAGCCTGGCACCACCCACCTACCTACTTGTGCCAGTTTTAGTTTAAACTATTGGATCTGCCCCATAAAGTTTGTACTGTGATTAAAATGTTGAAACAGAAGAAAAAGATTTAAAAGTGCCATCAAATAAAACTGTTACAGGAATAATGGAATAATAACTTCAACAGACACCCACCTTCAAGTGATTAACGTTTGTCAATTTACATTAGGGATTTTTTCTATGAGAGACAATTTAAGTTAAGAACTTGAAAAAAAAAAAGATTTAAAAAAACCTGCTTGCTTCATCTTAACACCACACACATGAAAGTAACTTCAGATCCACTTAAAAGGCGAGAACATCTCATCTCTTCATGACAGGGAAGTGGTGGCATTCAACTAAGGGGTCTTTCATTAACAGTATTGGCTAATGTTAAAAGTAAGGTAAAAGTATGTAACAGGTCGCGCGCTGTTTTAAAAACAATCTTTACAAAGATAGGAAATACACGGATCAAGTCTTTATCTTTCTTTCTTTTTAGATTTCTTAATAACATTTTAAATAAGGTTTGAGCTATACATTTAATCCAGTTAATGCAGAAAGTGAGTTCATACGTTATTACTGAGGAACAATAATATGTTATAGACACTTTTTTATTGTTAAGTTAAATCCAGACATGATTATAGAGTTTTTCTTTCAAGTGCTACAGGCTTTGATTTCAGTTATATATACTGTTGTGAGTATTTTGATTTATAACAAAGGGTCATATTTTATTAACTTCATGTTTTGTTTGCAGAAATCTTGCGTTGCAACTAGAGGCGTCAGATAAATGTAAATAAAGTAAAAGTACAATATTTCCCAATACTAGTTGTGGAAAAAGAGTAAAAGTACAAGCAGTAGTAGTTGATGAAACTTGTATTTTAGTATAGTAGTATTTGAGTAAATACTTGCTGAGTCCGGAACGTTGCTGCTTTTCTCGGAATAAATAAGACAGCAGAAAGCGAGACAGTGTGCGGGAGATCCTTCTTACAGTATTAGCTACTGAAATGAACCACGTCAAATATCAACATGAAATGCATTTATATCATTTTACATCCTATCACTGCTAGTCACTCCTCCTGACTTATAGAACTTTATCTTATTGGATCTTAAACTATGGGATTGGCATATTGTCCATGTTACATTTTATTCTACAAACTGGAATGGAATATCCATCCAGCATCGGCTATTGATGGACTTTGAGAGGCAGTTGGTTCAAAAGGCCAATTTTAAAGTTTGGGTTTTAATCTTGAAACTGCATGAAGATAACTAAAGGGAATGTACTTCAGAAAGCAATGCCGCAAGAAAAGGGGAAGACACTTCTTTGCTCAATAGAGCAGCACTTCGTAATGCAGAAAAACAGAAACTGCCTCTGTTTGAATGGCCACCTATGCCATCCCACATGTGCTTGAGTAGAGCTGATTTAAGAGGCAGATCTTCATGGTTTGCAGTTAAAGCAGAGATGAGCTAAACAAATGGCATTTCAAGTACAACACAAAAACTAAATATGAGGTATGAGTCAGTACTCCAAACCAATAATCTTAACAGCAGCATAACGGTAAGGTCCATGCAACATGCATGTTAACAGTACACTGAAATATGCAAATATAAGAAGAAGAGGAATTATCCGGTGTCTCACTATTTTGGTCAATAGTAAAGACATTCTGTACTTTTAGCACATGTACAAATATAGATGTCACACCTATTTCCAGTGTCTGCAGATTGGAGGAAATACAAGTATCACACAGTGTGTGTGTGTGTGTGTGTGTGTGTGTGTGTGTGTGTGTGTGGGGGGGGGGGGGGTACAGAGACTGGAGTTAAAGATGCAGGTTTTAGTCAAACGCAAACCCTTGTTCCCATTTAAGACTTGAGTCATGAAAAGTAAAACTGCTTTCTAAACAAGGGCATTGACCTTTGAGGATATTCTGTGTTCCTCCACAGGAATATATATAGAAATGCCTAGGA
This sequence comes from Ammodytes marinus, assembly GCF_949987685.1. Lineage (NCBI taxonomy): Eukaryota > Metazoa > Chordata > Actinopteri > Uranoscopiformes > Ammodytidae > Ammodytes > Ammodytes marinus. The sequence goes on along the minus strand of NC_137230.1, from coordinate 3,382,648 downwards.
AACATAAATATGTATAAGAGCTATTTTAAAATATGTATTCAGTTGATGTTCTCCGTGTATGGATTACTGTTTTCAAATGGAATTTACCCATATGGCCTGACCAGCCCTAGGCCTCAGGTACAACCCTTTAGTCTGGGTGTCAAAGGTCTTTGAGGGACTTGACGACCTTGGCCAGGTTGCTGTAGAACTCGGTCATGCTGGAAGGGAAGAAGGAGTCCACCACAGAGCGAGGGAGCAGGCCGCCCAGGTCGGTCTGGAAGAAACTGAACACCTGCGTTTTGTTGGGCTCTCTGGGAACGGAGCAGAAGAAACATACCATTACAATCAGAACTAGAAATGCAATTCATGAAGAAATTGCGGTGTGAATGCTGCGCTGCTGAGCTGATGCTGAATAAGCTTCACTGCTGAATGTTGATAAAGAACGAAGATTAAGATGAATATATCCAAATGAGTTGTGCAAAATTTGAAGAAAAACCGTGGAAGCGTTCATGAGATAATGCAGTCACAAAAGGCAACGTCACAGTGACCTTGAAATTTGACCTTTGACCTTTAAACTCTTATGATGTCATCTCTGAGTCATAATCAACATCTGTGCAAATTTTTAAGAAAATCCGGTGAAGTATAAAATGTTGTGTTGGAATGGGGGCTCGAACCCCCGACCCTGTGTTCAGCTCTATCAGGATACTACCATGTAATGTCCTGAAGGAGCTGAACATGTAGAATGTTGAATAAAGTTTATCGGATGAAAAACGCATTTTGAATTTTTCCCTTCCGATTTGAATGGGGCTGTGGAGTCATTTTTGGAAAATAAAATTTAAAATCCACATAGGGGAGAACGGGGGAATCTGAGACATCGGGTAATGTGAGCCACCCCCTGTATCTAGGCAACGGAAAAAAAATTTGGTCATGTGAGATATATGTTTTCAAGCCCCTCTCATTTCCCCATGGCCCTGAAAGAGAGGACCTCATGGTGCTGTGGTAAGCATGTTTTTTTTCTTCACAACAATAGGTATTTTGCATGTAAAAGTAAATGTTCTTGCTGTCAACTTAATCAACTGTTGTGCCAAAGCAAATGTATTCACGTAGAAAAACTTATATCATACGTGTTGATGAACTACCAACATATAACAACCATGTGATGATATTAGCTAAAGATTAGCCTGAAATGCCAAGAGAGGTAGTTTTTTCTCAAATTGTGGTGGTGGGGGAAAGTGAGCCAAATGCTGTGGGGGAAAGTGAGACACTGTCTCACTTTCCCCCACCATGAGGCACAAGTTAAGTTTAGTCTTAAACATATTTTAATGTAATATTACATAACATATGTTTTATTTTAATGTCATACAAATTGTAGAAAAGCCATCATGCCAAGGAAATACACCAGGAAGACGACCTGGGGCAACCACACGGAAAGAGCACCTTCTCATCTTTCCCTGTAACCGTCAGGGCTGGAATGTAGAGTAGGCCTAGTTGTTGAGTATGACAGGCTGATGTTATAATCCAGTTGGGTCTTCTCCTGTGTTCTGAGTCCCAGGCTGTTCTCGCTGGTTCTGATTTTCCAATGCTTTGACCCCCAGACACAAGCTGGCTCTAAGGGTCCTGTGTTCTGACCCCCAGACTGTGTTCTAATCTAACTGGTTCTATCTTTCATTTGAATCTTATTAAAACCTTTTGAATTATAATATGTTGTATTTGATTTTGTTCAGAGTTACTTTCAAGTGTTTAGAAAATTTGCTTTGCTTAATTGACCAAACCCCATCATTATTTTACTAGTCCGACATTAGTTCTGGAATGTGTGGCTAGCTTTCAGGATTCTAACTGTTACAATATGTGTTGTTATGGTAGTTCCTGAGTGGAAAAAGTAAGTGGATCAGTTTACCCCCTTGATTTTTCTGGTCTGTCTCAGTTTACCCCACAGCTGGGGTAAAGTGGGCTAAATTTGGTCGAAGAAATGAACTTTGTAGGATGAATTATCAGTGAGCTGGAAGTGTTTGTAATCATTGCAAAACGCTTTGCGTTTTGCCGATTTCCTCATTCATTTCAGGTGATGATTTTTTTGTGTAATAAACCTTTAATTATCTCTGAAGTTATGAATTTTATGAAAAAATAGTGAATTATGGAAATGTGCTCCTGTGCAAGACGAACATGAAAAACTTTGAATGGAGTTTCTACGATGAAGTATGAACGAGTAGGAGGAATCATAATTTTGTATGAAATATTAATTTCATAAATGGTTAATTTTCTTTGAAGTTATGCATTTTTTTTATAAGAATATTAATGTCTGAACTATGCTGAACATTTAGATACTTAAATCAAGTTTGTCGGATTAATTTTGAGTGCATGCGTGCATGTGTGTGTGTGTGTGTGTGTGTGCGCGTGTGTGTGCTCACCCTGAGATGGGGACACAGATGCACCCACATGGATGGTTGAAACCCCTCACGTAGCCCGACTGTGGAGGACAGCCCGGGTGAATCACGTTGGTGGCTGTTTCCCATGACACAAAAAACACACAAGGGGCTTAAGCTAACTGTCTCACGTCCGGTCCTACTTCATGGCACAATACAACAAAGAAAGCTCTGAAGAATACACCAGGTAGAGAAGAGGAGAATGAGTCCTTAGTACGCACCATTAGATGAAATGGTGCCATCTTCATATTGCTTTACATAAATAACATCTACAAAGTCTCGTGGAGCGATGATACCCATGGCCGCCGAGGGCGTGACGGTTCGGCAGATAGACACGTCCTAAGCAAGAGGGGGAGACAAAAGAGAGTACTTAAAGGTTAAGTAAGCAAAATTGTTCTTTTAGCTAACTTCCTGTCACTGACTGCAGTTATCAGCAGTGTTGGGAATAACGCCGTTTAAAATAACGGCGTTAGGTAACGCCGTTCTTTTTTCAGTAACGGGGTAATCTAACTAATTACTTTTTCCATCGTTACAACGCCGTTATCGTTACTGAACGTTACATGCGGTGCGTTACTATGAATTGATTGAATAAACTGTGTAATCCGAACACACCCCTGGCTCCATACTACACAAACTGCTAGTGAGGAGACCGGTGTGTTTTAAGTTGTGTTTTATTCAGTGTGGATGACATTATAACTGTCAGTTAGCGCCGTCACGTCAGTCAGCCGGAGCACCTGTTTAGTGAAGTTTCTTTTTCTTTCTCTCTCTGTTGTGTGAGTAACCACCGCAGTAACCACCTATCAATCCACGGTTGAAACGTGCTCTCCCTGAGTTTGTTTGCATCACCCTTGTGAGTAAGTGCATGGAGTTTCCCGATCTCTATAAATTATAATTTATGCACGTTATTAAACGGCCGTGATTCGCCGGTTGCAACAGCTGTTTAGCGTGTCATCACGAGCCGAATATTGCTATTGTTCTTTTCCTGGGATCTGTATGCCGCTGTGCATGTTAAAGAAGGAAATAAACATAGGATAAATCCTTACTCCTCCTCTCATCGTCTCATGCTTCATAGTCTGACGTGTTTGGCCTTAAGTGGTGTTTTAGCCGACACCCCTGAAGTGAATCCAGTGATATAGCAGATCAGCACGGTACATTCAGCAGTTTCCTCTACTACTTTTGTTGAGAACAAAATACTTGAAGTGCAGGATAAACCTCTTGCTGTCTGTTGATGTGCAATAAATATTGAAGGTTATGTAGCCTACAAGTAGGCATACCTGTCTCTTCTACTCATTTCAACTGACTTAAAAAAATCAAAATTTTGACAACTTTATTTTTCTAACGCAAATAGTTATTTTCCCTGGCAACTAGTTACTTCTATTATAAAGTAATTCAGTTACTAACTCAGTTACTTTTTGGAACAAGTAGTGAGTAACTATAACTAATTACTTTTTCAAAGTAACGTTCCCAACACTGGTTATCAGTCCCCTCCCTCGTTCCCACGTCACCACATTAATGCACTGTGGTCTTCAAGCAGCAAGTTATCTAGCATCATCTCAGATCCATAAGTGTGATAAAATATGATAAAAACAGACATTGGGAAGGATTTTTACCTGCTCCGCCATTGTAGGCGCATACACATTCACTTATCTGTCGCTCTGCACGTGCACCAGCAGTGAGACAGGTGCCGGTTTGTAGCGTTCTCTCTTCTGATTGGTTATCAGTAGTGGGCTCCTCGAAAAGTTTATTTGCCGATTACATGAAACGTGCACACTATATAAGTGATCACTGTATGAATAAAGAGCGATTTAACACTTATATTAACATAAATAAATCGCTTACTTCACCTTTAAAGACTGGAGTGAACAAAAGAAAAGCAAACATTTAGAATCACCCGAACGCATTTGAAGCTACACTGGAAAATATTATTATTATTACCATTATTTATTTATTATTTTTCATTTATGGACATTTGTCCTCAGAATGAGCAGGTTGGGAACAGTGAGGATCAAAGAACACAAGGGGATCCGTTTAAGTTAGATACAAATATTCACAACTATATCCACATATGTTTTGTCTTCCATAAGTGTGCTTTAGAATAAAGCCTCAATGATCAGCTAAGAGAAATGAAAGCAGAAAGGCATACATGCAGTTGACTGACACCACCTTGGGAAATCTCTGGTATTACAGTTCAACATCAGAGTGTCCAAACTGTTTCGCTTGCCATTTTTAAACCACCACTATGTTAGGACGCTAATAAATAATTCAGACAATCTTTGAACACCTACTTCACCGGTGGAAATATGCTGTTGTATTGAACTCTGAGATCCTATGTAGTATAAATGTGCAAACAGTTTAGAGATCGGTTCATCCTAGCCTGAGAAAAGGCAGAAACAGTGTGTTATGGTCTCACTGTCTAACCCTACATTTTCCCATGTGCGACATCACATGGTAAAATGTAGGGTTAGGATTAACAGGACAGCTGGGCCAAGGGAAGACTACAGAAATACTGAGTAAAGAAAAACCTAATTTATTATATTATAATAGTGATTTTATAATGATAGAATGCCGGTTCCGTAAGGGGGAAGTATTCCTTTAAAGGAAGTCAGAAGAAATAGAAATGTCCTTGTGGGGAAATAAATAGTCATCTAGGTGAACTAATATACAACACTGATCATGACTAACACATGTTCTGATGAGAAGAGAGAGAGAGAAAGGAGTAACACACCTTTGTGATTTGTTCCAGCAGCTCAAACCTTTTGACATTGTTGTCCCACTTGACGCGCATTCCGCCGGGCACTGGCTTCAGACACTCCCACACTTTCTCCAGGCTGCCACTGACAATCCCCTCCCCCTTGTAACTGAGGAGGAATTCAGATGAGAGTTGATTATTAAGACATGACCTCATGACCTCTGTACATTTTAGCCATACATTTTTTATGAGGCTAATGATTTAACCTTTGCACCAAGGTAAACACAGTACATTTCTTTTATATTTTCATCCTGTCTGTTTCAAGCCTTGAATTTAACCAATGGGTTGATTTTTTTAGACCACACCCCTCTCTTAAACATGTTATACAATTCATTTGTGAAAGAGGCAGATAATAAGTTTAAATCTAAATCCTTGTACTTGAATACAGGTTCACGGTTTTTTGGTCTGATCTGTCTTGATTCATGAAGCTCAAAAGAGACTGTGCATCCATCTACATATCACACGCCAAGATTGAGTACCTTCTGGTAACAGTAGGGCGACACAATTCATCTAAATTTAAATCAAATCGCAATTTAACCTACTGCATTTTTTTGAATTTCAAGAAGGCGCAATTTCCTGCCAGGACAACATATTCTCCAGAATAAAAAAAATAAAAAATGTTTGGGTCAGATTCTGACAAATCCAACCATAATAACTTTAATGTGTCTCAATGAAAATGAGAATAAGAATGTAAAAGCGTTCATAAACGCAATTCATATTTGCAATATCAGTCACAAATATCGCATTAGATATTTTTTTTCTTAATTGTGCAGCCTTAGGTAACAGCTGAGCATCTTTTAAAATATTGTGTATAAAATAGAACGGCATCAGTGATATTCTACTTGGCAAAAAACAGCAGTTTTAAGGTTAGCATTCTAAACAGATGCCTGGGGCATAGCTGTAGGCAAAAAGCTCTGATTGTTATCCTTAAACTAGTGTTTACCCTGGCAAAACAGCAAAGTCTTCTTCTGTTTACCATCTACAGAAATATTATTTGTGTACAAGTGTTGACAAATGAAATTCAAGAAAAAGAGAAGCTGAAGTTTTCTCACACATTCCCGGGATACTCGGTGGAGGGACGCCAGGACACCACCACGTCGTTCTGCAGAAGGAAACAACAGAGACAGTCACTGTCAGTGCGTTTACATGCAGACTCATAATCGTGTAAATAAACGAATAAGACTTCAACAGGGCTTGTGAAATGCATGTAAACACCTTTATCCGATCTACTTCGCACACAAATCGGCACATTAACGGACAAGCGAAGTCGGATAAGAACACCTAGATAACTCGTTCATTGTCGGCATTCTACCTGCACGTATGAGCTTGCTCGAGAATCCCTGCGGAGGATTTCACAAGGAAGTGGAAGGAGACAACGTAATAAATAGTAGTGTTGTTGCCGGAAAGGAACCGGACGTGGCTCTATAACCACTTGTTGAAAGGGCCACAGCACCACCTAGCGTAGCGGAGACAGCTATGCTCCGACCATTATCGAATATTTGAAAGGCCAGGCATGTATACTCAGACAAGTGACGCAGTCCGTTCGAGTGGCAAGTTCGGTATATGTCTTAATCCAATCTAGTTGTCCCATGGAAACGCACTGAGTGAGGGAGGAAACAGTACAGAGACAGTCACAGTGAGGAAACAGTACAGAGACAGTCACAGGGCGACTGTGGCAAAGCGGGTAGGGCAGTCGGCCACTTGAGTGCAGGGTCAGTGGTTCAATCCCTCGCCTCCCCGCCACATGTCGAAGTGTCCTTGGGCAAGACATTGAACCCCGAATTGCTCCCGATAGTTAGCTTGCACCCTGTGTGGTAGCTGTTGCTATCGGTGTATGAATGTGTGTGTGAATCATGGACCTATAAAGAAATGGACAGCGGACTGAAAACCGTTGGAACGTTGAAGCCATTCATTCCTATGAAAGCTGCTCATTGGCGCAGGGCAACCATACAGGAAGTATTCCTGGCTTCGGCTTCCGCGTACACGGTGCCAACACGCCCCTAAAGCGTGACGCGCAGTGTACGTTTCACTGACGTTCTTGGATGAAGAAAGCAGTGTAACCGAGTGTAACCCATGTCTCCTCCTCCCGCGAAAACAAACTGAAAGACGTTGAAAGCCGTTGGACTAATAAAACGCTTGAGGAGTTTTATTAGTACATGGTCTAAAGATAAGTATGAGCCTATGATTGATATCCAGAAAAAATTTGCGGAGACACAATCTTGTTCGCCGCTTGTATTGTGTGGACGGGGAAATCTGCCTCTGGGCTCCATGGAAAATAAGCTCCCATTCACAGCATGCAGTACCAATGGGTTGGCCACTAGTCCATGCTGGCTGCTCGGAGAAGGCAGCATCCTGGGGGCCTGGTGTGAATGGGTGAATGTGTACAAGGGAAAAGCGCTATAAGTGGAATCCATTTACAGTGAGGGGAGGAAACAGTACACAGACAGTCACAGTGAGGGGAGGTTGGCCTTTGGGTCACTTACCAACGGCTAGGGCTGGGTATCAAACTTCAATACTTATTTGGCACCGACCGAAATGTCTCAATTGCCGATCCACTATCGAAAAATGTGGAGTATCGAAATATCAAATATGGAAAAATGCCAAGATCTAAGAGTGTTGTTGATTGGCTGCATGGAGCTGCAGTGTCTCAGGGGATAGTGCATGTGTGGTCATCTGAAGGCCGTTGCTATTTAATGATTTTTTGTAAATAAAAAAAAAGATTCCATAATCTGTAATGTCATCTTGTTAAAACGGATTTCATAAAATTGGTATCGAAAAAAGTATCGTTCAGGAACCCGGGATCTATATGAATTGGTAGTGATAGATTGCATGTGAATTGACAAGCTGAGTGGTACAAGTGGATGTGAAATGAAAAATGGACTGAAAACGATCGAGTTAAACTGATTAAAACAGTTTGGAAGTCAAGAATTTAAGGCCATGTTTTTATCATCTCCAGTCAAAATGTATCATTCACAACGCAAATATGTAATTTATCATTTGAGGACAGTAAATACATAGTCCTTGCACTACTTTTAGTTTATTTGATGTCTCAGGTGTTGCTCTCTCTTCTGCTTGTACTTCTTCTATATTGCAATGTTGAGAGGAGCCTGGGACTTAAAGGAATACTTCACCCATACGGAACCAGCGTTCTATCATTATAAAATCGCTATTATAATATAACGAATTAGGTTTTTCTTCCCTCAGTCTTCCTTTGGCCCAGCTGGCCTGTTAATCCTAACCCTACATTTCCCTTTGTGTGATGTCACATGTGGGAAAATGTAGGGTTAGACAGTGAGACCATAAAACACTCTTTCTGCCTTTCTCTCTCAGGCTAAAATGAACAGATTTCTAAAATATTTGCACATTTATACTACATAGGATCTCAGAGTTCAATACAGCTTCATATTTCCACTGGTGAAGTAGGTCTTTAAGAATGTCATCATCAATGACTGCTCCTGTAAATGTCGTACATGACAAATAAACCAATCTTGAACCCTAGTGTTTGTTGCAATGTGTCCAGCAATCTTTGGCCCTTGAGAGCTCAGCCAATTAAGCATATTCATTCTGTATCAGTGTTAACGAGGTGCTACCTGGGAGTTTTGACAAATACATTCACTGAGGCAGGATATTGAATTTTGATATTGAAAATAAATAAATACATGTTCTGTCATTAGTAGATGCACATTTGCAAACAAATGAGCCAATGTTTGTGGCGTGCGACTATTGTATGAATCTATATCAGCTCCACAATGTAAACCTATGATGTCAGATGTGCATTTCAGCAAACAATGTGTGTACCCGAATTGCAATGGTGAATTTTTCAGTACAGTACAGTCATTCTTTCCACTTGCTTGAATCGTGAGGGGCTTGGAAGAGAGCCTCAAGTTTCGTCAAAGTTCCTGTTTCAGGTCAGCTGATCTACCCGTGTCGGTGAGCAAGGCCACGTACGGTATATATGGTCTATACACTATCTATGACGGTGACACATGTAGGCTACGAGTGAAGCACCCCCTTAGCTCTTTAGAAACAGATAACTGCATGTATCAGTGCAAGCGGAGACTGATTGTACAATTTCATGGAAGACAAACAAACAAATACAAATCACATTTACCGATTTCTTGCAGACTTTCCAGCCGGTGTCGTCCCTCCTGTAGCTCATCAAGCAGTCGCCCACTGCTGTCGCTTTCTGGTCATAATCCATTGTAGTGTGTAAAAGTGAACGTCGTCTTGCTAACCTAATTCACTTTGAAGACTAGCTGCGGTTACAGTGGTTGACCTGTCTCCCAATTCAACCCAAGAAAATCAATCCCACTGTACTATACAAAGCAAGCGTAACAGCGACAAGTTACCCAACGTAAGCTAGTAAACCAAAAAAAGAAAGCTTCTCAGGTGAGCGTAAACCGCCACTACAAAGCTAACGTTAGCCCAAATGAATGGAAAGTGCTATGCAATGCCCGCATCGTTAAACTAACAAGCAGCTAACTCGCGGTTACGAGCTATACGAATAGTAACATCTACCACACCTTCACTGACGGTAAACTGTGAAGCCCTAATGTCGCGCGACAGCCCAAATCTGGGTCGGTAAAAATGTAAAATCCAAAAATAGTTAAAATGAATTAATTTAAATGCCAGGGAAATGGTTAGCAGATGTGTCATATCCTTCAGAAAAAAATAAGCTTCCGGTTTCAGCTTTAGCCAAAATAAAAAATAAATAAATGACATGAGCTTTTATAAAAATCTGACATGTGCAATTGTAATTTTTTTTTTGGTGATGTAAAAAAAAGAAAATAATTGAGCGACAAATTCCAGGGATTTTATTTTGAAGGCAGAAGCGCCAGACTATTTCTTGTAATCTGGTTGGCTTCCGCTTCACGTGCCTGCATCTTCAGCTGGAGCCCCCGCCCCGCTAGTTGCAGCAAAGCAATTTGGGAATTGTAGTTTTCACTTTTTTCCAAATGAAAAAGCCTACTGTTTGGTTACGTCAGTGTACAGGCCATGTCAGACCTGTGGAACATGATAAACTATTTATTGAGATTGCGTGTGAAGCAAGTGTAATTCTGGAATCTGTATATGCCTATGTTTCTAATAGGCAAGTTGATTAAACACAAATAGCATCAGTAGGCTATAGTTTTTTTTAATTGTTATACACAATGCTACAGTATGCCATTTAATTAGCTGACATGGGTACTTTAAAATTATACAAGACCACACATAGGAAATCATTTCTAATAATATACTCTGTGCTTTTGAATGCAGTGTAGCTTCTTCTTACATATCTATATATTTGGGAAACATTTGAACAGAATACAAGGTTTTAGCAAAGATAATATCATACATTGGAGCAGACCAAGTCATTTGACTCGCTGCTGGCATTTAGATCGCCGCCGGCTTTAGACTTCTTCCTGGTCGCTTTGCCTTGCCTGGCGTCAGACTTGAGATAGCGCTCCTTGTTGTGGATGACCTGGATGTACTGGTCCGTGCTGCTGTTCTGCTGGTCGCTGCTGGAGGCCAGGGAGGCGGAGTCCGACTCGGTCAGAGGCGTCTCCACCTTGGGCCTGGTCTTGGGCTTGACGTGAGACTCCATGACGTTGTGCCTGCTCCTGGCCGCTGGGGAGGGGTGGTGGTGGTGGGCTCTTCCCGGGGAGTGGATGTGACGCCTGGTTCTCACCAGGAAAGGGTCTTCTGCCCCTCTCAAACTGACCTGGGAGTGTGACTCTGGTGCATCTCCCCAGTCCATTTCTCCTTCACCATCACCATCACCATCCTCCTCTTCCTCATCCTCTAATCCCTGCGCTCCATATTTCCCCCGAGTGGCAGAGTGGCTGTCTTTAGCCACGGACACGTGGCCGCCCACACGCTCCCCTATGTAGAACTGTGCTGGCTGGTGGAGGTCAGAGAGGGAGTGGGGCCTGCTGTGAGCCTTCCCTGACACAACCCTTCTCCTGCTCTTTCCGTCTCCTTCCTCCTCCTCCTCTTCCTCCTCACTCAGGTGCTTGTGTGACTGGTGGTGTGAGCGGTGCGGATGTGGCTGGTGATGTGAGTGAGCAGAGCGGGGGCCGTAGCGTTTGACGTTGCGGGGGTACAGCTCCAGGACCTCTGTGGCGGACTCCTCCATGAGGTAGTGGCGTGGGATGCGCGTGGCCGAGCGCAGCAGCTTCTTCCTGGGCGGCTCGTGTTCGTTGACGATGACGTAGCGCGTGGTGGTGTGGCCGCGCCGGCCCCTGTAGCTCTGTGCGCTGATGATGCCCGCCGCCTCCACCGGATGGATGGAGCGTACTGTCTTCCTGTACAGGGGGTCAGAGTGGATGTGGATGTCAGAAAGGCGATGTGGGGGGGGGGATGTTTGCCATGTGGTGGTAGGACTTGGACCTGCAGGTGCCACTAGGGCCACCCAGAAACGGTGGTGGAGGAGGCCTGTCATGATGAGAAAGACAACACACACGATTCTGGCTATATTAAAAATCATTATGGATGCTATGTTTTTTAATTGCTAGTACCTGGGGGACTAGGGATGATTATATTCCGGCTATGTGTCGGTCTAATTTTACATGAAATTGCGTGTGTACATATATATATACATCACGATACATCTCCTTTTGTGGTATAAATATTATGCTATTAAACTATTGACGTAAAAACTTGAAAATGACTCGTGAGATTTTGATCAATCTCCTAGAGTGTGTGACTAAAGATCTGTCTGCACTTCCTCTTAGGGAAATGTCAAGTCAAACATATAACTGGATACATCAATGAATAATGCAGTTGTAAATAATTGAAGTGTATTTTTTATGTAAAAATAAAGCGTTTACTCTCCCTTGAACCTCCATTCAGAATCAGGGAAAATAGGTGATAGGTGAAACGCTGGGAATGAGGTTGTTAAACAAGAAGAGTAAAATCTAATTTTGTTTTAATTGAATGCGTTATATGCTAATTAACTTTTTTACTGGCATTCAACGATATGTGTCCACGATGCATCTACAGAGCATGTAGAGGAAGTGAGAGCCGGCGAAATAACTAACCCTGCGTTCCAATCCCTATACTTCCCTACTATTTAGTATGCCAGAAAAAGATTTAGGATACTAAAATGCACGTCAATTTTAGTATGCTGAAAATACACAAATTCCCCACTAACTCCAATAGCATTTTGGAGTATTCGTCTTTATACTTGACATTTCTCGACATCTGAATTTTTTTTCTCTCCTGTGGCTCTAAAACTCTTCTGTACTTTAGTATATTGTAGTATAGTAAAAAGAAAGAGTATATGATTTGGAATGCAGGGAATGTCGGACTGTGAAGCCACACGTTGGCAGGTGATTGGCTGGGTGGTGAATGTGATTATCACCGAGCAAACAAGTGTACAGCTGTTAACATCCATTCACATAGTTGTTATGCTATTGGAATTGTGAGACCTTCATTACCAGCAGACACAACTTCAGTTTTACCTCCACGATCTGGTCAGTTTAAATTAAAGTTATGGCTTTTCCTCTGTGTGCATTGCATTCACAATTTATATTTCCATTTCACTCGCAATGAATGAAGTGCTCACCTGAATGTCATTATCTGATCTGCTACACATTACATGTACTGGATTTAAGGTGAGACTCTGCAGGCACATGTTTTTTTTTAAATTTCAGGCACTTGTTCATTTTGATATTTTTGTCTATTTTGTAATAGAATAATATATATTATAATATAATATAATAAAAATATTAACTCTGGCTTTATTCAACCATGTATATTGTTTTTTTAAGAGATGCAAATGTACAGTATGCATAATTAGTTAGATATTGCCATATTTGTATATGTATTTACACATTTCTGAATACATTGTTTAGACCATGGATACTTACATCTATGGGTCTTTAATAATATTTAAATTCTATAGGCAATATAGTCAAGAAAAATACAATTGCGTACCTGCCTCAAAATGTTCATCTTAAGCAGTAATTCAAATACATAATGAAACATGTACTCTGGCTATCTGCTTACATTTTATTTCTAGATATTCTCATTATCTATAACTTTATTATTTATCAATGCTACAACTTGACTGGCTAAACCAACATGTCAAAGTGTGTGTGTGTGTGTGTGTGTGTGTGTGTGTGTGTGTGTGTGTGTGTGTGTGTGTGTGTGTGTGTGTGTGTGTGTGTGTGTGTGCGTGCGCGTGCATGCGTGTGCGTGTGAGACCTGTTGGGTATGTGCTCCGGCCTGTGTTTGGGCAGTATGGTGACTGTTGGACTCCGGATGGAGCCAGCCACAGTGCCTCTGTTCAGGTCCAGCCTAGACGCTGACTGGGTGATGGTGCGGATGCTGTTGCCACGGCGAACGGGGGACTGGAAGTTGGTGACGCTGCCGTTTCTCCGTGGAGACGGGGTGGTGTGGATGGAGGGCTCCTGGCTGGTTAGGCCACTCTCCTGCTGATCAGGCTTCTTGTCCACTGCAGCCTCTGGAGTCTGCAGTCTGGCTATACAGTTGGGTGTAAATGTTACAGTGTGAAAATCCAGACACAATTGGCTTCATCTAGTGGTGAAAGTTCTAGCTGTCAAACTCCCTTGGTAACCCCTCCATTTTGAATCAGCTATGGTGGTCTTCAAGAACAAGAAGCTAGTTACTAAAGATGGCATCATCCACAACTGCCTCAAGTCTTTCCACAATATCAAGTGATGAGGTGAAGATGGAACACACAGAGAAGAAAAACAGCAGAAATACCTGCAGCCATCTGGAAGACTTTCTTCTTGTCCTCAGTTCGCTCCTAAAGATAAAAGGGAAGCACTATTACAATACACATCACTGTCTGCAATCTCACTTACAGCATTCAAAACAGTGTTGCCATTAGATAGTTTGTCAGAGAGCACTGGTTTACTTACCAACTGTAAAATGTCCACTCAATAAAACATATTGGGCATTTTTTCTTATTAGCATTTAAGCTTGTTTTTATGTAAAAATTTATTTGCTTTTTTGTACCAACACAGATCTTTAAGATGTTTAGTTGAACATTTTGAAGTTTTCTTACAGCCTTCACAACTAATCCAAGTACCTTTAAACTTCTAGCGGTCGGTCATACTTACTTCTGTAGGGGAGAACGGGGTAAGTAGGCACACTTTTTACTCTAGTGAGAATTGCTCATCACCAAAACATCTGTCAATAGCCATTCCTACATTAAATTGAAGCTTAAGGTGTTGGCTAGAAATGTGTGTCTCTCTTTTTTTCCAACTTATTGTAATGAAGAAGTAATTTACCATCAAAGACACTCTGACACATTGTGACAACCAACCCCATCAAGGGGTCGGTTGTCACACACTATGGGGTTGTTTGTCACAATGTTATCTTAATGGGAAAAATCTTAAAAAGAAGGCAAGGAGGCAGAACCAAATTTGAATGTTTAATTGCATTGTCAAGTTGACAAATAGGCCTACATAACGTTCTGTAGCCTTGGCAGCTGGTCTAGTTTGGGATGCACTTGTGTTGCACATGTTGTTTTGATTTTGTTGCCCTTTTTTCTTTTGCTTGCTAGCTGCCTTTTCCTGCTCTATTCTTTCCTTCTCTGGGGTGTCAGTGAGGATACAGCTTGACAATTTATTTCGTTATTGGGTTCCTTTTCTGGCTGCAGCCTTGAGATAACATGTGACAACCAACCCCCCAAAAAATTTGACGACCAACCCCAACTTGAATTTCTTGCTAGCATCAAGGCCAACAACCATCTGACAACTAATTAGCTTGCTAACCACAATCTAAACTATAGTTTACCCTTCACACTTTCTGAGGGTAACAAGTGTTTTGTTATAAACCCATTGTGTAAAAGCCTAGAAGAAAAATACTGAGAAGCAAAATATTTTGAATTTGACATGAAAAACACAAAACATCCTCTCACCTGAAATGCAGCTGTCTTCCTCCAAGGAAGTCTATGTATGTGACCTCTGATCCCAATTCTGGGCCTTTTTTATATCAACATTTCAGAGCTAGCGCGCTCTGGTGGCGAGATATAACGAATGTGACATCCAACCCATGTGACAAATTACCCCGTTCTCCCCTACTGTATTCTTCCTTTCACCAAAGCTGCTCAATGCAAACATGCTATGATTGAGAAGCATATATGCTTCTCAATAAGTCTGCATATTTTGGTACAGTTTTCTCTAAACTATACTGTTGGACATAGATATATTGATTGATCCATTTTGAAGATTCACCAGTAACTTACAGTCTGGAGCTGCATCCTCAGCTGATTGTTGGTGAATTTGAGAGACCTGGCAATGGCCTGGAGATAGTATATGAGCATGCTGAAAAACACAGGGACAAAAGTCAAGATTACATGTTGTTATGGTGTGTGTGTGTGTGTGTGTGTGTGTGTGTGTGTGTGTGTGTGTGTGTGTGTGTGTGTGTGTGTGTGTGTGTGTGTGTGTGTATGCATGTGGTGTGTGTGTGTGTGTGTGTGTGTGTGTGTGTGTGTGTGTGTGTGTGTGTGTGTGTGTGTGTGTGTGTATGTGCGTGTGTGTCTTTGCAGTCTTACAACAGCAGTAGCAGTCCCGGCAGCACAACGACAGGGCTGGTGATGTAACTCATCACTTTACTGAACCACAGTGGGAAGTCATTGGCCACTGTCTCAGAGATTATGTCATAAATCTTCTCTTGGCCACTGAAATACACATGACTTTCATTTAAGCGCTTGTTATTCCAATAATTACATGAACATAGCAATATGTAGCAAGTACTTGATGTTTTTCCCTGAGTTTGCTAAAAAGAATCTGGTGTTAATACACAGCTAAGGCTCTGTAACCGCCCCCTTTGTTTACATTCCCTTTGTTTACATACAAGTTTACAGAGCCTGTTGACAAAAATAGATTTTGTCAAGAAACATTCTCCAGAATCACCTACTCCACCTTTAAGACGAATACATTCATATGTGAGCTAAGAGCATCAGCGTAAGGGCAGGTACAACCAATGAGTCTTCACACATTCCCACGGATGACAAGGTCCTTGAATAGCAGGTCAACAAATCTGCTAAACCTGTATACAGTATATACAGCAGTGTTGGCAATGCTACTCGGAAAGTGTCACCCATCTGATTCTGTGTTTAATTTGATAAAAAGTTTAAATGTATTTATAAGGTTCATTCTTAATGGGAACATAATTGCAGTTTTGTCTGGTGCCGTCTTTGTGCTAAGCTAAATGGAAATAAATGTGTTTGGAGGTGATTTATTAAGGGTGCCGTAAGAAGAGTGTGTGATCATATTTCACCAATGGCAGCTCCCTTTGATTGTACTCACATTGATTTCCTGTCGTCCATTGATTTTATATAATGTAATGCATGTCCTGAGTTATTTAGAATAAAGAAGAATCATGGAATGTGTGTATTTCTTAAGCATTGCTCATTGCAGGCATATCCAGCACTGCAGCTGCATATAAAAGCGAAGACACACAAGGCTGAAAATTGGGCGTCGGACATGGTCGGAGAGTCTGGAGGGGGCGGGGACATGAATCTGTTTGGTGTGTTCAGTGACGTCGGCCTTATTTTCTCCTGATTTAACATGTTCAATTGACTTCGTCCATTCTTTCAGTCTGATCTATCGGATTGGTGGAGGGTTAGCCCCTTGACTAGCGAATCAGTGAAGCCCCCGGAAGCAGGCCCGGTTCTAGACAGTCAGATTAGGGTGGGCCTGTAGAAATTTTAGGTGGGCACACTGGGCAGAGAGACCGAAGATGCTAGCGTGCGCAGAGCAGGCCAGCAGAAATGTTTTGCCCTTGTAAGATCTCTGCATCTGCTTTTTGGCACATTTACTGTGAATTGTGTAGAACACAATATGCAAATAAACTTTGAGTGTTGCTGTGTTGGAGATTTGATTCTTGCATGTTTATTTTTCCAAAATGTTTATGAATGACATATAATATACATTAGGCTATATACTACATAATGTATATATTTTTTAATCGCAGTATTAACTGTAGGCAGCCTGAGTTGATTGCAGAGAAAGCTTTGGGACTGGGCAACCTGGATGGTGATAGTCCAGAGCTATATACTATACACACTATATAGATATATAGTCTTTCCGGTATTGCCTCCGATGTCCAGCTGGGTGAAAATAGTAGCCAGCCGAGGTCAGAACCCTGCTAGGGGGATCCGGGGGTATGCCCCACCGGGAGATTTTTTTTTACCTTTTTAAAGTGAAATGCATGAATCTGTTGCACTAATTTGGAGACACTGGGTCGGATGAATTAGAAGCTATTGAAGAAAGCCACATGGATTTTCCATAGAAATATAAATTTGAAATAAAATATTATGCAGGGTCCTCTGGGATGGGCTTGGTGCTCTTTTTCTTTTATGGGACATACAGTATTTTTCTGTAATATAATGAATTAATTTAATTAATTAATACATTTTTTCGTGACCCTAAGCAACCGCTCATTTTGCTTATGCCTCGGGCCGGCTCTGCTGACCAGTGACCACTATAAGCGGGTGGGTAACTTGGAGGCAGGCTGTCCTGCCCACCCAAAAATACAATTAGAAGCAATGCATGGTAATGGTGTATTCTTTAGTATTAATTAATTGTCTGAATTTTATTTGACATTTTCTTGGACAGCGAATGAACAGGTCCGTCCGATAGTGGGTCTGGACTTCCACAAAAAAATTAAATAAAATTTGATTGGGTGGGCACAGCCCATATTTGGGTGGGCACGGCCCACCCTGGCCCCTGTCTACCGCCGGTCCTGCCCGGAAGTGAGGATGGTAACAAACCAGATAAACAGTGAAAGTGCAGACGATGTTGACACACTTTCTCAATGCATTGTTTGGCATCGCTTTGGACTTGGTATTGAATTCTTGAATCCTGTGGACCAAAGAAATCTAGCAACAACTTTTCAGCATGGTGGAGGATAGGCCGTCGCTGTTCGCGGTTGCTGACAAAAACTACTCAAACTAGAGAGATTTCCTGTCATTTCCGGTTTAATTTTTTTTCGGGCCACAATACAGATTAGCGCCGCCTACTTCTATGGAGACATTACATCTCGCGCAAGCGCAGAGCGTACGGCAAGTCAGTAGTCGGCCCGGTGTGTTCTTCGCACTTTTTTGACCGAGTCGGGGAGACTGGGGCTGACTGTATCGTCCGACTCCATTTTCTGGCGACGATCGGTAGTCGTCTTGGTGTGTCTTGGGCTTAAGGGGTCATAAACAAGCTCACCTACATGTACCTTCAATTGTCATCATAGTAAATGCATGTTTATTAGACAAAGAGAGTTGGAATTCAAACTATTCTTAGTCAAAGTATTCCTTGACACACAAAACATATTTTGATAATATCTGTAAACTGTATTTACCTGAATGGTCCACAGTGCTGTGATGGTCTGTATCTCACTATGGAAAAGATGGTGGGCAGCATACACAGAAACAGCATGAAAAGGAGCATGGCCAGGTAGAAATTGTTTGATCTAAAAAGAACAATTTAAAGAAAAAGTGTCAAAGTAAATTTTTCTATTAGAAATGTACTCTTCTGGTTTAATAGTGCAATCTGCAGAACGGTTTATCAGAATGAAGTATACATTCAAGCCCATGTGGAAACATGTCATTACAGAGGGATATCTGTGAACTTTTTGATTTCGCCTCATTTCATCTACTTTATATACGATGTAGTATTTATAAGAACACAAAGCATTTTCCTTATACCACTGTTGATTTTTACCTACATTCTTCACTGACATCCATTGGCCAGTGAATTCTAAAGAAATACTGAATAGACCAAGTGTAAAACATAAAAAACCCTTGTGATTTTATTTATAGAAACTGTTCCTCAATGTATCCTATTGAAAAACAGCTGGGACATTTGCACTGAGCTGAAATCATACATCACTCGCCTCACTTGTAAAAGAGGTAGAGTAAGTACAGACAAAATGCAATTGCACGACTTATGATTGCATACAGTTGCTGGTTTTTGGGTGGCAATATTTCCACGATCCACTGCAAGCCAGGACCCCAAAAGAATCCTGCTTAGGGCTCCCACATGTACAGGGCCGGCCCCTGGCTCTGGTGCAGAATACTTTGCACTGTACAAAGTACAATATCCAATCTATGACTCATACCCTGCGTTCCAAATCACATACTTTTTCTTTTTACTTCACTACATACTAAAGTACAGAATAGTATGAGGGCCGCATGAGAGAAAAAAAAATCAGATAAGGAAGATTTTTTTTCCGTTATGTTAAGAAATGTCAAGAATAAAGCCGAATACTCCAAAATGCTATTGGAGTTAGTGGGGCATTTATGTATTTTCAGCATTCTACAATTGACCTGCATGTATTGACATCATAAATCTTTTTCTGGCATACTTAATAGTATGGAAGTATGGGGATTGGAACACAGGGATAGTGTTTTAACAGCAGTGGTTGTAGCCGATTCAGTGGTCTGTACACTGACCATGGTCTCTGCCACAGACCACTGTGTGCCACCACCAGGGGGTGCTGGAGGTACTGGTACGGACCAGTCAGCTAGTGGCACGGACCAGTCAGCGACCACATACAACTGGTCATGACCACTAGGGACCAGTGGTCATTGCCACTAGGGGCGCTAAAGCTAGTGACACGGACCAGACAGTGACTGTTCACTGGTCTCACTTTCTCTTCAACATGACTGTAATAGCAATGCTTTTAAACATAGAGATCCATTGACTCTGCATTTATTTCATTAGTGTAGCACTCTCTGATTTGTTTATAGCATAACTGAAGAAGAAGTTTAAACAAAACTCTCTTCGGCTATTCCCAACAGTAGTCCCGTGATTAAGCACTCCCTTCGAATCTGGACCCAATTTAGGAAGAATTTTGGAATGCAGAATTTTTCACTTTTCAGCCCAATTGCAGCTAATCATTTGTTTACTCCCTCAACGGTTGATGGTACATTTAAGATCTGGCATAAAAAAGGCTTAAAATGCATCGGTGATTTATTTATTAATGATCTATTTGCTAGTTTTTCTCAATTGACAAAACACTTCGGTATCGAAAAGACACATTTTTTCCGATTTCTGCAAATCAGGCATTTTACGCAGAAGTTAATTCCCCAATTCCCTTATAAACCGCCAGCCAATCATGTCGATTTGTTTCTTTCTGTAAACCCCACATTAAAAGGCTCAATTTCTGTGTTTTTCAACCTTATTTCGAAGTTGCATAGCCCCTCATTAGCAGCTATAAGAACCCTGTGGGAGCAGGACCTAGGTTCTGCCTTCACAGATCACATGTGGGAT
The DNA here is from genome assembly GCF_949987685.1 of Ammodytes marinus. Taxonomy (NCBI): domain Eukaryota; kingdom Metazoa; phylum Chordata; class Actinopteri; order Uranoscopiformes; family Ammodytidae; genus Ammodytes; species Ammodytes marinus. The sequence continues at coordinate 3,362,276 of NC_137230.1, read as the reverse complement.
TCAGTCCTGGATCGGATACACTCTACCTCCATGTGCACCCGACATGCTCTTGTGCAATTTAAAGTAGTACATCGTATCCACATATCTAAAACTAAATTAGCTCGTATGTTCCCCGATGTAGACCCGACCTGTGATAGCTGTAAGAGCGCACCGGCATCACTCTTTCACATGTACTGATTGTGTCCCACCTTGACTGAGTTCTGGACATCAGTTTTTCAAACAATTTCTGAAGTACTTCAGCATCAAATTGAGCCGAACCCTTTTACTGCAATTTTTGGCATTGCTCCAAATTCGGGCTTGCCTAAAGTGAAGCTGAAGGTACTGGCCTTTACTTCATTACTTGCTCGTAGGGTTATCTTACTCAAGTGGAAAGATCCTGCTCCTCCTTCCCACTCACATTGGATTAGAGACATTATGTCGTGCATGAATCTAGAGAAAATACGTTACACTACCCAGGGATCGGAGAATAAATTTGACAAAATATGGCGCCCCTTCTTAAACTATTTTAAGAAGCCAACTATAATAATAGAAGAATAGCTACCCCCTCCCCTCTTTTATTTAATTAAATTTTATTTCTTTATGTTTTTTGTTGATTGTTTGTTTTTGTTTCTTGAAGTGTGTGTTTCGTTTATGCTATTTTTAACATTATGTATTATTTTGTGTACTAATTTCTTAATGCAGGATTGTTTGTGATTGGGTGTGAGGGTGGGATATGGGTGGGGTATGTTCGGGGGGGAAAAAAAGGGGAAAAATGTATAATCCATTGTACTGCAGTTGCTTTGCTACCCTGTGATTTAATAAAAAAACCTTTGAAAGAAAGAAAAAATAAAGTCAGATTTTTTTTGTAATTAGCTTATGCTGTACTCTGACGTTTGGGCACACACACACACACACACACACACACACACACTTACTCACTCACTCACTCACTCACTCATTAACTGACGGCACTCGCGCACACACACACACACACACACTCATTAACTGACGGCACTCACACATGCTACTCTGGCACGGACCAGTCAGAGACCACATACCACTGGTCATTACCACTAGGGGCGCTCAAGCAGGTAGCACGGACCACTCTGCTAGTGGCACGGACCAGTCAGAGACCACATACCACTGGTCATTACCACTAGGGGCGCTCAAGCAGGTAGCACGGACCACTCTGCTAGTGGCACGGACCAGTCAGCGACCACATACAACTGGTCATGACCACTAGGGACCAGTGGTCATTGCCACTAGGGGCGCTCAAGCTACTGGCACGGACCAGACAGTGGCTGCTCACTGGTCTCACTTTCTCTTCATCTCTGTACATGGCTGTAAAAGCAATGCTTTTAAACATAGAGATCCATTGACGCTGCATTTATTTCATTATTATAGCTAAATAAAAAGTCAGATATTTATAAATAAATAAATAAAAAGTCAGATATTTTATTTATATACACCACTGTTTTTTAGTCGAGGAACACGTTGTTACACCTTTCCTGCATCAAGACCGATGTTCTTTCGGGGGTAACACCCAGTTACTTTTACCGGTAGTTGGACGGAATGATGAGCAAATTTATTCTTGAGAAGCTGGTTACTTTATTTTCGGTTATCACTCACTTTACAGTACATTAGCTTATGCTGCACCCTGTCGCTTGGGCGCACACACGCACACACACACACACACTCACGGCACTCACGCACGCTACTCTCGTATCTCGAATCTTGATCAATGTAGTATGCCTACCATGGATGACCCAATATTAATATAATTTGACATTTGATTCAGCAATAAGGGAATGCTGCTGATGTTATCCAAGTATAATCAGATTGCAGCGACTGGGGGGAGCAGTTGCTTTTGAAAATACGCTGATGTGAGAGCAAAGGATTGTGGGAGTTTTAATGTTGAAGCAGATCATTGTTAAATTGATGGCATATGCGCATGTTTAGGTTATTTGTGTTATATGGAGTATTTCCAGTGTTTGTACCGTCTGTGTGGTTAGGACAGCATAACTTCATTATGTAGCAATGTTGCCACCATGACCCAAGTTGTCCTGTCAAATAATAATGAGCAGGTAACCGCCAATTTCTGAACATAAACCAAAGGACTGTAGATGAAAAACTAGCTTGCATGGCTCAACCTGGCATATGTAACACCATTCAACAAAAAAAACATTATTAATGTGACACGTTAAAAACTGCAGTGACAATCCGCGAGTCGCGGCCGTTAATCAGTGTGCGCATAATTCAATACAATCGGTCATATAAAATAACGGTTGGCAAACTCCGTGTAGGCTATTTATTTTTTCAACCACTTTGAAAAGCTTTTTTCATCCCTCCGCAATCATTCTACTTCTATGCGCCACATACCCACTTTTTGCGCCTGTGTGTGTGTGTGTGTGTCCAAGCGACAGAGTAGCCTACCTAGGCCTACAGCATAATCTAATACAATAAAATATCTGCCTTTTTTTCTTATTTATTTAAACTTCTTCCTCAGTTATGCTATAAACAAATCAGAGAGTGCTACAATAATGAAATAAATGCAGAGGCAATAACCACTGGTCCTTAGTGGTCATGACCAGTTGTATGTGGTCGCTGACTGGTCCGTGCCACTAGCCGAGTGGTCCGTGCTACCTGCTTGAGCGCCCCTAGTAACAGTGGTATGTGGTCTCTGACTGGTCCGTTCCAGAGTAGCGTGTGTGAGTGCCGTCAGTTAATGAGTGAGTGAGTGAGTGTGTGTGTGTGTGTGTGTGTGTGTGTGTGTGCCCAAGCGTCAGAGTAGCCTACAGCAGTGGTTCTCAATTATTTTCTGTCATGCCCCCCCTAGGGGACAGAAATTTTTTCCGCCCCCCCCCCCCCCCCCCTAAATTGAAATACTATTGAGAACCTGCTAATATTTATTTATTTATCTGTACAAAACCACTGTATGAGTTTCTGGCATGAGCATTCTGCATACAATCACCTTACTATCAAATTAGATAACAAAAATTAGCTGAGATAACTTCTGCAGCAAAAAAAATCAAAGTTCAGTTTATTAGCTCAATTTGTAACATTTAAACAAGACTGCTCAGTCTGTGTGAATCAAGAGCAAATGATTCACTGAGGTTTGCATTTAATTCAAAACATTTTTAAACTGTAAACATAGTGAATGTGGTGTTTTTTTTATTATTGTAGGCCAATAGGCCTTCTGTGACGCGATAACCAATAATTCATTAATGTTATTATTAGTCTACTTGCTTGATTTCTTTTTAAATAGCCTACAGAGACACTTGGAGACACGTGGACATTTATTTACTGCAAATCGCGGCCTTTCGCGCGGATATGACCATACACAAGCACATGTCGTGCTTGCTAGCACTTTTTTTGGTCAGTTGGAAATCAAGGCAGCCCGCGCCCCCCCCCCCCCCCCCCTGACAACTCACGGCGCCCCCCCAGGGGGGCGCGCCCCACCATTTGAGAAGCACTGGGCTACAGCATAAGCTAATTGCAATAAAATATCTGACTTTTTTATTTATTAAAAAAAAAAATTAAACTTCTTCCTCAGTTATGCTATAAACAAATCAGAGAGTGCTACAATAATGAAATAAATGCAGAGTCAATGGATCTCTATGTTTAAAAGCATTGCTATTACAGTCATGTTGAAGAGAAAGTGAGACCAGTGAACAGTCACTGTCTGGTCCGTGTCACTAGCTTTAGCGCCCCTAGTGGCAATGACCACTGGTCCCTAGTGGTCATGACCAGTTGTATGTGGTCGCTGACTGGTCCGTGCCACTAGCTGACTGGTCCGTACCAGTACCTCCAGCACCCCCTGGTGGTGGCACACAGTGGTCTGTGGCAGAGACCATGGTCAGTGTACAGACCACTGAATCGGCTACAACCCCCTCTCTATTTTAAACAGCCAACGAGTGTGATCACAACATATCCTGACAGCACTGTCATGATGAGTGCTGAGTTTGAGGCCAAGACCACTAGCCTACTTCACTCATGCTTCACAAAATCCATGTTACTGTATCGCCAACAGAAAAAAACACAGTCTTACACCCATTCAAGTGTCTACCTAGGAACTCCTTATAAGACTTGAGTACAAGAAAGCCTTCTTTACTATCAGCAACATGTCGGTATCAATCTGTCTGGCCCTTTTCAGAACAACCACATTTAATGGCTCACATGAAATGTTCTGTCAGCTCTATAGGGGGTTGGCCTCTGTGTGTGCATGTGTGTGTGTGTGTGTGTGTGTGTGTGTGTGTGTGTGTGTGTGTGTGTGTGTGTGTGTGTGTGTGTGTGTGTGTGTGTGTGTGTGTGTGTGGGGGGGGGGGGGTGGCTGCTTGGCTTTTTCTACCACATCTGGGAGTAACTGATAAGGACTGAAAGAGGCAGTGACAGCCATGTTACATAAATCAGAGTGGGCGTACTTCCTTAGGCCTGTGTATATGCGTTTATGTAGATGAAGAAGTATATATTGTTTCATCTCTATGAGAGAGGATCACATGCACTCTCTGTATGTGTGACATGAGAGGAAATATTGACATTAAATCAGGTCATCTTTTGTACTGATTATACCTGATTATATACCTGACTTTGATTTTTCTTCTGAAAGCTACGGGAATTATATCACTTACTAAAGAGTATCAGAGCCACTACTTGGAAAAGAAAATATTTTGAAAATGAAGTATGAATATCGTATGTTAATTGTATCATTGTATTAATAGATGAAGGAAATGCAGAGATCTGAGAAAATAAGTTGTTTATTAGTAAAACTTATAACTTTAGGTCATTCGCTCCCTTTATTTGATACGAAAACTGACGGTCTTCTCTCTGCTGTTTACTGTAGACAGACAAATAATAAAAATAAACCCTTAATAAATAAATACTGGTCATAAATTGACAGGGAAAAAATATATTATTTCTTGATATAAATCTTTATAGATTAAATATAAACTGTGTGTGTGTGTGTGTGTGTGTGTGTGTGTGTGTGTGTGTGTGTGTGTGTGTGTCAGACCTAGAGGCCCGGAACACCTGCTGATGGGGAACATTACAGGTGAGTACGGCCCAGCTCCTCAGATACATCAGACCAATCAGCTTCAACACGTTGAAGGCAGGGAGACACGGGGAGAAGAACGCTCCCATCCTGGAGGAAAGAAAGAGAACAAAACAATCAAACACACACACACACACACACACACACACACACACACATTTGTTTGTACTGCTGTACTTGTGAGGACATTCATTGACATTATGCATAGCCCCTTACACCATAAGAACTAAATGCCTAACCCCAGTCCTTACACTAACCCTGACCTACACCTAATTCAAACCTTAACCTTGAAACCTTGTGTTAATCCTCAAACAGTCCTTTAAAGGTTCTCTCAAAAATAGTTGTACAAGTACACACACACACACACACACACACACACACACACACATACGCAGAGACAAAAACACACACGCATAGACACACACACAAACACACACACACACACAAACAAAGGCACACACGCATAGACACAAAAACACAGATACACACGCACGCATAGACACAGAACACACACACACACACACACACCAAAGCCACTGAGGTCACAGCCCATATAAAAGACATTACATCCAAAGAGCTCATGGTTTCACTTCATTATGTTCAATTGCTGCTAGGCGTGACATTTCTGAAATGAGTTGAGGCAATAGAGTCAGGCCAGCCACAGAGGTGTAATGGAGAGATAATAGAGGGGCCACAGTCCTTTAAACAGGGTCATGGTGAACTGGTCAGCACTGGCACACAGAGTTACATCTTCTATTACACACACACATAGGCCAAGGTGACACAATGGAATTAGAAAGACATCCTTAATATTTCATTTTATTCTGAATTATTAAAAGACACATTTGGGGGACTTACCAGATCATTCCTTGGTTGTAAATCAGATGCAAAACATTCTCTGCTATTTTGAATTCTCCATATTCAGGCTGAGGAAAGACATCAAATAAACACCACATTAATGCTTCATCTTAAATAGCATGTTACATGGAGGTGATTTTCGTACTCAATATTTTATTTATTGTTACTGGAATTGGATGTTTAATCTTCCCTTTGCAAAATGATATACAGTAGGTCTATGCACAGTTACATATCAAAGAGCTGTGTTCAGATTCATCTGCCCTGCACTCTCCTTTAGTCTTAGGTTAATACCCAATGTGCAACCAGGATTTAGGTTTTATGACAAAGCTTATCATGGTCGAAAATGCACCGCAAGTGTAGTATGGAAACTTGAAGCAGTTCATATACACTGAGAATACAGACAGACAGATAGCTAGATAGCTAGATAGCTAGATAGATAGATAGATAGATAGATAGATAGATAGATAGATAGATAGATAGATAGATAGATAGACAGATAGACAGATAGACAGATAGATAGATAGATAGATAGATAGATAGATAGATAGATAGATAGATAGATAGATAGACAGATAGACAGATAGACAGATAGACAGATAGATAGATAGATAGATAGATAGATATAGATATTTTTTACAATTTTTAAAGGAAAACTCGTGCTGTGTACAACTTACAAACTTGCTCTCTAGATCCCAGCAGCAGCAGTCACTGAGATAGCGCACCACCAGACCTCTGATGAAGTCAATGAGAAGGATGCTGGCCACCGTGAAGATCATGTCAATGATGGACAGCTTCAGCATCTCCTGCAGACACACACATTAACACTCAATAATGTCTCTGGCTGTGTGCTCACCACTCTGCTGCCTCTGTATCAGGGGATTGCATGGGCTCGGTGTAATGCATCGGACTGATTAAAGTGCCTACGAGGAACTTTTAAATATCTTTAAAACAGTCTAATCTTTCCTCTGATAATCATAAATTACCTTTAACAGCAAACGAGACCATCAGTGCAAAGAAAGCAGTTTTTATATAGTTTTTATTAATGCCTTTGGTCTGGTCGCACACCCAGTCCGATTTTCGGCTTGCGCAATGCAGGCTCTATGGTCACATATTCGTATTGGTCGCAGATTTCAGTGTGCATGTTAGAAAATTCTGTTGGCAATCTTTTAGTTATTGTATTAATAGAATGGTGCAGAGATGAATGCTTTAGTATGGTTTGTACATCCAACAGAAGACAGAGGACAGCCCCTTTGTCACTACTTCAACCAAAGTTTAGTTTTTCATATGTCTATTTCTTGATTCTAACCTCTCATGTCATTTCAGACCCGGCCACTCCCCCCTGCTCTGCACTACTGGTTAATTGCACTCACCTGCTCCCCATCAGCTCATCAGCCCCTCAGTATATATTCCACTCCATTTCCCTCAGTCCTCTGCCAGATCGTTTTGTGTCACATAGCTTTTCAGCGTCCGTTTACTAACCTGCTACCTGTCTGTATACCTGCCTGCCTGTTCGTGTTTTTGACCCACCCTTTGGATTCTGGATTACCCTTTTGCCTGCCCCTATTGGACTTGTTTGCTACGCTACCACCTGGTTTGACTCTTATTAAACTTTGTTGCTACACCTGAAACTGCTTGCTGTCGTGCTATTGGGTTCTTGCCTGCCATTTTTGTGTAAACCTGACAGTACGATCTGGCCAAAAGATGAACCCAGCCGACACGGAGCTAATAGAGCAAGTGGCAGCACAAGGTGCCGCTCTACACCAGCATTTGAAACAGTTCACCGCTATTGAATTGGCTCTCCAGGAAACTTCTGCACGCCACAATCGACATCTTGAGACTCTGAGCGGCCAGCTCCAGCAGCTCACGCAGGCCAGTCAGACCCCAGCGGTTCAACCACCCTTCAGCCCTCCTGTCCCTGCTGTCTCCCGTCCAGAGCCCCGCTTAAGTGCTCTAGAGTGCTTTTCTGGAGCTCCAGATACCTGCCACTCCTTTCTGACTCTGTGCTCATTGACTTTTGAACTACAGCCTCTCACATATCCCACGGAGAGGTCGAGAGTGGCTTTTATGATCACTCAGCTTACTGGGCGGGCTGGGCGGGCCCGGAACTGGGGTGCCGCCGAGTGGGAGAAGCAGTTGGCTCTCTGTTCTTCTGTGGCTGCCTTCTCTGAGGGTCTTCGGAAGGTGTTTGATCATGCTACCCCTGGTCGAGAGGCTGCTCGCGGTCTGTTTAACCTGGCTCAGGGGAGCCGGAGAGTGACTGATTATTCCATTGAGTTCCGGACTATCGCTGCAGAGAGTGACTGGAACTCTTCCTCCCTGGCTGACGCCTTTTACAACGGACTTTCTGATGCCATCAAGGACGAGCTGGTGGCCCGGGACCCTCCAAAGGATTTGGACGTTCTCATCGCCACCGCTATCCGCATCGATGGACGTATCCAGGAAAGGAGACGAGAGAGGGCACTGACCAGCACTTCCCGTGGATTTCCACGTCCTCCAGCTTCACCTTCCACTTCAACGTGTTTTCCTACCGCTGCTGCCTCTAGTGACCCAGTTGAACCCATGCAGCTGGGCAGGACCAGGCTGTCAGCTGCTGAACGACAACGGCGCCAAAGGGAGAACTGTTGCATGTACTGTGGGGAGGGAGGCCATTACGTGTCATCCTCTCCAGTAAGAGACAGGGCTCACCAGGAATCCAGAGGGCGCTGGTGAGCCGCATCAGGAACTCTGAAAGGCCCTCTCGAGCACTACTTCATGCCCAGCTCAACTGTAATGGACTATCCCATACTGTCGCTGTCCTTATTGACTCTGGAGCTGACACTAACCTTCTGGATCGGGGTCTTGCCATGCAGCTGGGTATTAACCAGGAACCATTGGCCGAGCCTATTGAGGCCACTGCTCTCGATGGGCGTCTCCTCTGCACTGTAACCCATCGCACTGCTCCTCTCCATCTGGGCATGTCAGGTAACCACACTGAATTACTAACCTTTCACCTGATAAATGCACCTCAGCAGCCAGTTATCCTGGGGTATCCTTGGTTAATTAAACATAATCCACACATTGACTGGAGGACTGGTTCTATTCTACAGTGGAGTGATCAATGCCTTGCAGTCTGTCTGAAATCTGCTTTGCTACCTGCCTGCAACACCTCTTCTTCTAATGAGTTCCCAGATCTCTCAGGTGTCCCGTCGGAGTACTACGACTTAAAGGAGGTGTTTAACAAGGTACGGGCCACCTCTCTTCCCCCACACCGCTTGTATGATTGTGCCATTGACCTCCTCCCTGGCTCATCCCCGCCCAGGGGGAGACTCTACTCTCTGTCAGTCCCTGAAACCAAGACCATGGACGAATACATAAAAAACTAACTGGCAGCAGGCCTCATCCGTCCCTCTTCATCGCCTGCTGGAGCAGGGGTTTTCTTTGTGGGTAAGAAGGACAAATCCCTCCGGCCCTGCATCGATTACCGCAGTCTGAATGATGTCACCATTAAGAACAGGTACCCCCTATCACTCATCCCTTCTTCATTTGAACTTTTGAAAGGGGCCTCTGTGTTTACCAAGCTTGATCTCAGGAATGCCTATCACCTAGTTCGCATTCGGGAGGGGGATGAGTGGAAGACGGCGTTCAATACCCCTAGGGGCCACTACGAGTACCTGGTAATGCCTTTCGGACTCACAAATGCTCCTGCAGTATTCCAAGCCTTAGTGAATGATGTGCTCTGGGATTTTCTCAATGTATTTGTATATCTTGATGACATCCTCTTCTTCTCCAAGTCTGAACAGGACCACGTGCAGCATGTCCGCAGGGTTCTCCAGAGACTCCTAGAGAACCAGCTGCTCGTGAAGGTGGAGAAGTCTGAGTTCCATGCCACTGAGGTGTCGTTCCTGGGATACATAATTTCAGTCGGAAGCATTCACATGGATCCCACCAAGGTTAAAGCGGTGGTGGATTGGCCGGTTCCCACCACTCGAAAGAAGCTTGAACAGTTCCTGGGGTTTGCCAATTTCTATCGTAGGTTTATCCGCAACTATAGTTCTGTAGCAGCTCCCCTGACAGCCCTCACCTCCCAAAAGGTAGCCTTCCAATGGTCCCCTGCTGCAGGAAGGGCGTTCAGCGAGTTAAGATCACGGTTCTCTTCTGCTCCCATCCTCATCCTACCAGATCCAGAATGCCAGTTTGTCGTAGAGGTGGATGCGTCAGACTCCGGGGTGGGGGCAGTCCTGTCTCAGCGGTCAGGTAAAGACCAAAAGTTACATCCATGTGCCTTTTTCTCCCGCAAATTGTCCCCAGCAGAAAGGAATTATGACGTTGGAAACCGGGAGCTATTGGCGGTTAAGATGGCTCTCGAGGAGTGGAGGCAGTGGTTGGAGGGGGCGAAGAATCCGTTTGTGGTGTGGACAGACCACAAAAACCTGGAGTACATCCGGTCAGCCAAACGGTTGACCTCCCGTCAGGCCAGGTGGGCGTTATTCTTTAATCGTTTTGATTTTACCCTGTCTTATTGCCCAGGTTCAAGGAACGTCAAACCAGCTCCCCTTGGCCCCTACCGTGGCGGAGGGATGCTCAAGTTCCAATCCGAACACTTTCCCACACAACCTGAGAGCATCCTCCCCACTAAGATGGTCTCAGGCCGACCACCCGGCTCCCAGTGCTTGCCCTGATAATCGTTTGTATGTGCCTGTGAATCTCAGGTCCTCCAGTGGGGACATTCTTCTCGCCTTGCCTGTCATCCAGGGGTTAGGCGCACCCTAGCTCTGCTGAAGCAACGGTTCTGGTGGGCTACCATGGAAGAGGACATCGCTGCTTGCCGTGTTTGCTCTCAGCACAAGATCGCTCGCCATGCCCCTTCCGGCCTTCTTCAGCCACTGCCTATTCCTCGTCGTCCGTGGTCCCACATCTCGATCGACTTCGTCACCGGACTGCCTCCCTCCGATGGTAACACCACTATTCTTACTATTGTGGACAGATTTTCTAAATCGGCTCAGTTTGTTCCATTGCCCAAATTACCATCTGCCAAGGAAACGGCTGAACTTATGTTGCATCATGTTTTCCGTCTGCACGGCCTTCCCTGTGACATTGTCTCCGACCGGGGGCCGCAGTTCACTTCTCGTTTCTGGACAGAGTTTTGCCAGCTGTTGGGGGCCACGGTCAGCTTATCCTCCGGTTTCCATCCTCAATCCAACGGCCAGACTGAGCGGTTGAACCAGGAGATGGAGACTGCCTTGCGCTGCATCACATCCCAGAACCCGTCCTCCTGGTCCAAGCAGCTCTTATGGGTGGAGTATGCTCACAACACACTTCCAAGCTCAGCAACAGGTCTTTCCCCCTTCCAGTGCTCTCGAGGATATCAACCTCCATTGTTCCCTGAGCAGGAGCGAGAAGCCAGTGTCCCGTCGGTCCAGGCGTTCGTCCAGCGATGTCGGCGCACCTGGTTGCGGGCCCGTGCTGCTCTCCTGCGCTCGTCCGACCGATACCAGAAATATGCCAACCGCCGTCGGATCCCTGCACCCGGTTACACTCCGGGTCAGAAGGTTTGGCTGTCTACACGGGACCTTCCACTCCGGGTGGAGTCTAGGAAGTTGGCTCATAGGTTTGTGGGTCCGTTCTCCATCAGTAAAGTCATCAACCCTGCTGCTGTCCGTCTCCGTCTTCTTCGCTCCATGAGGATCCATCCCACCTTCCATGTATCCAAGATCAAACCCGTTAAAGAGTCCCAGCTCCAGCCCTCCTCCAGTCCCCCACCGCCCCCCCAGCTCCTTGATGGAGGGCTTGCTTACTCGGTTCATCGTCTCATCAAGTCGCGACGACGGGTAAGGGGTTTCCAATACCTGGTTGATTGGGAGGGTTATGGCCCTGAGGAGCGCTCGTGGGTTCCGGCTCGCCACATCTTGGACCCCGACCTAATCGCTACATTCCATAGGGACCATCCTGACCAGCCTGGTGGGACGTCAGGAGCCGTCCCTAGAAGGGGGGGTTCTGTCACTACTTCAGCCAAAGTTTAGTTTTTCATATGTCTATTTCTTGATTCTAACCTCTCATGTCATTTCAGACCCGGCCACTCCCCCCTGCTCTGCACTACTGGTTAATTGCACTCACCTGCTCCCCATCAGCTCATCAGCCCCTCAGTATATATTCCACTCCATTTCCCTCAGTCCTCTGCCAGATCGTTTTGTGTCACATAGCTCTCCAGCGTCCGTTTACTTACCTGCTACCTGTCTGTATACCTGCCTGCCTGTTCGTGTTTTTGACCCACCCTTTGGATTCTGGATTACCCTTTTGCCTGCCCCTATTGGACTTGTTTGCTACGCTACCACCTGGTTTGACTCTTATTAAACTTTGTTGCTACACCTGAAACTGCTTGCTGTCGTGCTATTGGGTTCTTGCCTGCCATTTTTGTGTAAACCTGACACCCTTATATATATTTGAACCTGGTTAGTCGGTTGGTCAATCAGTCAATTTGGTCCGGACTTAATTCTCTCAATAACTATCGGATGGATTGCCATGGAAGACATTAATGTCCCCGTCTAAATGAATTGTATTAAGGCTAAGTGAAAGGCTATCATACATTGACCATTGATGCATTCTCACTCTTTATGGCCAACTTTCGTTTGGAGCCTGGATCTCCATCACGCCCATATAAATTATTTGGAGCTACTAGCAGTGTTTCTAACACTGAGACATTTTCTCCCGTTACTCCAAGGGCATCATGTGCTAGCGAGGACAGAGACAATACGTCCACTGTAGCCCATATCAACCGTCAGGGAGGTTTGCGCTCTCTGCAGTTGCACACTCTGGCACGCAAACTGATACTGTGGAGCGATGCTCATCTTCTCTCTTTGAGAGCGACACACGTCCCCGGGATTCAGAATTTCGGTGCCGACCTCCTGTCACGGGGCAACCCTCTTTACGCGGACTGGAAGCTCCATTCAGTTGTAGTCGATCAAATTTGGACACGGTTCGGCCGCGCATCAGTGGACCTGTTTGCGTCAGGCGAGAACTCACAGTCCCCCGCTGGCTCTGATGCCCCCGACGTTGTGTCGGGTGTGGGAGAATCGGCTGTCTCTGATATTGATCGCTCCTTATTGGCCGTCGATGTCTTGGCTGGCGGAGGTGAAACAACTCCTCCGCGGCTCCCCTTGGCCCCTACCGTGGCGGAGGGATCTCTTATCTCAGGCCCGCGGCCAGATATTTCACCCACACCCGGAGCGGCTCGTCCTTTGGGCTTGACCCGTGAGTGGTTTAACTTGAGACATACGGGGCTGTCTCAGAGTGTCATTGATACTATTCAGAGTGCTAGAGCATCGTCCACTAGATCGCTGTATGATGCTAAGTGGAAGGTGTTTGAGGAATGGTGTGTTAGGGCACATGAAATTCCCTTTCAGTGCTCAATTGGTGCAATTATGTCCTTCTTACAGGACTTAATTGACAAAAAGAAGGCATTTTCCACAGTCGAGGTTTATTTGGCTGCTATTTCTGCCTGCCATGTTGGTTTTGAGGGTAAGACGGCAGGTCAACACCCTTTTTATGAAAGGTGCCCGGAGACTGTTACCCAGCTCCAGACCTATCACACCCTCTTGGGACCTGGCTGTGGTCCTGGAGGCCCTTACCAGGCACCCTTTTGAGCCTATAGAACACATAGACATGAAGGTCTTGTCTTTTAAGGTGGCTCTGTTGTTGGCTTTAGCCACAGCTAAGCGGGTGAGTGATATGCATGCTCTGTCTGTACACCCTGCATGCATGCGGTTCACTCCTGGTAACCATGGGGTGACCTTGTTGCCTAACCCGGCCTTCGTCCCGAAGGTGATCAATACATGTTCACCGGTGGACTTAACAGCATTCCAGCCACCGCCTCATGGCTCAGAGGAGCTGGAACGGCTACATGCACTCTGCCCGGTTCATGCTCTGCATGTTTATGTGGAGAGAACTAGGGCTTTTAGGAAAGCAGATCAGTTATTTGTGTCTTGGGCTAAACCTCACTTGGGTAAACCCATCACAAAACAGAGACTTTCTCATTGGATAGTGGATGCTATTTCACTGGCATACTCTAGTGCTGGCCTTCAGGTCCCGGCTGGGCTGCGGGCACATTCTACCACGAGTCTAGCGACCTCTTGGGCTCTGTTTAGGGGGGTCTTTATCCAGGAGTTCTGCAGCTAGCTGGTCATCGCCCCTCACTTTTGCAAGGTTTTATAAGTTGGATGTGACGTCTCCGAGCCTGGCCCATGCTGTCTTGAGCGTGGCCACCTCGGGGGACTTGCCTGGTCCACAAACCTCTGGGTGAGGGGGGTTGGTAGTCAGTCGTCGAGATAAGCTTGTCTGGCAATACGGTCTCCATATCCCATAGTGAGACATCGAAACGAATGTTAAGAAAGAGAACTATAGGTTACTTTCGTAACCCCTGTTCTCTGAGTAACATGAGTGAGATGTCTCACCGGACCGCCCTTCTTGCTATTTGGGGGAAGCGAGAAGAGGTGTGCTTGTTTTTTGAATGACGAGTGACGCTGCGTCAGGAGTTTATAAGGCGTGAGGTCCTGACTCAGAAGTCATGACTGCCAGCCAATTAGGGCTGGCGTAATGTTATTGGTGCTTCTACGAATACGCGAGGGGGCGCGTATCCCATAGTGAGACATCTCACTCATGTTACTCAGAGAACAGGGGTTACGAAAGCAACCCATAGTTCATTTGGGTTGGTTTGAACACAGTCCCAGACTGGTACTAAACAACCGGACTCTGCTCTGCTTGAAGAGGTGGTCTGGGTCCGCTTGGGAGTGAACTCTGGAGCGGATCATCTCTGGTGTGAACACCATCCACACTAATCACAGGAAGCGTATAGCGTACATCATTTCGCCATCTCTTGATTAATGTTTCATTCTAATCTGTCATTAAATGTGTTATTAAGTTATTTAGCCACATGCTCCGCCCGCTACAGTCTGCTGCTTTTGTAACGTGGGCTGACATTCAATAGATTCTGGCTGTTACAATATGCGCTCCACATTAAGCATGAAAATGACCAGCCGATGCCCTGTGATGTAGACGATGGTAGAAATTGCCATTTGCATTTTTACGCGCCAAACTGTCTTGACAGCATTTCCGTGCAAGTGACTTTTGCTTACAATACAGTCCGTTTTAATTTTGCCCCCTTGAACGCAAACCAAAACATCTAAAAATCAAAACAATGTATCTCAACTGGTGCACATCTCAACTGGTGTGCATCAGAGAAGTGGACTATTGGTACCTGTCCAACATAAGTCTCCCAGCATGGGTCCTGTTGAGAGCGGGTGTTCTTTTCAAACAGGGCTGTTTGGTTGGAGAACGAGCTGCTCCGCCCGCTGTTGGTGACGTCTATCACCATGGCGATGGTGGCTATGGTGCTGTTGCGATGCTCAGAGACAGAGAGCTCTGCCACCAAGGTGGACAGGCTCTCTACTTCAGGCTGAGAGATGGTGGCCAGGAAAGAGCTGGAGTCAGACCAGTTAGCTGGAATCACTTGGACCTACAACACAAACACAGTATGGGCTACCACCAGACACGTGATATGTTACTATTATATGGGGAACTTATTATGTATTAGCCTATCTGCTTTGTCATGTGAAGGGATGGGTTAAACATGGGCTCGGATAGCCTAGCTTAGTATAAAGACTGGAAGCAGGGAGAAACAGCGAGCCTGTCTCACCCCAATCTAGTTTGCTTAAACCATGGGTTTTATCTATTAGGAAACAACCTCTTGCCACATACACTGCACAAAGTACTGGCAAGATGGATACACTGCTACTTGAAGTTCACTATGGACTGTCTAATTAAGACATTGGAGTCCTGTTTCTAATCACCACCAACACTGTAAAGTGTCAGTTTATTATTATTTTTATTATTATTATTTGTTATTCTTTCGGACAATTCCACCAATACACAATTTTTTCTTTCATATCTTCATACATCTTACTTTGTGTTGTCTGAAGGGTGACGGAAGAAGCCAAAGGCTTATCAGGTCCCGCCCCCATTTTCATCAGATTCGGATTTAGATACACAGATACACAGTTATTGTTTCAGAAAATTATAAAAAAAAAAAAAAAAAAAAAAAAAAACAATAAAAAAAATAAGAAAAACAAAAAACAAACAGACGCGTGTTGAAAACACGCGGTCAATGGCATTTAGAGACCAACTTAGCAGTTCTCAGCTCAGTTCAGTTTGTCTGTCAATGCAGTGTTTACAGTTTCTTTCGATTGCTAAACCACAGTGGGCACAACTGGAGCGACATGTGCAAAACTCTAACAACAGTATGCACAGCAGCGGTTCATTCAGATCAAACTGTAGCTCGTTTTCATTGCTTAAACACAAATTTCAAAACTCTACACACCTATCTCATGGCTTAACCACGGCCTGCACAACACTGTGGATTTCCAGCACTTTTTTCAAATACTAACACACTGCTGCCACAACTGTAAACCACACATTCAAAACAGAATTAATGCCTAGTGCATTTCAAACACCGCGGATTGCAATTTCAACTGAAACACTAAGATGTCTTGTTTTAGACTTGTTAGTGAACATATATACAGTATAAAGGTTGTTGGAGGGAGAAGAGTGGCAGTGAGAGTGTGGATGTGGAGGAAGACATAGAGCTGTAATGTCTGATGAAATACAGTAAGGGCTACACTGATGGACCCTGTTGTGAATCATGGTCTCTCATTGAGAGAGGCAGGGTTGAGAGTTCAACCCAATCTGCAAAAATCTAAAATTGCATCTGTAATACGAATTTTCCAGCAAACAAACAGCTTAGAGTTTCAAAATATATATTGAAAAAATTTAGTTTTTTGAACCCTTAAATATATATAAATACTTGTTACTGTCGATAGTTGTACAGGAACTTTTTATTTATTGAAATATGCATTATCTAAAAAAAATAAAGTGTTACAAATATGTCTAAAGTGACATGATGCATTTTTAAACTCAGACATTATTAAGCATTTTATGTAACTGCACCCAACCCTCAGGAACTCCCTCCCTCCAAACATCAGCATCTTAGACTAAATAAACTCATTCAAAAGTCAACTCAACTCACCTCTTTAAGAAAGCATAATTACACCAGACTCCACTCCAAACCTTATCTTTAATTTGTCTGTATTTTGTTTTCTTTTTCTATAAGTATGATTTTCTATATGTATGATGCAAAGTGTCTTTGAATGACCTCCAATAAAGCACTATATAAATTCTATCAAATACTATTAACAGTCAAAAGATGACCAATGACTCTGCTATTGGTGTCAGGGGGAACTGTCAAGTGTGAATTAATCCAGGTTACATTACTGTCTCAAGACATCGAGGACAGCTTCCAGGAGAATGAGAAAGCTGGGGTAGTGTACCTGGACTTGACCGCCGCGTACGATACCGTCTGGCACCGCGGACTCCACCTTAAGCTGCTGAGGACAATACCTGATCAACATATGGTAAAGTTCATTATGGAGACGCTGTCTAACCACAGTTTTGTCATACAGACCAGCGATGGCCAGCGCAGCAGACTAAGAAGACTTAGGAACGGTGTCCCACAGGGGTCGGTCCTTTCTCCGATGCTGTTTAATATTTACATCTACGATCTACCAGACACAGCATCCAGAAAGTACGGCTACGCGGACGATCTTGCCATCATGCTGAGAAGACCCACATGGAAGGCACTGGAAGACGGTCTCAACCAAGACATGGACGTCCTAGTAGCCTACCTACGAAAGGGGCGCCTACAGCTCAGCACCGGCAAGACCGTTACAGCAGCATACCATCTCTGCAACAGAGACACCAAGAGGGAACTGGAGGTATACGCCGACCACAAGCGTCTGGAGTCCCAGCAAGCCCCTAAGTACCTTGGTGTGCGTCTGGATCGGACACTGTCCTTCAAACAACACCTCGAAGACGTCCAGGCAAAGACAACATCAAGGGTTGCGCTGATCCGTTGCCTTGCTGGCACAACCTGGGGAGCCACTGCTAAGACACTACGGGTATCAACCCAAGCCCTGGTCTTCTCAGCAGCAGAGTACTGTGCCCCAGTCTGGAGCAGAAGTACACAAGTTAAAAAGGTGGATGTGGCTATCAACAACGCCCTCCGGATCATCACTGGGTGCCTGAAGCCTACCCCTGTCGTCCTGCTGCCAGTCTTTGCAGGAATCGCACCGGCTGGCCTACGACGAGAGTCTGCCACTCTCGCCCTGGCAAGGAAAGCACAGAAGCACGATTGGCACATCCTCCATAACACCACAAAGACAGCAGCTCCTCCGAACAGACTCAAGTCCCGCCAGCCCTACAACAAGGCGGCACAAGAGATGCTTCGTGCTACCACTGAGGACCTGTCCAAAGATGGATGGCTGGCGTCAGCTTGGAAGCAGGAGGGGAGAGGGCTGGGCCAACCAACATCCACCACTACATCCAGGATCCAGGAGATGGCGCCACAGGAGACAATCTCCCACGCCGGCAATGGACTCTTCTCAACCGGCTACGAACTGGGGTCGGCCGGTTCAAATCCTCAATGAAGCAGTGGGGCCTGGCAGACAGCGCTGCATGCGAGTGTGGTGCCCCTGATCAAACAGTTGAGCATATCACAACCACCTGCCCCCTGTACAGACCACCCTCGGAAGCCAGCCTGTTTGACGTGGGACCAGAGACAAGGGCATGGCTACAAATCACTGAGTTGGACCTCTGATGTTACACGAAAGAAGAAGAACAACACACCTGCTGCTGCTGTTAATATGCTATAACTATCTCACTCAACATGATTGCTTGAATAATAAAAAAAAAAAAAATCTGCCATTTTGCAGATTGCTGATTTTTAGGAGATGTGCTATAATCGGCAGATTAAATCGGCTGGCCGATATATCGGTCGGGCCCTAGTTTTCAGTGATAGCCATTGCACACTCGTCAAATCAAATTATTGTGTTAGTCCGACTGAAACCGGACAAAACGTGCTAAACATTAGCCGCCTGCTAGCAAGTTGGGTCAACCGGTAAAGGGTCCAATACAAACAATCTGAAAGCTGCTGAAAGGGGGGACAGTTAGTCCAACCGAATAACCGTAGCTTGACTAAACTGTGCATGTTAACGTACGGACTGAGGGAGGGCATCTGGCCTGAAATATCTGTGTGGCAACTAGATAAAGTAGAAAACTTGGAGTTATGTCCTCATCTTTAATTCTTTATTTCATTGGCCAAACACCAAGGTAAGAGAAACATCTGGGTTTTGTGTTTGTAATTTGGAAGAAGTAACTTTTTAATCTGGGAATTGAAGAACCCGTGATAGCTCATGTAGTTGCCCTCTATCTTATGATGCATAATTGAATGATGGCTAGAACTATGAAAATAAAACCTAGAAAAAAAGGAGCCTTTTATTTTCCTATCGTTTTAACACTCACAGCAGAGCTCATACTGTTGACCTTATCCAGAAGGGCAATGATCAGGCTGTAGAGATTCCCCAGGTATAAAACAAGCACTCTGTAAAAACAAAACATAGGACAAATGTTAGTTTGCAGTAAACCTATTCATACTAGCCTCTATAGTGTGTTATTAGTGTGGCTTTTCGTTAGCCTAATAGCATAATTGCCTAAATCATATTTACTCTACTCTACTTTTACTCTATTCTATTCTATTCTACATCTACTCTACTCTACATCTACTTTTCGTTAGCCTAATCGCATAATTGCCTAAGTCATATTTTAAGGGTTATAGAGTAGGGTAAAGTAGATGTAGAGTAGAGTTGATGTAGAATAGAGTAGATGTAGAGTAAAAGTAGAGTAGAGTATATATGATTTAGGCAATTATGCTATGAGGCTAACGATTTGGCAGCAGTTGTTGCAGTGATGGAAGTACCTAGCCAGCTGGAATCGCAGTGAGGTTCGCGGGTGGTACATTTCCAGTTGAGCCACCAGTTCAAAGGCAGACGGGGCAATCATGGTGATGAGAGAAACCACCACACTTACCTGGAGAGAGGAAGAACAGAAAAGTCACTGACCAATTCTGATTGGTTTAGGTGTTTTAAATTCAGTGGATAAAGCAACAATTATTTTGGTAACAAAAATGTCAGGATGATTTTAAATAATCTTAATAAAACAAAAATAATAAATAGAATATTAGGATTTTGGGGGCGCTCGTAGTGTAGAGGTAAGACATAAGAATTGTATTTAAACAGCATCCAGCTGATCCACCCTGATTACTTTTCCTATTCCAGTTTGTACAACTTTTGTGATTTATTAAATCGATTACTTCTAATAAAACCATGTGGTTTCATGTTGCCTTCCTTAACCACAGCAGGCTGGGTCGTAACACACACACAAAAACATGGCGTTATCAGTTTGATCATTCCACTTTGGTTGGATATCAGATATCAGACTTCCTCTTCGTCTTTATTTCGAACAAAAAATTAAATAAAAAATAACAAAGCAAGTCTGACATATCATACAAATGCATATAACACAAAAAACAATAATTATAAAGTGTCATAAACAATATTTATAAAATAAACGTGGTGTCTTTGTTCGAAAAGGAGTGAGAGGAAGCCAAAGCTTATGTATTCCCACCCCTTATTCAACTGCTCTTAATTATCATAATGTACTTAATTTGATTAAATTGAATCGAGCACAGACAAAAGGTAAGATACCTTGATCAAATGCTAAAAAAAAAGAAAATCTTACTGTATCAAAAGCTCATGTCAAAATCAAGTTTTTGGGAGGACACTGATATGCCACAGTAATTTTTGTCCAAATGAGAGTTGATTGTTAAATGCATGTCAAGAAATGATGTTTACATTGGGAGCTGCATTTTAAAAAGAGGGAACAAAGAGCTCCACGTGCACTGTGCAGACAGGATTTTAATGTAAGTCAACACCGTCAGACATTTCATTATGTAAAATGTAATAAAATCAGGCGAAATAAGGGGCAGCTGTCACTTTGAAGGACCTCTTCAAATTCTACCTCTGCAAAGTACATTAGAGTCAGGCTCTGATAAGTGTTGTAGTTTTAAAATATTTTACATTCCGAATCTTGAAAGTCCTGTGTCACAACCATGATATGTCAACACTGACTTACAATTTCTGAAGAAGTTATTTGAAATTTTTTGATAAGTTTATTTTCCTGAAGTAGTTCATACTAGCACCTAACATCAACAGAAAAACCAAATGGCTACTAGATAAATTCCATTTGTTATGTTTAAGAAACGTTAAATATGTCAACATCGTCAGACAGGAAATCTGACGGAGTTGACATCTGATGGTGGTGATAGGCCAATGAGGGTAAAAAAAACTAAAGCTGGGAGGTTGTGTCAAAGCTTAGCTCAGTAGCTTAGCATATGTTGGATACATACATGTAACTTAATTTGTCAAAAAATAGGGTTTGTATTTTTTCAACATTGCACCCTGTTTTGTCCCACTTCTCAAGAATCACTGATATTTGGTTTTGTAAAGTTTGTTCATTGTTGCGCATTTCAAATACCACTGCATGCAATTGGATAGTATTACGACCAATCAGAGCAATGAACAAGGTGATGTATTAAGCCCCGTTCGCTAAGTGAAAAGTGGGGTTAACTGGTAAATTAAACTTTTGCCGTGGTCGGTCGGCAACACAGAAAATTCCTCTTTCTTGCTAATGAAAGATTTGACTGCCGTCTTCCAAATCGTAAAGTGTCAAAGCGAAAGCGGTCTCAAACTCAAAGAACGTATCCGCATCCATATTTGTTGTTTACTAGCACGGCTTCGAAAGCGCATGCCCAGTACTGTCTTCATCCGGTAACGTCCGCCCCAGAGCCCCATACATAGGGCTCTGGCCCGCCCATATCAGATAGAACGATTTGTTTGGCATCCCCCAATAATCAGACATAGTTAATGAGCTCCAATGGATCGTGTCCAGACCAACAGGCTGAGACAGCAGCATGTCTGGATTTCCATGCTAACTCCTAGTTTGAAAACTGATAGAACAGAAGCCCCATTGAATTGAAATTGAATGGAAGGATCATCTTGGACTGGATCAGTTTCTGCTCTGCACTCTCATTGATTCCTTGGAAGTGTATCATATGTTGGCTAATCTAATCAGAGTGGTGATTGGCTGTGCTACCTCATTCTTCTCCCACAGTGTCAGCTCGGGCTTCTCCTGCTCTAGCTTCTGAGATCGGTCCACCACAAAGTAGATGATGTAGATGCTTCCGGCCAGAGACAGCAGCACCAGGATGTTGGCCAAGATCCGCAGACTGATCAGAACTGCCCTTAAGAAAGACACAGATATACACAGGTAGACTGAGCAGTTAGAGGAAAACAAAACATCTCTTTCAACTGGCATACTGGCTATGTGTTGCTTATCACCCAATTCATCCCACTAATTCCTCTTTTCTTAAGGATTTCAGACACTGTAAATTTGTCTTGTTAATCGTGTTATTGTTGTTGTTGTTCTATTCTTTTTCAACTCTGCCCTGTACGGTGACCTTGGGTGCTTTGAAAGGCGCCTATGAATAACAATGTATTATTATTATTTCATCTTCAAAAAATCTGGATGTGGGGCACCCGTAGCTCAGTGGGAAGGGCGCCCCACCTACCCCCCCAGGCCAAGGCCTCGCAGCAGACCCGGGTTCAAATCCCCCCGGGACAGTTCTCTGCATGTCCTCGCATCTTTGTCTCCATTTCAACTCTGTCTCTCAAATATGTCTAATAAAAAGCAAAAAAAAATGCCCAGAAAATCTGGACGGTTGTGGTTATATCGCAATATGTTTTTACATACTTGTTAGGAGTTAAAAAAAAATACACAAGGGAGTGGACTGGAGTGTGAAGCTCACATGGCAGGATGAGTGTGCATCAAGAGTGTCACAACTTCAGCCAAGATTTAGTTTTTTCATATGTCTGGTTCTAACACGAAAGCAGTGGTGAAGAAGGCCCAACAATGACTCCACTTTCTGAGGGTACTCAAGAGGAACAGACTGGAGGAGAAGCTGCTGATGACTTTCTACCGCTCAACCATTGAGAGTGTGCTGGCCTTCTCCATCACTGTGTGGTATGCTGGCTGCACAGTGGCTGACAGAAAAAGGCTGCAGAGGGTGATAAGGTCAGCTGAAAAGACTATTGGCTCTCCTCTCCTTAGATAACATCGCCTGAAGAGCAGAACCAACAGACTGGCTAACAGCTTCTTTCCTTGGGCAATCAGGACCCTTAACTCTCATAAAACATTAAACAGACATACACATAGGCTACCTCACTTTCCACAAGTGCAATATGCTTTCTGCCTTTTAGATTTATTTATTATGACATTGCCTGTCCTTGTCTTGTCTCTTTTGTTGTGTCTGTGTCTTGTTTTTATACTGTTTTTAACTTAAATTGCTTGTCTGTTTTTTCTGTGTGTAATGCACTTTCAGTTGGCAATCCCAATTTCGTTGTATAGGTGACTGTACAATGACAATAAAGACTATCTTATCTTATCTTATCTTATCTTATCTTAAAACTCATGTCATTCCAGACACTGCCACTCCCTCCTGCTCTGCTCTAGCTGTTAATTACATTCACCTGGCATGCCCCACACTCACCTGCTCCTCATCAGTTAATCAGCCCCAGTATATATCTCAGTTCTGTTCAGATTGTTTTAGTGTCTTCCCTCAGCTTTCTGTATTTTTTCCTGCAGCCTGATCAAGCCAGCCTGTTAGTGTGTTGACCCACCTTTTGGATTTTGGACTTTCCCTTGCTTACTCCCACTGGTATTGTTAGCTACACCATTCATTTGGCTACCTGGTTCTACATCCACTTCATTAAATCTGTTTTTGAATCTGAACTGTCTCCTGTGTCTTGCAATTGGGTTCTTGTCTGTCATTATCCTGAAACCTGACAGTACAATCTGGCCAGAAATGAACCCAGCAGACACACATTTTGCACTGGAGTTGAGGGAGGTGAGGTATATTCTCACCTGCCTGAAAAATGACTTTAAGTATGCGGTGAACTGTGTGGAGAGAGCGGAGGTCCTTTCGTCAGCCCGCAAGGAGGTTGGGTCTAGACCTTGGCTGCGTAAATTGCTGCCTGCCTGGGCAGAGGAATTTATTAGCACACCGCCCCCAGCTTCCAGCAACAAGCTCCAGCTCCAGGCTTCCGGCAACAAGCTCCAGCCCCAGGCTTCCGGCAACAAGCTCCAGCCCCAGGCTTCCAGCAACAAGCTCCAGCCCCAGGCTTCCAGCAACAAGCCCCAGTTCCAGCCCCCGGCTTCCAGTAACAAGCTGCAGGCCCTGGCTTCCAGCATCAAGCTTCAGGCCCCGGCTTCCAGCAACAAGCTTCAGGCCCCAGCAACCAGCCGCAGCTCCCGGTCTCCTGCACGCTAGCAACCAGCCCAAGCACGCTAGCTACTTGCCCCAGCAGGCGCCCAAGCAGTCGCAAGAGCCCCAGCATGCTAGCTACCTGCCCCAGAAGGTGCCCCAGCAACCTCAAGCACCTCAGCATGCTAGCGACCAGTCCCAGCATGTTAGCGACCAGCCCCAGTATGCTAGCTACCAGCCCCAGCACGCTAGCTACCAGCTCCAGAAGGCGCCCAACCAACCACAAGAGCCCCAGCATTCCAGCTACCAGCCGCCTCCTGCCTCGCGGACTATTAGAGTGGGGGTGTGGAATTTGGAGTGCCATCCTTCTCCTCAGAACTCTCCAGCTTCTGAGCTGACTCCGGTCCCCGAACCTGTTACAGTGACAGAGAAAGAACCAGAACCAACTCCAGAACCCGAGGTCCTTCCTGAACCTGAGCCGGTACCTGAAGTCCATGAGATGACTCCCGTGCCCCTGGTAGAGACCGTGGTTGAACCTGAGCTGATCTCTGGACCCTCAGTTGAGCCCTCTACACGTCATGATGAGGGGGTCTGGTCTCCACATCCTGATGGGGGAGGCCTGCCTTCATCGCCTTTCCGAGGGGTCTCATCCTCTGTTCCTGTCCGAGG
Organism: Ammodytes marinus; assembly: GCF_949987685.1. Classification (NCBI taxonomy): domain Eukaryota; kingdom Metazoa; phylum Chordata; class Actinopteri; order Uranoscopiformes; family Ammodytidae; genus Ammodytes; species Ammodytes marinus. Next base: position 3,337,485 of record NC_137230.1, on the reverse strand, counting down.
GGTCTCATCCTCTGTTCCTGTCCAAGGGGCCTCCTCCTCCGTCCCTGCCTGAGGGGTCTCCTCCTCCCTAGGGGTCTCCTCCTCTGTTCCTGTCCGAGGGGTCTCCTCCTCCGTTCCCGCCCGAGGGGTCCAGCCCCCCGCTCCTGCCTGAGGGGGCCCTGCCCTTCGCTCCTGCCTGAGGGGGCCCGCCCTTCGCTCCTGCCTGAGGGGGCCCGCCCTTCGCTCCTGCCTGAGGGGGACCGCCCTCTGCCTTGCCTTCCTCCGGAAGGGGTCCGCTCTCGTCACGGTGGCCGCTGGCGTCCTGGGGGGTTCCGCCTAGGCCGTTCTGCCTTCACTGTGGCCGGCTGCCTTTGCAGGTCTCCTGCGGGGGTCCGTCTTCGTGGATGCCGGCTACCTGTGGGTCTTCTCCGCTGCAGGTCCCCAGAAGGGTTCCCTCGCCTTCATCTTCGTCGCCACCGGCCTCCTGAGTGGTTCCACCCTTGCTGTCCTCCTGCGGGGGTCCGTCTTCGCCGAGGCCGGCCTCCAGAAGGGTTCCTCGTCTTCGTCGCTGCAGGCCTCCAGAGGGACTGAGCCCTCATTGTCCAGGCCGTCCGCCTGAAGCTCCCTGCCGTGCACTGGGGCCTTTTTCTGGCCTGCTCGCCTGACACCCCTTCATTCTGCCCCACTCCAGCTCCCAGGCCAGCCCGTCACCCCGTGCACTGCCCCACTCCTGGTCCCTGGCCAGCCGGTCACCCCATGCTCTGCCCCGGTCCATTTTTTTCCCCCTCCTCCTGGCTCCCCTGACTTTCTGTTAGTTTCCGGTTTAAGGTCGCCTGGTAGTCGACCTTTAAGGGTTCTGTCACAACTTCAGCCGAGATTTAGTTTTTTCATGTCTGTTTCCTGGTTCTAAAACAGACATGAACTCACTGCTCTGCACTAGCCGTTAATTACATTCACCTGGCATGCCCCACACTCACCTGCTCCTCATCAGTTAATCAGCCCCAGTGTATATCTCAGTTCAGTTCCCTCAGTCAGTTGCCAGATTGTTTAAGTGTCTTCACTCAAGCCAGCCTGTTCGTGTGTTGACCCACCTTTTGGATTTTGGACTTTCCCTTGCTTACTCCCACTGGTATTGTTAGCTACGCCATTTGGCTACCTGGTTCTACATCCACTTCATTAAATCTGTTTTTGAATCTGAACTGTCTCCTGTGTCTTGCAATTGGGTTCTTGTCTGTCATTATCCTGAAACCTGATAAAGAGTATTCACATGCTGCATGCTGGGAATTATCAGCTGGATTTAAATCTGATTCAAACGGGAAACAAGCCCAGGGGCTTTATAGAATCACTCCTAGGTTGTAAACACTCTTGGACATCAAGAACATGTACAGGAAACACACACACACACACAAAATAATTATCAGAAAAGACACTTACAGACTGGTATCCTTCTTCTTTTCCTGCTCCTCAACAATGGCTTCCTGTGCAGAAAATAAAATAGTAACAATTTGGTATTTTGGGGCTAAAATGGAGGAAGTCAACATTTGTATAATTTAAAATAAACATTAGTAATATGAGATACCTTAAGACGAGATGCTGCAGGTGAATAGGGTAAACAAATTTTACCTACAGATATCATCATGGATCTTCACCAGATGATTACTGACATTAAGACAAGATTTTCGTGTTACAATTACAAATGTTTGAATAAATATGCAGACTTGGCAGTATCTTATTAATTATGCGTACATTTGCGTCTCTTTAGAAAACAAACAATCTAGATGTTGGATCGTGCCGGGGTTCAAATCTGTATTTAATTTTTCCAACATATTTGTATCCAAAGTTTTACAGAACAGATTTTGGATACAGTCTTTTTTCTCATTTTATAAATCAAAAAATACTATGTACTGGTTTTAAAAATTAATTTTTTGCATGTTTAATAACAAAACGTATCATATATCAGTTACAAAAACATATGAACAAATCCCCCTACACCTATATAATAACTTTTAGCATAATGCTTAGCATGATTTTGGAATTTTAGTTGTTTAGTTGATGTAAGATATAAGTGGAGATTTTTGGTTCAGACTATTGAAAGAAAAAATTAGGTTGAGATAATGACTGCTGTTAAAGATGATTGTTTGGATAAATATACAGACGCAAACAGCCATAGTTTAATTTAATTCATTTTACCTTTGAAATAAGACATGTTATGGAAGCACAAAGGACAAAACTCTAAAAATTGAGACCAGTGCTTGGAAATACAATGTTTTTGCCTACAGTCGCTGAATCTCAATCCAGGGGTTGCAGCCTAGGAAGGCTGCATTTGAGGACCGATTGCGTCATAGCGGCGCGCAAAGCCTTGTTCCGTTAGCAAGGCTCCTTCATATGCGGCCGAGAAATGCAGCCTTCGTTTCATGGTTTTTAAGGCTGCAACAGATGTATCCTTCGCGGCCCAACATATCCCAAGATTCAATGCGTTTTTTTTCAGAGATGGCATAAATTTAAATAAAAAATAACAAAACAGCAACGTGTTGCTCCATCTTCTTAACTTTTATCTTCCTTTCTTTTTTTCTTGTACTTTTTTTTTAACTGGACATGAACAGTCTACTAGACTACAGTGTGTGTGTGTGTTTCCTGTGTGTTTCTGACCCTGATGTTGTTGACTATGGCAGCTCCCTTGCTCTCTGCAGCCTCAGGGTTTCCTATCAGGTAATCCCAGGCACAGAAGACCCTCCAGCAGAAGGTGAAGTTCTCATCAGAGGCACTGGCCAGGCTCAGACGGGAGTTCTTGGCCATTCTGACGGGGGGGGGGGGGGGAGATTATCATTCAGAACGTTTCATCAAATCCAACCTCTCAAGCGTTCTCCTGGCATCACCATCACAATATACAGCCCCGGAAAAAATTAAGAGACCTCTCCAAATGTTCAGTGTCTCTTGTTTTACTCTTTAGAGGAAAATGTTTGAGTAAAATGAACATTTGGATTTCATAATATAAACTACTGACAACATTTATACCAAATTCACAATAAAAACATTGCCAGAGCATTTTCAATAAGTAATGTAGAGATATAGATTTAAGGAACATCCTGACTGGTCTCCATAATTTTTTTCCGGGGCTGTATATATTTCTACTGATTGCCTACACAAAAATTATACAAAATTACATAAAATTGTACAGCAATCCATCCATAAGAAATAGATATTGACTATTTCTTATGGATGGATTGCTGTACAATTCACAAGGCATATTCATCTGAATAAGTCATTGACTTTAAATTATCTTTTCTAGGAGTCCGTCGTCAACTCACTACTTAATAGGCTCTAAGAATTGTCAAATTAACTTTTTTTTTATATTACTACATTTGTAATGTGGGGTAAAGGAACATTGTTATCTCTAGGAGACACTAAGGGTTAACCTAAACAATTCACAAAGTTTGTTTAAGACACATGTTTGCACCATAAATCCTGTCCCATGTCTACGTCCCCTGACACACTGCAACTTAAATAAAAACACATGCAAATAGGCATAGCACAAGCAAAATATTAAATATACATTATTATTATTAAATATATATATTAAACACATGCGCTGCAAATAGTAAAAAATCACCACAAAATAAACCAGCGTGCTCCAAGTAGCACACAGAAGACAAAAGAAACAGCTTCCGCACATTAAAACGTAATGAACGGAGGCAGTGGATACACTTGCTATCATGGTTTGTGTGAGAAGTTGGGTTTCCGTATCATATGATTTCAACAATTACTTAAAGATCTCCTATTATACTACTTTTCTGGTCTTAATTTCTCATTAATGACTCCTATAGAGCAACCTGAAACGAATCATAGCACAAAAAACTGTGTAGATTTTCGGGAAACTCTGCCTCTCATCTGGGCGCTCTCAGCATTCTCTATCAACACTCGTCTTCGTCCTTCTCCGCCCCCTCCCCCCCCCTCCTGCCAACCCCACTCCGTTGTGATTGGTTACCTTCCGGAACACTTTCAACAGCGCACGGGCAGATTTGAGCAGGCAGGTGGAGGCATGGCAGGAGCGTACCTGAGCACGTTGCAGCATTACCAGAAGAGAAGGACTTTCGGTCGGCACCAAAGTGTTTCTGGAAGACCGTCCGGCACCTCAGGAGGGGGAAGCGGGGAACCATCCAAGCTGTGTACAGTAAGGATGGGACGCTGTTGACCTCAACTGAGGAGGTAGTCGGTCGGTGGAAGGAGCACTTTGAGGAACTCCTGAATCCGACTAACACGCCCTCTATGTTGGAGGCAGAGCTGGAGGCTGATGGGGGATCATCGTCAATGTCCCTGGTGGAAGTCACTGAGGTAGTCAAACAACTCCACAGTGGCAAAGCCCCGGGGGTTGATGAGATCCGTCCAGAAATGCTGAAAGCAATGGGTGTGGAGGGGCTGTCTTGGATGACACGCCTCTTCAAAATTGCGTGGAAGTCGGGTACAGTGCCGAAGGAGTGGCAGACCGGGGTGGTGGTTCCTATTTTCAAAAAGGGGGACCAGAGAGTGTGTGCCAACTACCGGGGTATCACACTTCTCAGCCTCCCCGGCAAAGTCTACTCCAAGGTGCTGGAAAGGAGGGTTCGGCCGATAGTCGAACCTCAGATTGAAGAGGAACAATGCGGATTCCGTCCTGGCCGTGGAACAACGGACCAGCTCTTCACTCTCGCAAGGATCCTAGAGGGAGCTTGGGAGTTTGCTCATCCAGTCTACATGTGTTTTGTAGATCTGGAGAAGGCTTATGACCGGGTTCCCCGGGAGATACTGTGGGGGGTGCTGCGGGAGTATGGGGTGAGGGGGTCCCTTCTCAGGGCCATCCAATCTCTGTACACTCAAAGCAAGAGCTGTGTCCGGGTTCTCGGTAGTAAGTCGGACCCGTTTCCGGTGGGGGTTGGCCTCCGCCAGGGCTGCGCTTTATCACCAATCCTGTTTGTAATATTCATGGACAGGATATCAAGGCGTAGTCGTGGTGGGGGGTGGTTGCAGTTTGGTGGGCTGAGGATCTCATCTCTGCTGTTTGTGGATGATGTGGTTCTGATGGCATCATCGGCCTGTGACCTTCAGCTCTCATTGGATCGGTTCGCAGCCGTGTGTGAAGCGGTTGGGATGAGGATCAGCACCTCTAAATCTGAGGCCATGGTGCTCAGCAGGAAACCGATGGATTCTCTACTACAGGTAGGGAATGAGTCCTTACCCCAAGTGAAGGAGTTCAAGTACCTCGTTTGAGAGTGAGGGAACAATGGAGCGTGAGATTGGCCGGAGAATCGGAGCAGCAGGGGCGGTTTTGCACTCGCTTTACCGCACTGTTAAAAGAGAGCTGAGTCGTAAGGCAAAGCTTTCGATCTACCGGTCGATCTTTGTTCCTACCCTCACCTATGGTCATGAAGGCTGGGTAATGACCGAAAGAACGAGATCGCGGGTACAAGCGGCTGAAATGGGCTTTCTCAGGAGGGTGGCTGGCGTCTCCCTTAGAGATAGGGTGAGAAGCTCAGTCATTCGTGAGGAACTCGGGGCAGAGCCACTACTCCTTTGCATTGAAAGGAGCCAGTTGAGGTGGTTCGGGCATCTGGTAAGGATGCCCCCAGGGCGCCTCCCTAGGGAGGTGTTCCAGGAGCGTCCAGCTGGAAGGATGCCTCGGGGAAGACCCAGGACTAGGTGGAGAGATTATGTCTCCACGCTGGCCTGGGAACGCCTCGGGATCCCCCAGTCAGAGCTGGTTGATGTGGCCCGGGAAAGAGAAGTTTGGGGCTCCCTGCTCAAGCTGCTGCCCCCGCGACCCGATTTCGGATAAGCGGTTGAAGATGATGATGATGATGATGATGAACTTTTTAAAGCTCACTATACATTACTGTCTGCAAACTACCCCCTTTAGTGAAGCAGGTTCAATGAAACATTAGCCATGCAACATAGGTGTGTGCCATAAGACACAATGTGGTCAGGTCATTACTGTATATACTGTAAACCAGATCTGATTCCAAAAACCTGATCAAATCATCCTCAGGTATTACATCACATTATCATACCATCTCATCATTATGACATCAGAAAGAGTTGCAAAGTATGTTATGATTACTTTCTTAACAAAATGATGAAACTGTAGGCAAAGACAGCCATCCCAACCAGGAAGTAGGCCAGGGGAAGCCGGTACCCTGCACTGCCAATCTTCCTCACACTGCCATAGTAACCGTAGAATAACACAGAGTACTGCAGGTAACCCTGTGGAGATCACGCACACACACGCGCGCACACACACACACACACACACACACACACACACACCGTGTTAATACACAGCCTAAGCTCTGTAAATGAGTATGTTTCTAGCTATGGTGGGCCCCTTTGTTTATACACACTTTGTTTAGATGCCCATTAACAGAGCCTAGACACTGGATTTTATTTTCAGTGCACACACAGTGCTGACTGATTTCAAAAAAGCTGACTGAGCTGCCCAATGAGCAGGAAACATCATTAAATCATAATTTAATTAATAAATTATTACCGCTTTTGGTAACAGTTAATGGTACATTAATCATCATGAATTCATAAGGTGTTCACCTGGTCCGTGTTATTCAAACAGTGTAAGATAATTGAATTAAATACTTACAGACTTTGATATACACACTTTATTTGAAGGGCCACAAACATGATAAAGTCATGAAAAATAAATGCTTATTTTATCCTGATTTCAACACTATCAAATAAAATAAATGTGTATTTGTGTGACTGGTCAGTTTTTGCCAAATACCTCAAAGATCATGATAATTGACATACCTTAGCTGATGTATTAATGAATGTATTGTTCATGTATTAAATCATGCATGAGAAACCCTTAATCCAATTGAATTACTGAAAGTTCATGAAGTACTACATGGATGAATAAATTATGATTCATGCACCATTAATATAAAGTGTTACCCTGCCTTTGAAATGAAATATATATGTAGATGTTTAATAATTATAATTGGTCTTTACCTGCCACGTATAGTATCATAACTATGAACATATGTAAGTGAACAGTAATATGAAAAGAGATGCTTGCCCCAAGCGACCAGATGGTGTCCAGATCCTGGGCTGAAGACAGATGCTCTTTGGGGATGGTTTTGCTCCTCGTGGTTCCAAACGGAGCTCCAGCCAGAAGCTAGTACACATAAACACAAACTTATTCAATGCATTATAATAGTAAAAAACATCCGTATATTAAAAGGTGCACCAAGGAACTTTCAGTTTCTGTTCATTCTTGCACCCCCTTTGGACAAATGCGGTAGTGTTTTTACATAGCCAACTGTTGTTCCTTAGTGAGCGTACCCATGAAAAAGGCATTAAGAAAAACTATATAAAAGTAGCATTCTTTGCACTGAAGGTCTCGTGCTGTCACATGTCATTTATAATCATCAGAGTAAAATGAGACTGTTTTAGAAACATGTAAAAAAAATCCTTGTAGTACCTTGAACACAGGATTTTTTCATATTTATTCAGACACTTCTGAAGAATAGTAATAGAAAAAAAATATTGTTTTAATGTCAGTACTCAACTGCCAAAGTTTCATGATGATATCCATAAGTTACCAAATGTACCTTATTCGCCTGCAGTGTCTCGCCTTAAAGGTTCAGGAAGCGGAATGGTCAGTTTAGCTAACTTCCTGTCAGTTACTGCAGTTAGCAGTCCCCTCCCTCGTCCCCAAGTCACCACATTAATGCACTGCATACACATTTACCCATCTGTCACTTTGCACGTGCAGCCGCAGTGAGACGAGTGCGTTTTTTTTAGCGTTCTCTCTTCTGATTGGTTATCAGTAGTGGGATCCCCGAAAAGTTTATTTGACGATTACATGCAGAGCGGGTGACTGAGAGATCGGCTTTATGAAACGCGCCCACTACATAAGTGATCACTGTATGAATAAAGAGCAATGTAACACTTATATTAACATAAGTACATCGCTTACTTCACCTTCAACAAACAAAAAATTAAGAGTAACTAGGGCGAGTGTCCCATTCCATCCTTTTAGTCGCATCATTTACAAGTAGACATTCAATCTGACATTATCTCCGGGATGTTTGATGTTGGATAATATTACTCACAAAGCATAAAGGTGAGATAAACAACAGCAGGTAGGATGTGTGAGAGGAGACAGTGGTCTAGCTTTGTCCCAACACAGAGAGATAAATGGAGGAATGAGATTAGGCGTTGGGAAAGATAGGATGAATAAATCTCTGGCAGAAATTGCTTGTTCCTGTATGACAAAACATAAATCCAGCAGCATTTTTATTTGTCTGTCCTTCGCTGTTGTTTACAGTTTGTGTGTTGGAAGCTGCTGCAGAATCACCAGGCTACACACTCTATCATAGAGGATCTTCTGATTGTGTACTTAGGAGCATATGACAAAACATATTATCAAAGGTGAAGAGGAGGATTAAATATACAACCAGTAATCACACCTCCCAATGCTCTAAACTCTAGAGAAGGATTTCCACTGCATACATTATTGTCTGCCCTTTTTCATTGAAACATTTCGTTAGCCTCATATCTTAATTGCCTAAATCATATTTACTCTTCTTCTTCTCTATTCTACATCTACTCTACTCTACATCTACTTTTCGTTAGCCTAATAGCATAATTACCTAAGTCATATTTTAAGGGTTATAGAGTAGGGTAAAGTAGATGTAGAGTAGAGTAGAGTAGATGTAGAGTAAATATGATTTAGGCAATTATGCTATGAGGTTAACGATTTGTGTTATTAGGATGCAGACATTTTCACCAGAAATGTAATGTGTTTACAGATGACGTCCTATTCTACCTAACGCTGCCCTACATTAGCCTGGTGGGAGCAGCCTGATCTCTCAAGCTTCACATTTTTTTTCTCTTACGCATATCAGTCTGGACTTACAACAGTCTCAGTGGGGAGGAGCCCAGGCAAAATGACCTGCGTTCTGACTGCTGTTCATCCATTAGTGATAGATGGCAGCCCCTGATTGGTTCATGTAGTCGTTGACGTCAACATGGATTGACAAATGTGAAGCTTGTGAGGTATGTCTGGCCTCACAAGGCTATATTGACGACTACATCAGAAAATTCAGGCACTGCCTTATATTAACGGATGAACAGTAGCCTGAACGTGGGTCCTGACTGGCCGAATGACCACGCTAAAAGTTTAATTTACCAGTAAGCTGTTCGCTAAACGAACTGGGCTTAAAACGCCACCTTGTTCATTGCTCTGATTGGTTGTAGTGCTATCCAATTGCATGCAGTGGTATTTGAAATGCACGTGTAGATACCGCCCCTTGAGTTGGGAATGTCTATTGATCGTGGCCAGACCCTCTATCGTTCTAAATATGGGTCATGATTTCCAGGCTACCAATCTCCTCCTACTACCAGTAATATCAGTGCAGCCGCCCACCCCAAATAGATATAACTGCTCTCAATCCCTCCCAGGGCCCCTATAATACAATAACTGAAATGTCAAAGCAGCTTTCCATGCTTATGCCTTGGAGATGGCCCTCCCAAACACACATATTGACTTGCATGCTTACATAAACGCTTCTCATTTAAAATGCAAACTGGATATCTATGTGAGACAGTAAAGGCAAAAACATTGTTTTTTCAAGGACTTGGACCGTAAAGATATTTTTGTCTATTTTGCTTCAATAACATATCTTCTTTTGAACCAGTATACATAAAAGGTCCAAAATGTACATTTAGGTGTTTATTTGAGTAAACCTTGTCTGTTTTTGCCTGTATATTTCTCATATGCGACCATTTTTCATGTCCATTATCTCAACACAAGTTTTATTCAATAGTCTGGACCAAACATCTCAACGTCTGAATCACTTACATTAACTAAACTTCTCACAATAGCACACAGTGTAAGAGTCTTGCTGACCTCTGGTATGACAATGAAGGCTCCTGTCATGATGGTTAGGACAATGTTGATCCCAAACAACCAGCGGAGGAAGATAAAGTAAGATGCAACACCCGAGCCGAAGTGACCTCAACAAGACATAAGGGAACATCTGACTCAGACATGTTACATACACTTAAAGCCCCTGTAAACCAAAATCCACTAAATCCTTCTAACTGAATTCAGGGAGTTCGTTGCATGATAGTACAGCATCTGAAAATAGTTAGGCTTATTTATCAATCCAAATGAAAGATATTGTAATTTAAGTTTGATTAACTTGGTTAAAAAGATGTGGGCTTTGCTCTGGTTCCTATTACAAAATATATACATTGTGGACCAATCACGACAGTTCTCTGCCCGAACGTTCTTCAAAAACAATGACTTGCCATGGAGCACTGTTTGATACGGTTACACCCACACAGTCCTGTTAAGTTTTAGGATATTTATGAACATCTATTGTCAATCAGATTTTTGTAAAAGCTTATTGAGACACCCACCTTTGATATCATATATAGATTTGAATTACAGTATTTTACACTAGGTTTACAGAGGCTTTAACACACACAGTCATGGACAACCAGTTTCAACAAATATCAGTTATATGTTATTATTATTAAAACAGCTTTTATTTATCTTGCTGTGCCCTGAAAGGTCTATCCTCATGTCTTACAGCATATAGCATGTTCATATGGATGGATAAGTGTCCTGAACAAAAGAGATATACCCTGCGTTCCGAATCGCATACTCTTTCTTTTTTCTATTACATCTGACGATAAAAAATAATCTAGTTAGGATGCAGTATGCAATTGAGACATTATTTTACTTATTTATTTCATCATAACATTGCGCCTTGATCTTGCCTCTTGCTTTTATATTTGTTGCATCCCTGTTTGTTTTAATACGGAGGCTGCGTCGATGTGATTATGGATTATGGGTCAGAATCGCCCAAATAGGATGCTGTTTTCAACACTAAAAATGTTGGCTGGATGTAGTAGACATCCGGGTACTTCTAACCATCCTAAATCTGGCCACAAGAATCGGGACATCCTAAATCTTTTTTCTACCAAACTAAATAGTAGAAATTATGCGATTCGGAACGCAGGGTTAGTTCCAGGTATAAGCCAATATTAAAATGCTCTGTCAACTGAGAAAAGGGGGGTTGGCCTTCACTACATCCATGGATATGATGAGAAGAAATAAATGATAGCGTTTGGACATTATCCAGCGTTATAATTATTTTTGATTTATTCCGGATAGCAAAACACACACAACTCACTTTCGATCTTTTTGATCCTCACTTCCCAGGGAATAAACAGGACCACAATGTTGTAAAGGCCACGGGAAATTTTCTTCAGCAGCTGCGAGAGGAAAAGCTGGGTTTTAAAGGCAGACTATGCAATATTGTAATGAAACAAATACGTTATTAGAGTCACAAAAGAAGCCCTCTCAATGATCACTTATGCCCCACCAGAATGAATGCTTTAGTAATCTGCACAGTCCCTTCCCTTCACGGTTTTACAGGTGCATGATATTAGTTTTTTAACCCAGGATGAACTTTTGTCTACATATCCAGTTCACATGAGAGCTATATCCATGTGACTGTAAATCAAAGCAGAGCTGTGAGATGGTGAACATTTATCTAGATAAGGTCAACTGGATTCTGATTTTCAATTAACTGGGAGCCAAACTGTAAAATTAAAAACTCATCATCAGACTGCTCACTAAAAGTCAATTTATTCTAATGGGGCCCGAGCAGCCCCGAACATTTTAATTAAGCCGAGCTATAACAACAGGCTATAAATCCACCCATGCTGCTGTGCTAAGGCCACATCGCTCTCACACTCTCTCCGTCTGTCTACCTCTCTCTGTACTGTGGCTACGTTACATGTGTGCATGCAATTTAGAGAGAGACAGATCAAGTTATTTACAGTATGTGTGTATGTTCAGCGGCAGAATTCAGAAAGCCTGCACGCGGGAATCTAACATGTTTGATTATTCTAGCTCTAAACATGGGGCTACTGCAGTGCAGTGAAATCACACAAAAGAGGCTTGTCTCAGCATACATTTTCTAGACAGAATGAATGGAGTTGTGGATACAGCACAATATTTAACTGAAAGTGCCCACAGTGACACTGGTGGGGAAAAAAAGATGTCAAGTCAGCTAGATCAGAGCCAAGTTTCTTTTGCTTTTAATTTCACTATTCTGTAGCGCCATTGGTGTTTCAAATGTTTGTATAAGATCTGTTTTACTCTGACATCCTTCTACAACACAATTCTCCTCTTTGACTGTTTGAGAATTGGGAAAATATATATTCATTTGATTGTATACCTCTGTCAGGGAAATATGGATATATGAAAAGAATCCATAAGAATATAGGAAATATTCTAAAACGGCAACACTTTGACTGGAGAAAGCCTTTTGTTACATCTTCTGATTTGCTATCCGTGCTGGTTAATATCAACTTGGTCCTACATGCCAAAAGACCAATTGAAAGTTAAAATATGCAATGTTATACAACAAAAATTCTTATAGTGGACGACAAAAGTCACTCTCTACAAAGTTGCGTATAAAGCTGGGGGGCAGCGTAACTGCATGTTGAAGAAAGCTACTATAAATAACAGTAAAAGGTTGGTGTTTGTACGTACGTCAGCTCCTGCAGTCTGGTAGCCTCTGGTTCTGGTCAGTCTGCCCTCATACTTCAGAACAATCTCTCTGGCCTGTCTGGGAAGCAGAAGAACACAGGTGGAAGCTTTTGTGTTCACCTGTTGGTCAAATTAACAATACTCCACTATATTTGCGTGAAGACCCAGAAAGTGAAGTGAGTTAGTGCATCACATCCATTATTTTCTGTAGATTACATTACTTGTAAGACTTGGACTGCACTGATTACCTCGATAAATGATTCAGGCTGAGACACGATTTGCATTTGCAAACACGTATCCTGAAACAAGCACTAAACAGTCAACTTTATGATGCCCGTGTTTACGTGCATAGGGATGTACGTGAAGCATCCCTACAGCTGACTGAGTGGCAGAGTCACACATCAGGACACCAATCCTCCCTTTTAATGGCCCGTCACAATATTCTTCTACTTCTTTTAGCAAACAGATACAATTGGAAAATGTCCTAAACATTTTCTATCCTTATTTTTGACTGTTGGTTCAGTTAATAGTACAACAAATGCTCATAATTTCTGCTTTGCTACTTGGCTCCGGAGTCGGCTTCCTGCACCTTTGTATGACGACCCTGCTCACGCTCAGGAGGTACTATACGACTGCTACCAAACCAAGTTGAGTTAAGTCGAGAAGAGCTTCATGTGCGGTGGAAAAGCGCCATTGTTGTGTGTAGTTTCCCTTTAATACTATCGTCACTATCGTTGCTCAATTTTTATTTATTTATGGTATGTTTCATACTTGTGCTATTTTATATAATGGATGTAACATCTGTGGTTACTGTAGCTTGTATAATGTTATTTCAAAAACACAGTTGTATTTGAGAATATAGAGAACTGAATAAATGCACTATCATTTATTCATAATAATGCAAACCAGTACTATACTAGAACCAGGATTCTTCCAAAAGCAGCCACAGCAGACTGCTCACATTAAAATTAACTGTCAGAAATGATTCTGTAGCTTTATTGTCCATGAGAGAGTGAAAACCAGCTCAGCCTGTCACACCACTTGGGACAATTCAAAGAGATATGAGCCATGTATTAGTCAACGAAGAAACTCAAAAAAATGGAGAAGAACTGCTTTCTTTCCCAATTGTTTGACGCACGTGGTTGTATTCTGTGCTATCATGCCATTGGTTAAGGTGAGGGATGAGTATAGAGTCAAATTGTGGTAGAATAACAAACAAAAAAATCTTGGTTAAAAAAAGAAAAATCACTGAATCGTGACGTGACAAACGAGGTGTTATGGCATTGGGAGTAATCACAGACATTCAGCCTGAGATGATGATAGGGTGTAAAAAAACGCAGACTTGCATCCCAGCCCTGATAATGGTAATAAAACCTCAGCGGTAATAACAAACTGCCCATATAAAAGCTGTTATCCATGGCACATACTCAGCACATCTTAGGAGCTCCATCTATTCTGCTTTCTCTCCGGCTCTGGCCTGTTATCTATCTACTACACTAATTACATTTACTCAAAATGTTAGAACACGGACCTTCACACGTTTGTATCTGACCAACAACACTAATGGATGGAATTCTCTTCCACAAGGCTAGTGTGGAATGTAAGCAGCTCCAAGTTTACTGTACGTTGAACAATTTCTCAGCGAGCTGTTTGTAGTCAATTGTAACAGGGTAAATGGTAGTTAATGGTCATGTTGTACAAGTATATCTAAAAAAATAAAACGTTCAAATTCTGCTGTGTGCATGGCACGAAACAGGATAATGTTAAGATACTAAATATTGTAATAGAGCAGGGCCTCATTGCCTAATTAAAGCTGGGGTATATGATTTGGGAGAAAATAGCAGTTGGGACACTGACACGCTCTACCTGCTGTAGCTCCTCCCTCCGGATGACAGTTATGCGCATTCATGTCTTTTCAATAGTGTATTTCCCGGTCTTTCCTCGTATTCTTGCTGTCTTGAACGAAGAGTCGGAGCCTCGCTCTGATTGGTCAAAGTGTACATGAGCAGTGGCAATTTTCGGAGTGGCACACAGAGGCAGGGGAGAGCAAAGTGATGAGTGGATATTCTCAGACCACTTCACCTACATATAGCTGAATGGCTAATATGACATTTTTGCAAAATATTACAGTGAAAAAGTTACCCACCCCAGCTTTAAGTGTTTGAGATTAATCAGATTGTTGTGTTTTGTCACACATTATGGGATATGGTAGCTTACTGCATCTGGTATGCTATCTGGTTCTGTGTATGCTAAGTATCCTTATGGGTAAATATTTGTATTCATTATATTTTGGTTATTAATGTATGTTACTGTATATACGGTTTTGTTTGTTTTAAGTAAAAAATAAATTAGATAAAAAAAAAAAATTCTGCTGTGTGCCACTTATACATGCCATCTCATACAAATGAAAACAACTTTTGGTGACTGATGTCTTCTGCCTCATCTATGATCAATCCCTGTGTGACTGATTGGTTCATGTAGTCGTTGACGTCAACATGGCTCGCCGAATAAGCTCATGAGATATGGCTGGTCTCACAAGGCTAGATTGTTGACTACATGAACCTATCAGAAGCTGCCTTCAACTATACTAGACGACCCTAAGCTCACAATGCGGGTCATGATTGGCCTGGGGATTTTTTTAACCAGGAGCCTCCCCACATAGATTGGAGAAAGGCCAGACTGATCTGTGGGTAAGGCTAGTGTGAATACAGTTCAGAAAAAGCAGTTTAATAGAAGACACAAATATTTCAATAAAAACTCAGTTGGTCTCTTAGTTTCAAACAGAATTGAGATGCAGTTGTAGACACTCTGCCCTGTCTCCTCTAACATCACATTCATAAGCAACGGCAAAAATACATTTTGAGAGAAGTACAATGTTATTTAATTAAAGTGAAACCTAACCACGTGCAGAACTCAGTGACATATTTATGTGGAATGTTAACTGGCAGAAATGATTCTGTAACCCCCTTTCATTAAGGAAAGTAGTCTTGTTTTGACTGTGTGTGTGTGTGTGTGTGTGTGTGTGTGTGTGTGTGTGTGTGTGTGTGTGTGTGTGTGTGTGTGTGTTAAAAGTACCACTCCACAGACATACAGGAAACAAAGGAACAAACAGTGGGCTACTTTAGGACTTTGAACTTGCGTCTCATGGGCCAGGGTCTGGTGCGGATATTGGCGATGATCTCTTTCTGGTACTGAATGTTCTGGAACATCTCCTCTGGGTCGTTACTGTCCACGCGCTCATCCTCTTTGTCTTCATCATCTGAGGAGCTGCTCCACAAGACACACACACACACACACACACACACGGCACAATGAGAAACGGCTTTGTCTGATACAACGCAAAGACGGAAGATAATTTGGGTTTGGGGGGTGTGGGGACTGAATCTTGTGATCCACTTAACAAAATGGAAAAGTAAATCAACCTAAATAAAACATTCTATCCACCATTGAATAAATACAAAAAATAATAAATCCCCCCATTCCAAAGAGTAAAACTATGTCCCAATGAGATCATAGGTTATTGTAGACCGGTGTGTACGTGTTCTTCTTTCATTCGACCCAGATAAAGGAATAACTAGTTGTCAACAGGAAATGCAGCTGAACTGAATAATATGTTAGGCTAACTTCATATGACTTAAATGTGACTGTATTTCATCCAAGTAGTTGTTTCCTGAACAAGAAAGATGCTTTTAAAGAAAAACCACAAGCATGAGTCCCCCCTCAGAATAAAACAGCTTGTATATTTTAGCCTCATTTTGCAGAATGAGGTTTGTGCAAAAAGAATGTTTATCCCAATCACAGTATTTTTTTAAATATGCCTGATGAGTATAAAGACCTGCCAATGAGACAAGACTATTGTATGGCACCTCTTACTTTTTTTTTTACTTTAAAAAATAAATCTCACAAGAAATGCTGAAAGAAATGCTAACCTATGCCTGATCCTCTCCTCAATAGTATTCATGCGATATCTTCCCATTCATCAACACATACATTATGATCTAAACCTGTCTGTTATATGCAAGAAAAGAAAACACCTCTGAGATTAATAGAAAGCATAGTGATGTATGTGAAATGTTAAACAATATTCCTCTTACATGAGCCTTCTACTCAACAGCAGTACACTCATCAGTCCAATCAAACTGAATGGGGACAGCACCAAACAGACCTGATAACCTCAGTTTTTCAATTTTGAAAGTAATGTTACATGCATGTTTTTATGCATCTATTTAATGACAATTTATCAAATGAAACTGACAGTGTATTGGTCTGGATTACAGGGAGATGGTTGTTCAAATATGATTTTACGAGAAAAAAACTAAATAGATACTATTACAACGTAAAAATAAATTGATTAAGGGAAACAAAAAAAGACATGCCGATATATTTTTGCTTAAACTAACTATTGACATTAAGATGAAAACTCAGGCTTACTTAAATGTAGTCATTATAAAACAAAAGTACATGCATCATGACCTGATGTTAGGAACGTGATGGGTGACATTTTAGAGTAGATTAATTCCTTTTCGAGCCATAGAAGAGCTGTGGCACTGCCCACATTAATGACACAGCGCCAGAGTATTAAGCGCTCCATTAATGATGCATGCTTTACAGACAGAGATGAGAATATAGTGCAAATAAACAATATTCCAATTACAATAAGGGAGAAGATTCGGTTTACTGAGGCAATGCAGAAGTCCGAATCTGTTATTTCCACTTTTGGACATTTCAATTTTGCATGCTGTCCCTTCCACTGTACATTTATTATGACATGACGTTTAATTAAATTGTTAATCACATCAACATCCCTTACTATGTTTTGAATTCATATGAATAGATGAGAGAAGATGCAAACACAGGGAATGCTCCAATTGCTGGCAAATGTGTAGTTAGTTCTCTGAAGAAAAGTAATGCATGTCCTAACTGCAATCAGTGCTAATCAATACTGTATGTCATCTGGGCAATTCCAACTGTCTTGTCAAGCAGTGACTAATGCACAGATATGAGGATTTAGAGATTTTAAATGGTGCGTGCACGGGCATGACAGATGAATAGCAGAAATTCAAAATGAAATCAAAAGGCAATTTTTCCAACATGAACCTAACATTTTATTTCTCACAAGGGCAACACAAATAGCATTTCACCTCCTTTCATCGCATGAATCTTCTCTGAGGTTTAATATATCAACGTGCAGCATATTCTCAATAAATTGGTGACTTAGTGTAAGTCATGAATTACATCATGTTTACGCCCTTGAATATGGAAATACTGTAGGCTTGGTATTCAACTTTATATTTTCCTTAGTTGTTATATATGCAGTGTACATTTAAGAAACAGTCTGTATGTCAGAATAAGAATAACATGGAGTTTGATGATTTATTTGATATATGTAAGTAATCCACTGAATCTTCAAAGAAATTATTTTTTACACATGGAGTCAAGCTCTTTAAAAACCACTTAATAAGCTCAGACTTCATTCACAAAGAAGACCAACAGGTCAGAATGTCCATTGTTAATACTAACACAGCAGCACACAGGAAACTCTTAGTAGTTTTTTGCTGTTGATTAGATTTAGTGCATGACTAATTGTATAACCTACAGGATGTCATTTAAGGCTCAGAAGAATTACAGAGACAGACAAGCAGAAGTGCTTTCAAGAAGCCATGATAAAAGTAAGACTGTTCAAATGAAATAGAGAGAGCACACTCACCCCAGCTGCTGGTCTTGGTACGCTGAATAAATCCTTCTGGAGTTCTTCCTGATACTTTTGTGTCTCTTGGCTGCAGCAAGGGACCTGCTGCTACCAACCACAGGCTCAGACACTGTACTCATGCTGTCTTTGGCTCAGTGCGTGTGTGTGTGTGTGTGTGTGTGTGTGTGTGTGGGTCAGAGAGTGTGAGCGAGCCCTGCATCCTCCTCAGCCCGAGTGGCCTGGGGTGTCTGTACCGGAGCTACCTGCTGCTCTGGGATCATCCCACACAATGGCAGTACGAATCACGGCCACACTGAATGCTTAAAGGGACAGCGCATAACACCACAGACCTTATTTTTTATTTTGTCATGTTCGATTTCTCATGTGTTTTATGCATAATGTAAAAAATGTAAGCCTCGCCCAGAACACACTACTAAATGTTGAGAATACAGGGGATAAGACCGGACATGTGGGCATCAATACATATTAAATACATTATAAAATCCATCAGATGAAGTGTGTGTGTGTGTGTGAAATGTGTGTGTGTGTGTGTGTGCCTAAAAGATGGGACTGATTGTGACTTACAAGCTGTTAGCATGTTTAGGACGACTTGCTTTATGTCACATTTAGTATATAAAAATCACTTAATGACAAACATCAAGCCTCCACACAGGTCAAAACATCACAGAATGATACACTGTGGCCACTTAGCGCAGGACACAGACACTCCACAGAGTCATGTACAGTTACCTATGGAGCACAGCGGTATGTGAGGATATGCATATCTTCTGTCACTTGTACACATCACAGACGGGGTGGATAACAGTAGTAAACTGCCTTGTTTTCCTGAACCATGTCTGCCTGTACAACAGACTGTAGTAGTGATGAATCACCCTCATGCATGTGTCATACATCAATAATGGCCTTGATCAAAGATATAGATCAAATAAATAGAAAAAGCACGATAAAGTAGCACATTGTCAACGAATGTCAAAAAGAGACAGACATGTTAGACTACAGTACAACATACAGTTACATATCAGACTGGACATTAAGTACAGAGACAGTACATAAAGTAAACATTTAAACACGTCAGAGTCAAAGTGCAAGTATAAACACCCACAGATGACCTCTCCAGAATTTACAAATACTATTTCCAGGGGAAAGCCAAAAACAGTACCAACGTTTTTAATTAATATTCTCAAACAATTTGTTTCATAATAAAACTTTTCATCACCAAAGGAATGGGTTCATTTATGTGCCGTTATTCAGCAATTATAAGTGTGCATGAAGTTTTTCCTCCCGACAGTTATATTGTGTGTAACTTATGTTCAGTTGGTTCCTGACTGTTCGGTTCTCATTGAAGCTAAGGGGCAGAGGTATAGAGCTGAATAGACCATGAAAGCCTGACAGATGTCTCCCATTTAATTGGTGGCTGTTTGAATTTACTCAGAAGAGTACTTAAGTTGTGCCCAATGTGTCCATGGGGACAAGTCACAAGCTATAACTTCAAATGTAAAATCTTTAGCACAGAGTTTTGGCAGAATGCTTGCTGGAGCACAACTCTTGTATTTAAACACCAACATGAGAATAGATGTGCGGTCCTGCCTTTTAGTTTCACTGTTGTATTTCATTATTCTGAGAATATCTTTCTCTGACTATTTAACTAGAAAGAAAAAAGTGTTTTTGAAGCCTCCCACTCATCCATCTCGGGGTCATCCCAATGCTCCCAGGGCTCAATGTTCCCAGGTTACATTGCTTTAAGACCAACTTCACCGGTGGTAATATGAAGGTGTATTGAACTCTGAGATCCTATGTACATGTGCAAAAAAAAATTCAAATAGGTTCATCGTAGCCGGAGAAAAGGCAGAAAGAGTGTTTTATGGTCTATAGAACATGTAGGGTTGGGATTAAGACGACAGCTGGGCCAAGGGAAGACTGAGGGAAGAAAAACTTAATTAATTATATTATAATAGTGATTTTATAATGATAGAACGCTGGTTCCGTATGGGTGAAGTATTCCTTTAATGAATCCCACAGCCCTATGTTCTTGAAATTGGCGATTAGGTTCAGGCATCACAGCTTCGGGGTTAGGGTAAAGCCCATTTCATACTCACTCCATAACCGCTACCGCAGAGGGTTAGGGTTAGGGTGTAAAAATCGTCATCTGACCCTAACTGTTGACCCCTGAGTGGACGACCGCATACACCCCAGCATTTGTGACCGCGGACATTAGCGCACCGATGTCGAGACAGACTGCGCATGAATGTGTATGTGCGCGTGCGCTCCTGTTGACCTCCGCTCTCTGTCCATGGTGCTGAAACACCTTGTCAAAAATTAGCATTATTTTCACGTTTCTCTACAATATGCATGCAACGTGAGATGAAGGCCAATAGGTTGTATTTTGGTGCTTAGTGTGAGAGAGGAGCGAAAGAGAGAGAGTGAGAGAGGAGAGTTAGAAACTCTAGGGATTGTGTAGGCTATAAAGTCAGAATATAGGACCGTCGGTCTAATGCTCCTCCTTTTTGAATAATTGGACAAACTGCACTTCGGACCAATGCGTTCCGTTTTCTTAACATTGAACCGTCAGCATATTGGCATTGTCACTAGGCGATGTGCTTGCGCAGAACGGCCGCCATCTTTGATAGCCCGCTACGGCTACACCAGTTGTTCATATGTGTAGGCCTATACAGCAGTGTTTCCCACTAATGTATCATTCCGTGGCGGGCCGCCACACTTTAATTTTGCCCCGCCACACTTTCACTTTCACTTCACTTCACTTTAATTTATTTATTTTTTTTTTTGATATAGGGGAAGGTGGGGTGATTTGTGCGTTTTGGGAAGTGTGTAATCCCTTGTTTCTAGAAAACCATAGAAGAAGTCGGTCATGTGACCACATATGTTTGAAGAGCCATCCATTTGACACACCCTGTGAAGAAGGGAGACACATGGAATGAGAGGTAAGCACATTTTAGCTCCAAAAACTGTTTTTTGCCTTTCAAAGTAACATTTCTATGATCAAGGTTTTTTGTGTGTTGTGTCTGAACAGTTACAGACACGTTTGAAAACATTTGACACATGTTTTAGTGCTTTAGTATGCTACACTTTGAGTCTATACAGTTAGCACAATGTTAGCCCTAAACTGCTGCATCACGCTTGTTTTACAAAAAAGTAGGGGTGGGGTGATTTGTGCGAAACTGCTTGGGGTGATTATTACTCATGATTATTTTCAAAATATAATTTTATTGGAATTGTTTATTTTATTCATACATTCATTGTATCACTAAGACTATGTGACATTCTTAATTTTAGACCCATCATGCCACGCAGCTATAAAAGGAAGACCGTCTGGGCATCCACTCCTATTGTGGACTTGGACAGAGCGAGGAAAGCGGTGCAACAGGGGAAGACCGTATGTCAGGTGGCAAAGGAGAGGAACATCTGCAGGATGACCTTGAAAAGATTTATTAAGAAGAGAAAGAGAGGAGAAGTAACACAGATGGGGTATCAGAGAACAGCACTTTTAAACCAAGTCTTCAACGAAAACATGGAAAAAGAGCTGGCAGACCATATAAAGGCACTAGCAGCAATGTTTCACGGTTTAAGTACCATACAATGCCGTAAACTGGCTTTTGAGTTCGCACAAAGAAACGACATTGATGTCCCAGCCAGCTGGATCAGAGAGGAAAAAGCAGGTTAGGCTAAGTGTGCATTTATTAAGAAAAGCTAAATTGGATAGGCCTACTTATTTATCGAACTTTATTTTCGTGCTGATGATAATGGGGGGTGGGGGGGGGGGGATTTGGTACCTGATTGCACAATAGTCACTGGGGGCTCTCCCAGCACTCCAAGGTCGAGGAAGCAATGCCTGGCCTCTGTGAAAATGTGTAGTCTCAAACTGGGGCAGGATCTATGGAAATTGTCCAGCAGATGCAGCCAATTCCCCAGTGACAGGGAACCAAGTTTTTTAAAGCGTATAGCTTCAATTTATGTTAATCTGAATGTAAACTGCAATGGTTCAATAAGGGAAAATTAAGAGATACCCTTTATGCTAATAAACTTTTAACCTTTTCTAGGCCCTGATTGGTTCAGGTTATTTAAAGCACGCCAGCACTTGTCATGCCGCACTCCTGAGGCCACCTCTCTTGGAAGAGCTACTGCCTTTAATAAGCACAATGTGGGGGAGTTCTTTGATAACCTCGCATCAGTGATGGACAGGTAATAATAATTTGGCCTTAACATGCTGATAGGATTACATGTCAGTCCCAGAAAGACACCCCTGTACACATAACTATAATCTCATTTCAGGCATAAATTCCCTCCACACATGATCTACAACATGGATGAAACTGGTGTGACTACAGTGCAGAATCCCAAGCAGATTGTCACAGAGACAGGGAAGAAACAAGTGGGTTCAGTAACATCAACTGAAAGAGGAGAGCTCATCACTATGGCCTGTGCAGTAAACGCCACTGGAAATGCAGTTCCACCAATGTTTATTTTCCCGCGTGTCCGTTTCAAAGAATCCTTTTTGAATGGATCACCTGCAGGATCCTTAGGTCATTCTACAAAGTCTGGATGGATGAATGAAGAAGTCTTCAACATCTATCTGGAGAACTTCATCCGCCACACCAACTGCTCCATCGATCACCCAGTCCTGCTAATTTTGGACAACCATAAATCTCACATCTCACTGAAGGTGGTGACAACTGCTAAAGAAAACGGTGTCATTTTGCTCACCCTGCCACCTCACACCGCTTGCAACCATTGGACAAAACAGTGTATGGACCTCTGAAAACCTTCTACAACAGATCGAAGGATGGTTGGATGCGCACACATCCTGGTCGAACCGTATCGATTTACGAGGTTGCGCAGATTGTTAAGCCAGCATTTATGTCTGCAATGACACCGAAAAACATCACATCAGGTTTCAGAGCAACAGGCATATTCCCGTTCAACAGGGATATCTTCACAGATGAAGATTATGCCCCATCAATGGTAACAGACAGGCCAAACCCAGAAGAGCCCTCCACCAGTGCTGCTGCTGACCTGCCTGTACCATTACACAAGGAGCCAACCCAAGCCACAGGTCTTGAAGCAGATTTAGATCCAGGGGAGCCACCTGCCACTCCGAAACCAAATCCCAAGCACTCATCAAGTGACAAAACTGGTTATTTTGCCCATGTGGGTTATGTGTCTCCAGGAGTCATACTTCCCCTGCCAAAAGCCATAGCAAGAAGGACCAGAATGATGAGAAAGAAAGTAAAAACCAGAATCTTGACCAACACACCTGAAAAGAAGGAGCTGGAGAAGGCACTCAAAGAAAAAGAAGATGAAAGGGCTGAAAAGGAAAAGAAAAAGAATTAAATGCAGAAGAAAGGGGCTCTGAAAGGGTCCAAACCAACCAAACCTAAACAGAAAGTTATTGTCTACAGTAGCTCAGAAGAGAGTGACATCTCCATTCCACTAAATGACACCACTGATGAAAGTTCAGATGGCCAGAAAGATGATGATGATGGTGACAAGGATCTGTCTGCTGGTGACTTTGTTATTGTGACCTTTGCAGGTAAAACCACATCCTATAACTGCGTTGGATTGGTGGAGAAGGTTGATGATGCGAACATCAGTGCAAAGTTTCTAATGCAAAGTTGTAAGAGGTCTGTGGATGGAAAGCCCATCTTCACATTCAAAGAAAAAGATGAAGTAGTCATCCCTAGAGGTGATGTGCTCAAAAAACTACCCACACCAAAAAAACTTGGTGGTACAGCCAGAAGGGAGGCAAAGTTCATATTCCCCTGCTGCATCGACAAGTGGAATGTTAAATAGGAACTGAATTTTGTTTTGAACCTGTGTTTGCACCGGTAGGCCTTGTTTAAGAAAATTGAGTTTTATTTTTTGTTATATCTACTTGAGTTACTTTAAATAAACCTTAAATGAGTACAATTATAATGGATTTGTCTTGTTTTTATATAGCATTACAGTTTTTGAGATATGCACAATTCACCCCACCTTATTTTCTCCAAATGCACAAATCACCCTGTTACTAGAATTATTTCACCAAGTGTTTGAATAATTGAAACTGAGTCAGGCCTTCTTGAAAGCAGGTGAAATTTACTTGCAAACAGCATACAAGGGAATCAACAATGTACCTGGCTTGATACATGGTTGAATACATCGAATGAACAGTGTACAGAGATTATATGTAGTGAAATGTGTAGGCGTATACACTCGGTTTGTGTGTCCAGCCCGTTTTGCTGGCGAAAGCAGAAATGTTTTTAATTAGGCAGATAACAGGATATGGGAAATTTAGGGAGTCTTTTCTTACTGTGCACATGAATGCGTCATACCTCTGTATGTGCCAAAATCTTATTAGGCAGTTTCTTCTTCAAGGCTAAACAACAACTTGTAGCAAAGTTCAACAGCCAGAAAGCATGTATTGTGCATTAAAATATTATACAATAAAGCAAATTAAATTCTGTTAACATTCCACCCTTTTTATAATATTTAATGCAACTTTTTGCAACACTTCAAAGCAAAAGGGCAAAGCATATGAGTAAATATATTTCAGTCAAGCAGAATAATATCAAGTACATCAACATCACAGTTGTGAAAATGCAAGTTTGTGTACTGGTGCAACATTGTTTATGTACAGTTTCAGAGAGGACAGTCTTTGTAGAAGCCAGGGAACAGGAACCTAGGTCGTCTTGATGGTCAACAAGTCCCTTTGTGGCATTTTGACGCAAAGTGTCCTTCATATCACAGTCACTGGGGGAATGGTTAGGTATTACCATAACCTATTCGGATTGTTCCTCAGTGTCCAATGTGTCCTTATTGAAGCATGGTCAGCTTCGTCTTCTCCTTGCATCTGAAACAGAATGAATTTGAGCAGTAACATGTTCTCAAAAGAAATGCTCATCATTCTGCCAGGGTTGTTTCTAAAATATCATCCTATCCATTTTGCTTGCTCTAGATGTCACAATTAACGCACAACAACATTTTAGGATAGGTTTGATTTCATTCTTCAGTTCACATTTTTTGTCTGTGTTTGGGCAGCATTCAAGCACACACAGGCAGGCAGGCCCTCCCTTTTCTGAATGGGACTGAATCACACACACACATTTTCCTTCAGATACTCCCATTTTTCACCTCACAGAGACTGCGTCTCTCACACACATTTTTTACATGTGCTCTCTCCTTCTCTCTTTTCAAATATGCATTTCATCTATCACATAACACATTATGATCACATTGTTCAGCACACAAATCCCTTTTAACTTGTAGTTCAAATCAAAAGCATTGAACAATTCTTTTTAGTGAACATTTTCATAAAAAGAACACAAAAGAACGCTTTTTTTTAAGTTTATGCTGGGACTTCAAATGACTGACTGCACCTTTAATCTTTAAGGTTCACTATGGGGCTTGGATTGGCGAGATATTTAGCTCTAAACTTTAAAGCGTTTAGCAATTTAGTCAGAACTCTGGTCATCTTTAGGAGACGAGCATTTTATAACCCATCATAACAGCATAACAATTGTATGCACACTTTACTAAAACCTTTTATCTCCCTTCCCCTACATACTTTTTCTTTCTTTATAACATCCATAAACAATCAGTTCCAAACAATCTTTTTCCTCTTACACTTTCAACAACATTCTCTTATTCCTCTCTTTGGCCACCACCTTTCTCTTTACTGTTCTTTATCTGATTCTCTGGACCTGCCAGCAGAAGAGCAGCTGAGGAGCCGGGGTTTTGGGTCTCAATGGAAAGAGACACAGGAAGGGGTAGAGGAGACTTTTCTTCACCAGTCTCCTTTTTTTTCCTAATGTCTATCTTATCATTATCCATATTATGTAATTAAAATTTTTAAAATGTAAAATCTAATATCAAATTACCCAGTAATCTATTTAAACAGGGTGAACACCCCTATTCCCTCCAATTGATTAACAAAATTCACCAATTTAAAACTAGAACACCCTATGTGATGTATTCTAAACAAAACTAATAAGTCTACTCTGCAGATGTAGACTATTGACAAACATAACAAAACAAAACAAATAAACAACCTGTCATAGACTAACTCCCTGGAGCAGTACTATATCCCCAGGCTAAGTAACACCAAGCAGCCAGATATCAATTTGTTTCCATAAAACCTTCCCGAATTACAAAGAACTCTCAGTTTAATGGAACAAACTATATCTGTCAGAATAAAGGGACCACCCTCGACCCCACACTAATGATCATTTAATTACGTACGTGAGACTTTTGTTTTTGACAGTGTAAATTCTCAAACACCAAAAGCAGTCAGTCTCCCACGGATGGACCCAACCAGTCGGAGACAAACCCCGGGAGCAGAACCCTGCCGGAGTATATCCCCAAGTGTTTGAATAACCAAGCTGGGCAACACTACTACTAGGAATTTTCCCCGAGATGGACTATACCAAAATGGAAAACGCCACCATCGATAAACTAGTTTATCTATCTAATACATAAAACAAAGGAATTCCTAATTCCTGGACAAAACAAAATCAGCTGTTTATATTCACCTGATTCGAAGAAAGCCTCGACTCGCTCAGTTTTGGCTCTGGATTCCGTCACCCCTCCTCCGTCCAAGTAGAGTCTGCTGACAGCCTCTTTTGTAGCTCTGTTTACTGGAGGTCTTTTGTCGAGAGATCTTGGACTCCCCCGTCTTCACGGTGCAGGCTCTTCTTGTCCAGAGAAGAGGATGTTGGATCCGGCTCGAAGGACCATTTGTTACTAGAATTATTTCACCAAGTGTTTGAATAATTGAAACTGAGTCAGGCCTTCTTGAAAGCAGGTGAAATTTACTTGCAAACAGCATACAAGGGAATCAACAATGTACCTGGCTTGATACATGGTTGAATACATCGAATGAACAGTGTACAGAGATTATATGTAGTGAAATGTGTAGGCGTATACACTCGGTTTGTGTGTCCAGCCCGTTTTGCTGGCGAAAGCAGAAATGTTTTTAATTAGGCAGATAACAGGATATGGGAAATTTAGGGAGTCTTTTCTTACTGTGCACATGAATGCGTCATACCTCTGTATGTGCCAAAATCTTATTAGGCAGTTTCTTCTTCAAGGCTAAACAACAACTTGTAGCAAAGTTCAACAGCCAGAAAGCATGTATTGTGCATTAAAATATTATACAATAAAGCAAATTAAATTCTGTTAACACACCCCACGTAGTGGGGTGATTTGTGCGTCAAGACAACTTTTTTTCCGAAAGCTATATTTCTTAAACAGTTTATTCCAGATCCAAAGTTTTTATTGCCAGGGATGCACAACATCCTGAAATATATGTACATATTTGAGTTGGAGACATAACTGTCAAGGCCTCACTTTAAAATCACTTTGAGTAAAAAGTTGCACAAATCACCCCACCTTCCCCTATGTATATTTTACTATTTAAAAATATACATACATACATTTCATTTGCAATGCGCAAGTTTCACTTGGAAACAATAGCATTTCAGCATAAAAATCTTTAACGTGTGATTTGCGCTGTGATCTCAAGAAACAATATTTCCTTCAATCATGGACGTATTATCAGAGCGCCGCTTGAGGGATCGAGGCTTCAATCTCCCCGAGTCAATCAGCCCCTCCCCCTGCGGTGTCAACACGCGCTGTGACTGTATTCATAAGTAGCTATTTTCTGCAATTTTTCCATCACAATTCATTTTGCGCTCTTTGAGCACCCTCTGCTGGAAAGAATATTGTGAGCTATCCTTCGTGATTGTAGTCACAGTTATTTGAGTACTAGTAATTCAACAATCTAATAAAACAAAAGGGCGCTTGTGTTCACTCTTTTGAACCACAGGTAACCACCACCTTTGCTTAATTTTTTTGATGTCTTAAATGTGTATCATAGAAAATGATTTATTCATTAACCATTGATAAGTGTGTTAAACTCCATCTTAATCACCATTTATATAGGAATAGTGTTCCTCAAAGTACACCAGATTGATGCATTTAACATTTAAAAGGTACAGAATTGTCTTCCGGGGGAGCATACCTTTGAAATTACTTACCTTTGTCTTCGTGACATTACGTAAGCACCTCCTTTTTAACAACAAACACAACCTGGTCAGTTTAGTAAATGTACGGACATTTCATTACGTTGTTTTCTGATTTGTGATGCAAAATCAAATGAAAGACAAACGGATTTTACTTTAAACAGCATTTTATGACAAATTAATCAATGAGAAGTTACAAACAATACGAAATCTACTCTGATAATATCAGTTGACTCGGCCACAGAAGCCATCTTTTGCCCCCTGGTTGCGCGCCCAACCAGTACTGTTTGTAGACAAGAAACCAGTATACAGCAAAGACATTTTTGCAAGCACCGACAATGGTGTTTGCCCCCCCACCCCAACCAAGTGCAAATCAAGACATGACAGTAAATCAAGATGAGAAAATAAATACTTAAATAAAAAAAATTGTAATAATCCTAAAGTAGCACTGTTTACACATTCTAAATGTATTTTCACTATTTATGTATTAATGTCTGTTTTTCTTGTCTCATATTCTGTCTACACTTTTGTGTTCTTCATACTATTTATTGTTTTAATTCGTTTTTTCAATGACATGAAAAGAAAAGAACCTGAGACTCAACAATGTATTTGCCAACAACTGTCCTGTAATCATTGCGTCCCTTCAGCTGATTCAGCTAACCTATTCCTCACTGCCCTCATAACCCAACATCATTCATAGAGGCCCATTTTCCTGGACAGATTGTCAATGTTGTCTTTGTCTCAACGTTGTCATTAGGCTGTAGCTATCCTGCCAGTAACCTGTTCAAGCCACGTGCACTTAACAAATTACACTGGGGTTATTTAGTGTAGGTACTTTATATGAATACTTTGAGTGCATTTTTAGAATAATAACTGATATGAGAACAATATATATTCTATGAAGCTTACTGCTATCTAAAACAAGTGTTATATATAAGCTATATGCTGCTGCTGCATTTCTTACAGCTTGATAATTCACTTTAACTTAGAGTTATAGTTATGGACCACATACACTGAGCATCTAAGACCCTCAGCTCTAAGAACCAGCCACAATAGACTAACATCTCTGACCTTGGTGAGAAGTAGAGGTTGTTCAACCAATCACATTCATGAGTCTGCTCAGCTGTAAATCCCATTACCTTTATAGTAGAAGTGTCATTCTCTGCACCTCTTTGGTTTATGTCACAGTGATGTGACCGGTTCCTGATTTTTTTTTCTGCAGACATTTGTGAACCCATCTTTGAAGAGATGACCAGTCATTGTAGTTTGAATAGATTATTAACCACTTTGACTGTAAACCATAGGGTCATATGTCAACATAGTTGTACAATCCCCCGCACTCATTCCGAACTGCATATATATATTTTCTTTGGGGGATGTTTGCTTTTATTAGACAGATTGGGGAGACAGTGTTGAAATGGGGCAAAGAGGAGAGGACATGCAGAGAACTGACCCGGGCAGGATTGGAACCCGGGTCCGCTGCGGGGCCTTGGCCTGAGTGGGGACGCCCTACCAACTGAGCTATGGGCGCCCCCTGCATTTAATTTTTTGAATGAAAATGATACGATGAGAGCTTTGCTTGCACTGCTTTTTGTGGCTGTTAGTCAGCAGTTTAGAATATAGAACAGCAGAATCATAGACCAGTGGAAATGTGATTGTGTCGGTTGCTACTCCCTGTAAACCACCTGTTGTGTAAGAAATATGACAATTATACTTGGACTTTGGATTCAGAAATAAGGAAATACACTGTGTGCAAAATGTTTAGGCAAGTTGTATTTTTGCATTTTTGTTGGACCCAGTTTCTAGAAGATACTTTATTCAAGCAGTGGTACAGGAAAAAGTCTGCATCTTTCAAGAAGACCATGATTTTTATGCAGGACAATGCTCCATCACATGCATCGAAGTACTCAATTGCATGGCTAGCCAGTAAAAGCCTTACGGATGAAAAAATAATGACCCCCTTCCTCACCTGACTTAAACCCTATTGAGAACCTGTGGGCCCTGCTTAAACGGGATATTTACAGTGAAGGAAATCAGTACACCTCTCGGAACAGTGTCTGGGAGGCTGTGGTTGCTGCTGCACAAAATGTTGATCGTCAACAGATCAAGAAACTGACAGACTCCATGAATTGTGACAGTTATTGAAAAGAAGGGTGGCTATATTGGTCACTGATTTTTTTTCAACATGTCGGAAATTTTTCTCTGTACATTTTGAGTTGTTTT
Source organism: Ammodytes marinus (assembly GCF_949987685.1). Lineage (NCBI taxonomy): Eukaryota > Metazoa > Chordata > Actinopteri > Uranoscopiformes > Ammodytidae > Ammodytes > Ammodytes marinus. The sequence continues at coordinate 3,307,004 of NC_137230.1, read as the reverse complement.
ATTATTCTCACTTTAACAGATGAAAATAAACAAGTGAGATGGGAAAATTTTCGTTTTTTATTTAGTTGCAGAATAATTCTGCATACTAATAGTTGCCTAATAATAGCAAAACATATATATATTCTTGTAAGAAAGACAAAACCTCACTTTTACTTTCGTACTGTAGTTGTTCAATAATAAAATTAATCCTCAAAAATACAACTTGCCTAAATTTTTTGCACACAGTGTATATCTGATTGTAGCCCAGAATCCTCCAATACTAGCGACCTGACGGAGCAGACAGACAGACTTGAAAGAGTCAAGTTAAACTGGGTCTATTCAAAAGTGAATACCACACCAATTAAACTATTTGGATGAAGTGATAACTTTGTGGGTCAGGAACTTCCAGTAATCCAATGTCAAGGAGAGGGAATGGACAGAAGACAGGAGAGGAGAGGGAACGAACCAACCAATCAGAGAGAAGTAGAGGGGAGGTTGCGTAATTGATCTATAATGCAAAGATTCTGCATTAAGCGTAGGGATCTCAATCTAAATGAAGCCCAGTTGGGACATGTGGGCACATTAAAGTTGGGCAAAGGGATCTGTGAAACCACATTAGGTGATAAAAGCAAATCAATAAAATGTAGCTACTAGAAAGCATTCCTATGTGTGCATATTATTTTGCAAGGCCTATTAATCAGTTGGGCATTAGAGCATTTTAGTGCTGCCTCCTGTTTCTGATAACAAACATTTCATCTGCCCTGTGTGTGCTGTTAATAGCCTGAACTAAAATGCATCTAACACATTGAACATGACCAGCTTTTGCTCTCTAGACCAAGATACTTTTTGTAAAGATTAATTGAAGTTTTTTTTCTTTGTCTCCACCAGATGCCTGTGAACTGGAACTGGACAAAAACACAGTAATGGAAACCTCAAACTGTCTGACAACAACAGGAAGGTGACACATGTGGAGGAGAAGAAGTTATATCCTCCTCATCAAGACAGATTTAACTACTGGCCTCAGCTGCTGTGTGAAAATGGTCTGACTGGTCGCGGTTACTGGGAGGTCAAGTGGAGAGGAAGAGTTGACATATCAGTGACGTACAGAGGAATCAGGAGAGGAAAGAGTCCACTCTGTGTGTTTGGATGGAATGATATGTCGTGGAGTCTGTTCTGTTCTGATGATGATGTCCATGTCTGGCACAATAAGAGAGGAACATCCATCTCCTCCTCTTCCTCATCTTCCTCTGTTTCTCACAGAGTAGCAGTGTATGTTGACTGTCCTGCTGGCTCTCTGTCCTTCTACAAGGTCTCCTCTGACTCACTGATCCACCTCCACACCTTCGAAACCACATTCACTGAACCTCTTTATCCAGCGTTTAGGCTTCGGTCACCTGGTTCCTCAGTGTCTCTGTTAGGGCTTTCATACTGACACGGTCCTAGTCCGGTTCCGCTCTGGAGAACCTTTGTGCTGTCTGGTGAACCAGCCTGACCGTAGAACACACTGGCCTTAGGGCAAATTAGGTTCTGGAACCATAAACCGCAGTGCCCATAGTGAGGCATAACATTCAATGAAAACTAGACAGGTATAGAGAGCAAGCCCATTCAGCTTTATAGGTCATAAGCAGCACCTTAAAGTCTGATCTTAGATGGATAGGAAAGCCGAATAACGGCAACTTAAGGTGAAGTTAGCGGAATGGTCAGTTTAGCTAACTTCCTGTCACTGACTGCAGTTAGCAGTCCCCTCCCTCGTCCCTACGTCACCACATTAATGCACTGGGTCTTCAAGCAACGAGTTATCTAGCATCATCTCAGATCAGTAAGTGTGATAAAACATGATAAAAACAAACAGAACAGACATTGGGAAGGATTTTTACCTGCTCTGCCATTGTAGGCGCATAAACATTCACCCATCTGTCGCTCTGCATGTGCACCGGCAGTGAGACGTGCCGGTTTGTAGCGTTCTCTGGTCTGATAGGATGTCAGTTGTGTGGGATCCCCGAAAAGTTTATTTTGCCGATTACATGCAGAGCAGAGGCCTGTTTCAGGTAGCTGGTTTAACATACTCTGAGTTGAATCCTGCGCTCTGAGTTGGTCAACTCAGAGCGCAGGGTTTACAAGCAACTCCGGGTTTTCGGTTTCAGAACAGTGGATCAGCGTTGGGTCAATCAACTCTGAGCGTGTTCACTCTGGGTGGAGCGTGTGCGTAAAAGCCAACGTCAATGGATCGCTGATAACATGATTCACCATGGAAACAGGAGAAACAAATGATTGATCCTCCCACTTCTCCACTTCTCAAAAAAGAAAAAAAACCACCGCTCCTCCCACTAGAGTTAGAAATATTAACGAATGAGCATATGGTATGGAGAAGAATTAATGGGGATATTGTTGCATAACATGATCTAATCATAACATGAACTAATCTCCTTGGCAATTCAGAAAAAAACAGAGCAAAAATTTTTTGTCAAGAGAATCATTTCGCTTCCGTATGAGAAGCCAGTCTATTTTAAAAAGTTACGCATATCAGCAGTAAAGTATTAAGCTGGCGCGGCACAGCATTGCTGACAGTGTTTTATCGCTGTATAATATGTTGGCAAGCTATAGCCTAATACTGTGCAGTAAACAGACACATTAGGTGACAGTTTCCATTTAAGAGCCTGAATTATTACCAGATCCATTTTCCTCAAGTGATAACAGTTTAAATTATTATATAATTTTTTATTCATAATAGGCTATTTAACGAGGCTCGTCTGTGACTTTAGGATCGCACGAGTGAACAGTAACGATCGCGTGCAGCAGCAGCGTTACATGAATCCACCTGACATAAATCTGTTCAGTGGCACAGACGTTAAAAAACATACAATAGGCTACAAATAGGTTTATTAATCTGAATGTAGAGCATGTTCACGATGTGTAAGGTGGCCGCCAATATGAACGGACCGAGGGCTGAGAACAAGGCTACTGATCAGATAAATGATCGGTCAAACGTAAAATCATCAGTACATGATAAAAACATCCCGATGGAGATTTCTATGGAGTGATTTTGCTTCAAACTGTACAGGGACGCGTGTGACAGTGACTCTCTTTCTTCAGTCGGAGCTGCAGCGTGAAGTGAAAACAAACTCAGGGTAGGTCTAACCACCTCCCGAGCAGGTTAGACCCATGGCGTATGTTGCCGCAGTAACTGACTCTCGGTTGCGCTGAACCTGCTACCTGAAACGGAAAACACAGAGTTTCCATTAACTCAGAGCGAACAAACTCTGGGTTGCCTCAAAACCAGCTACCTGAAACAGGCCTCAGGTGACTGAGAGAGAGTGGAGTTATGAAACGCGCACACTATATAAGTGATCACTGTATGAATATAGAGCGATTTAACACGTATATTAACATGAATATATCGCTTACTTCACCTTTAACCAGCTTTTGTAAACTTCTACTACTTGCACCAGGCAGCCTGGACAACAAGCCGTAGCTAAAATCTAGCCTAAAGGAAACAAAGGCATGTATTAAAGGTCACATATTATGCTAAATGCAATTTTTAAATGTGTTCTAACATATCCATGGGTCCACGGTGTGCCTAGAGACTGCCAAAATATTAAAAAAAATAACAATCTCTCCTTTTCTCACTCTCCCCCTTTCTGAAACCCCCACCCCTCCCCCCCAATATACTCCAGTCAGAATTCCCGCCGACTATTACGTCACAGCCACATCCCCATATTTTCTTTATATGTCCATGCTTCCCCCCACATTAGTAACCAAAAACGTCCACAGTATGATAACCCCCCCCCCCCCCCCCCCCCCCATTTCTTATTGGTCCACGGCCCTGAAAATTTTCCGAGCGACAGCCATGTTGCTTTCCCCGCTAAGTGACAAGATGCCCATAGTACAGCCTGAATGTTACATACACCAACACAGAATGCTTTTGCTCATACTCCACTAATTTATCTTAACCACAGCAGTCTATTAATGCCTCGTTTTTAATAACACAACGGATAGGAAGCTACTTGTGCTTTTTTTAAAACGGTGAAACTAAAATAATTGTTTTTATTGGTATTTTTGACTGCCTGGTGTATAGCTATTAGCTTTGGGACAAGCAACCAGCTTTTGCTCATAACACGCTGTTTATATTCCCCACAGCAGTCTGACAAAGCCTCGTTTTTAGCAAGACAAAGCATAGGAAGGTAATAGAGTCGAAGTCTAGCTTTGAAGCAAATTTTTTCACTGATTTTCGTGATATTTTTAGCCGTTAGCTTCCGGAAAAGCATTGATATTTTGCCCATAACAAGCTCTTTATATTCTCCACAGCAGTCTGAAAATGCCTCGTTTTAGCCAGACAAAGCATAGGAAGGCAATGGAGTTAACTTTGAAGCTAATTTTTTTCACTGATTTTCGTGATATCTTTAGCCGTTAGCTTCCGTGCTAACTAATTCAGTACAGGCACTGTGGACAGGCTACTACTACTAGTGGGGTCGGATGCATGTGTAATTTTTCTCAGTCATTTCAAATTGGTGTTAAAGTTTGGTTTTCACTTCTAAGTTGAAGTTTAGGGTCTATAGAAAAATTTGAGTCCGAGTGTCAAACACACAGATAAAAAATGGCCTCTAGGGGGCGCCGCAAAATATGTAAACTGCTACAACTTTTGATTAGATTATCCAATTTTAACATATGAGGTATGTATGGATTCAGAATTAAAAGGAGAAACTGGTATGCTAAGCATTTGGTGACCATATAAAAATAAATACACTTTTAGCCCAAAATATTACATGGACACAAGCGAAATTATGCTTTTTTAAAGATAAAGTCTGAAAATATCCTCACAGTTGCTAAGGAATTTTACTTTTTAATGTTATTTCACAAGTCAAGACTGTGTGGTGATTAAACTGAAATTGAAATGCTCCTCACTCTTCTATTCTATGCCCTAGGAGGCGCCGCAAAATGTAGTAACAGCCATGAACTTTCTATGTATTGATTTAGGATCAGGTGTCTCAACTTTTTTCAGTCAGTCAATCAATCAATCAATCAATCAAGCCAACAAGCCATCATTTTATTCACAAGAAATTTTCACAAAAGAACTTTATATCTGGAAGAAAGTAAATCAATAACAATAAGAAGATAAACAATAGTTTTTCTGGCATTCAAAAAATGAACAGAGGACCATAGGGCTAACATTTATTCTGAGAACTTCACTCTACAATGATAACTATAATTTACTTCTTTGATTTATTCTATGTCAGTCTTAGAAGTTCTGACATGTGCACTTGCACAGATGTGTGCACTTTAACTTCGCCTTCATGCACTTGCACCGAGAACTGGCAGGTCGACTTATACAAGTACTTGTACAACCACACTTCACATCTAGTTGGAATACGTCTTTGGCAAGTGGTAGCGTAGTCCAAATGGGAAGAAGTGTGCTGTCCTCTTCTTTCCACCCATGGTCAGTGGGGTTGTTGTCAGGCATTATAGACCTAAATGAATGAATACATAAATGCATGTTTTTTTTGTGATTATATAGTACTCAAATCCATACAGGTGCATACTTACATGTGGGCTGTTGTCCAGATGCTTGCTTGGAAGACACTCCTTTTGAGATGTAGATCCAAAGCATCCATTGTTGGGGGGATTCTTTCAACATCTCTCGTCTTCTGTGAGAATAGCCTCATTCGAAGAAGATCAACATCATTTTCCTCATTTGATTCACTGGAGTACAGCCTACAGACAAAGTTTACTGCAACTTCTTTCAGCCTTGGAGAGGTTTGGAATGGAGTCTCAATGATGGTTGCGAACTCCTCTGTCAAGTGTGGAACTTCGTGCATCAATTTGCAGCAGGATCGCTTACCCCTGAACTTGAAAGAAGATGTGCTGTCTGATCCCGTGAATGCGTGGAAGAGAGCCATGGCTTTACATGTTTCTGTGCCCAGTTTTGTGGCGAGAGTGTTCAGGGAGATCATTCTTGAAGTCTTTCCAGTTTTGAAGCAGATCCAGATTTCTGCAGTTGCATTCAAAGCCTTGATATGATGGAAATTACTCAGCAGGATTACGACAACATCTGTGTCTCCAGTATAGACCATCCCAACTGATGCTGTTTGGAGGGCATGGAGAAGATGCACTAGGACACGAGTGTCAGCTTCCTCGTGGTTGCAGCGATCCATTGGAGGACTGTTTCCAACATGGTGGACGCAATCAGCTGCTGTTATGTAGACATCTTTGTCATCTGGGAACTGTCCATTTGTTACAAGCGCAGTTGACAGGAATGAAAACAGTTCTGTCTTATTATCCTCATTTGCCAGAAATGCCTGCCAATCTCTTGGGACTTTGGCAGTGCCAGAGATGCGTTGTCGGGTGCCTGATCCTCGCTTTTCTCTTGTTCCTCCTTTGATTGTCAAAGCACGATACTGGTCCCAGACGATGTCCACTCGTGTTGATCTTTTCAGGTCACGTTGAACTCTTGGGCAGAACACCTTGTCGAAGTAGGACTCAAAGGTCTTCCCTTGGACAGTCGTGCCAGGCAGTGAATGGATAAGTGCTCCACCATCAATGACAATGAAATCATAAAGATCTGGTGCAACTATCTCCTCACTGTCAGATATTCCTCCACTCTTAGGATTCCCCAGGATGTAAAACAACAAATCTGATTTCGTACAGGAGTTGAGGGATCCTTCACATGACAATGCAGGTGGGTATGGAGAAGACTCGTGGCAGAAAAAATCTTCCAAATTCCCACTCCGGCTTTCCAGCACAATGAAAGCTTTCCCATAAAGCTCTGCATGACGTTTGAAGTGCTGCATCCTCAGTTTAGCTGCTGTCTTCTTGCGTGTTTTCTTCTCATGGAACAACATCAAGTTGTTTCGCTTGATCGGAGCTGTCAGTGGTGTGTCATGTGAGTCCAGCACATTCTTTTTGAAGTTGTTGTACTGCTCTTGTCCCATTGACTCAACTTTAAGGACCGATGCTGCAGCGGCTGCAGACTCGCACACCTTGTTATCTAAAGTAACCAGGTCTTTACTGCTCTCCTCAAAGGGATTCCCATTGCTGAGCAACAGCTCCATCAGGTCTTTGGTGTGAAGTTGAAAACGCTGCTGTGATGCTGATCCTTCCTCGTGATGAGGACGCCATTCGGAGTCATCACTGTCATTTACAGTGGTAAACTCTTCCAGGACACGGCTGATTTCCGGGCCTGTCACAATCCAGCGTTCCAACATGTCCGGGTTCTCTGTGAGGCCAATTATGCCACCCACTCCTTTCACCCTTTTGTTGGCTTGCTCGTGTGCTTGGTCAATCGGCACAGCTGAAAAGCGTCGATTGCTGCGAGTTACCGTCCAATGTCCCTTTTCGAACTCTGCCCGGATACTATCTGGGAGACAGTCCATGTCCTTTATAAAGACTGGAAGCCACCGGGCATAGTTATGATGGTCGAGAGCAAAGAACAGAGGAACAAGCTTCTGCAGGGTTGTGACCATGAGTTCGATCTTCCGTTCGCGATGTGCTCGTATGAACATGAAGATACTCTGTTGGTACTTGTACACAAGCAGCCAGAAGGAGAATGTTGGGCTCTCATGGGCAACTCTCTCAACCCAGTCCTCAAGGACCATCTCAGTTCCACTGTCCTCATAGGCTCGCTGTAGAAGGCTGTGGAGTACCACAACAGTAACTTGATGGGCATATCTTGTTCTCATTACATTGGATGCCTTCAGAAATGATGTGGCTGCTGCCACTGAATTCACTAGCCCAGCTTCTTTCAGGGCTTCAGGCCATCCTTCGAGTCATTACACATAACAGCCTTTATTTACAATAACTTTAAAAATCATGTTTCATAGCAACTTTGAGGACATTTCCAGACTTTATCTCCAAAAAAAGCATAATTTTGCTTGTGTCCATGTAATATTTTGGGATAAAAGTGTATTTATTTTTATCTGGTCACCAAATGCTTGGTATACCAGTTTCTCCTTTTAATTCTGAATCCATACATACCTCATATGTTAAAATTGGATAATCTAATCAAAAGTTGTAGCAGTTTACATATTTTGCGGCGCCCCCTAGAGGCCATTTTTCATCTGTGTGTTTGACACTCGGACTCAAATTTTTCTGTAGACCCTAAACTTCAACTTGGAAGTGAAAACCAAACTTTAACACGAATTTGAAATGACTGAGCCTTATACGACCCCACTATACAGGCTATTGACCCGTCGCTTCCAGAGAGGGGCGGGGGGCAGCTCAAAGATTGTATATTTACGAGGGGAGCTGCAGCTCGGTTTAAAAAATAGGCCATCGTGAGATTAGCTGAACATCAGGGTATAGAGACATACTACAATAAATTATCTGAACGTTTTTTTCAGCAAACAACTAAAGAAAAACGTATTAGGGACCTCTAAGACCATATAATATTGACAGAAAAGTGTATAATATGTGAGCTTTAAGATTTCAGCATCAGTCAAGGATAAAGAAATATCTTAGCTATAATTCCTAGGTGAACAAAGACTTTATTGGTGACTTCTTTAACGTGCTGATCAAAAGAGAGGGTAGAATGAGAGATTATGCAGATGTCTATATGTATTGTTAGCTGATGAAACTGATTTTCAAGTCGAGGAGGGCCAATCAATCTGTTGTGTGATTTGATGATTTAATTTTATTTAACAATTTGATATAAAATATCAGCACTCTGTTCCATACATTAAAATACATAAATAGCCAAGGATAACACAAAAAATCCAGAAGGCTTATTTCTATTGTAGTCCCTGTTGGGCATTTGCGTCAGTAGCCTACAGTAGCCCAGTTCTTTTGCTCTGCTCGGCATTAACTGTTTCTGTATTACACATGTGCCAAACAGGTGAACACAGCCGGCTTTTTTCCCCCCTTTTCTTTTTTGTTGTTGGGGCATTTCACTCAATCTGCGGTTCATGTACCTGCCAACCACGCACGGCCCACTGATCATCTGTGATCCGTTTCACCACTAGTGACATAGATGTGAACTGAAGTGGGAAGAGTTGCATTTACTGTTTTTGGATTTTTCTTTAGTGCTTTCTTTATGTTTTAATTTTTTAGAACACAGTCGGCCAACCTATCAGGCGACCTACTGAAAACCTGTCCGCGGGCGACGTGTTGGAGACGCCTGGTCTAAATGAAGCCCAGCTGGGATATGTGGGCACATTAAAGTTGAGCAAAGGCATCTGTGAAGCCAGATTAGGTGATACGAGCAAATCAATAAAATGTACTATAAAGCATTCCCATGTGTGCATATTATTTTGCAAGGCCTATTAATCAGTTAGGCATTAGAGCATTTTAGTGTTGCCTCCTGTTCCTGTTAACACAAATTTCATCTGCCTCTGTGTGTGCTGTAAATAGCCTGAACTACGATGCATCTAACATTGAAGATTTAACATGACAACAATGCAGCGTCATGCTCTCTAGTGCCACACTGCTAATGTTATTATTACCAACTCGATACAACAATGTTAAAGTGTCTCTCACACACTTAAGACCAAGGTTTTGTTGTCGACATTCTTCTGGGAAAGGACACTTCAGAAAAACCTGTGTCTGGTCTCACTCCAACAATTGATCAAGTAGTTATACTTAATTGCAAGGGAGTGAACATGGGGTCGTAAGTTTTGGTCATCCTTTTCAATGAAGCCTTTTGTTACATTGACAACACTTTAGTAGGGAAACAGGCTTTTTACGTTCACAGGAGTTGGTGTTGCTTTCTGTCCCCAATGTACGGACAGAGCAGGGTAAAAAGGCTTTTGTATACTCTGCCCCCACTGTGTGGAATACGCTGCAAAAAAACCTAGGACTTGTTGAATTAATTTTGTTGAATGCTTTTAAGTTGAAAATGAAGGAAATTGAGCTAGACTCTCTAAGATGTTAGTGTTTTGAATAGGTTTTTTTCCTGGTTACAGAAATGGGTCTATTAAGATTGTTGCAGAGTGAATTGATTTGCTTTATTTTTTGTGCTATTTTAATTTGGTCCCTGTGTGTTTGTCTGTAACTGTGGTTCATTGTGCTGCTGCCTGTCTTGGCCGGGTCACCTTTGAAAGAGAGATTTTTAATCTCAATAGGTTTTTCTCCTGGTTAAATAAAGGTTAAATTAAAAATAAAATAACATAAAAATGTCCAGGGTACATATGTGTGCAGTAAAAGTATAATTTCCCTCAAAGTCAGTCAAATATTTCCCTCTTGTTCCAAAATTGAGTTGAAATGGTTTCTGATTAGCATTTTTATACATTTGAAAGAGTATGAAAGGATGTTACTCTCAGTGCTTTCACCAAGACTGCTTCAACCCCTCCTTATATCAGAATCAGAAATACGTTATTGATCCCCGGGGGGGAATTCGATTAGTTAGAGTTGCTCCAATTTAGAATAGAAACACGTGAAAGAAACAAGTTTAAAGAATATGTGCCTGAGGCCACAAGGTTTAAACAACAAAAATAGTAGTAAGTAAGTATGGACATTAGTATACAATGTGTACACAATGTAAGTACTGGAAATAACTAGTATATTAGAAATGTAATATGTACAATACTGATATCAGAAAAGTGTTACAGTGTAAATACTCAAAATAACTATATGTCTATGAGATATGTTACACAGTAAGTACAAATATTGATATCAGAAAAATGTTATGAATAAATGTAGCATCATATCAATAATACTGAAACAGCACTGTAATAATTAGTGAAATATTGAAAGAAGAAGATACTAGATAGTATTGAATATGTCAATATATGGAAACATGTGATTTTCAGTATTTATCCATAAAGTGTGATCTGAAAGAAAGAGCCAAACAAAAGTCACACAATCTGATTTCCATGGGTCAATATAACACTGATACTATTTTAGAAATTCAAATGTGACTAACGGCCTCAAGCAGCACTGTGAGCAAAGCTCTCATCATATCAATTTACAAGGAATATGCAGTTTGTAATGATTGCTGTCCTCTCAGGGGGTAGAGAACAACCATGACATACAACGGTATGATTTACAATAATCTAATTTACATTGATCTACACATTGTGTATTTTTCCACCAAGAGGTCATCATTTTTGCTGAAAACATCCAATTGTAGAATCGCAGGTCTATATAACCTTTTCTAAAAGTTGAGTGTAGAATGTGGTGCTTAAAATTAAGGTTAAATGATCATTGTTGCACCAAATAATGCAAAGCACCTAAACTACCAGGAATTTAGAGTTCCAGGAACTCCTCGACCACCAATCTATGGGCCGCGGGGCTGTGTGTGTTTCAACTGGGGTCTGAAGTCCCGTATGTGCACTTCAAGTACATTTTTAGCAGGCTACATTTAATAAATGTTTGAGTTTCGACAGAATCAACAGATTATTTCTCTATCTATTTTAGCAGAGACACGGGATCGTCTGGTGAAAAAAAGAAAAAAGGGGAAACTGGTGAGATGATTAGTGGCGCTGGCGAGGTGCGCTGTGTGGCTGCTTCAACTATAAAGTTAACCATCCCATACTGGATCAACAGATCTTTCCGATGACATAAAGTCTCTAGTTGTTGTGACCAGCCTAAAATGGCTGTTTCTGGGTTGTTCAGTAAACATCTTTGACTGGATTGCATCTCCTGTCACTGGCGTCAGATTTGAGTTACAGCGCCTCATTAATGGCATACATTTTTGGAGCATTATTTAGACGAAATTTACAATTCTTGTTTTTAAAATAATATGTACAATTCCGATGTGTGTCCTCTTTTATTTTATTTGAGCTTTTAACTTATTATTCCTTTGGATATGGTTATCTGTTCATTTGACCGTATGCTTCTCAAAGTCCCTGCATATTATAGGAGTTCCTAACCTTTTTTGGGCTGTGACCCCATTTTGACCCCAGAGACATTTTCTTCTTCTAGAATTAGTTTTTGAACATGTTTGTTATACTGTGAACAAATACAGAGTAGCCAGGATAAATGCAGAAATTGAGAATTTTATTTTCTCTTATGGTTGTATTCACAAGGCTGAAAATGAAAAGGCCTACTGAGCAAGCAATCTCTCATAGGGAATTATGAAAAAACAAAACAAAAACTACTGCAGCATCACTGGCCACAGTGAACATTTAAATGAAATTACTTATTTACAAAGCTTTTTTTTGCTTCTGAAAAATTATTTTATACCAATAAAGCTATTCAACCGCAAACAAACAGCTAGGAAATCCTGAACATTATTCCTTTAAGAAATACTGTTTTTTTTTTTTTTGCCAACCAGCTTAATGATTAATTGCCCATTTTAGGTTTCCATCAAGCTGCATTTATATTTAAAACGTGCTGGAAATGTTTGCTGAGAAAAGGATATGAAAAGATATACTGAGGATTCTGTTCAAAACTGCACTGTATTTCGAGCCTTAAAAAGGCCTACTGAGCAAGCAATCTCTCATAGAGAATTATGAAAAAAAAAAAAAAAAAAAAAAAACGACTGCAGCATCACTGGCCACAGTGAACATTTAAGTCACCTCACCACATTTAATGGGATGGCTGAGCCTGCGCACCTCGCTGCAGCCTTTCAAAGTCAGGTGCTGTAGCAGACAGAGCGCATCTCATCTCTGACGTAAAATCAAGTCGGGAACGGTACTTCGACTTCATACGCACAAGTATGTGCTTCCAAAAGGCACCAACAGTTTTAGAGATCTCTGGGTACTCATCTCTTGCTCCAAACCAGAATTCCTCCACGTTCACTCGCGAATGTAATCCTTAATGAGTTCTGTCATAGGAAAGTTCAATCAGCTGTTCAACAGCGGTAGCAGGCAGGTCCACTGCACCTGCGTCACAGTGAAATGGGTCTCTTACCCAGTCAAATTTTGACACATCCACGTCTGGGAAATAGGTAGCGAAGTGCTCTTCTAGGCGTGGCTGCATATCTCCTTTGTGGAGCACTCCTCGATGCAGTTCTCTTTTAAAAACTGACTCAGCTGGGGGAAAGGGGCGACGTTTGCCTTTGAAATGCTTTCTCTCCAGTATGCAAGTTTCCCCCTGAATCCATCAATACGGTCACTCATGTGCATGAGATCTGTGTTTTTCCCCTGCATGCTTTTGTTAAGTTTGTTAAGTTTTACAAAGATGTCCGTTACATATGTAAGGAGGCACATTTTCTGCTGGTCACACAGAAAGTCGCAAAGATATTTTTTTTTAACATCCATGGAAAACGCCAGCAGCTCGTTTCTCTGCTTGAAAAACCGCTCCAACACATTACCTCTCGACAACCACCGTGCCTCTGTGTGAAATAGGAGATTTTCATATTCAGAGCCCATGTCGGCGCACAGTGTTGCACACAGACGTGCGCGCAGAGGATGTGGCTTGATGTAATTCACCATGGTTACGACCTGTTGCAGTATGTCTGCGATGGGCTCACTCAGTTCTTTAGATGCCAGTTGTTCACGGTGAATCATGCAATGATTCCATATTGCTGATGGGGCCAACTGGGTGATAAGTGTCCGCAAACCATTTCGCCGTCCTGCCATAGACGGAGCTCTGTCTGTGCAAAATCCCACCATACGCTCCCAGGGAATTCTATTTTTCTCCATTTAATCATGAAGGACATCGTACATTGCTTGGGCAGTCTCATGTCCAGGGAGAGGGAGGCAATACAAAATATCTTTGTGGATTGCATTCTATGTAACGAACACATTTTTCCTTCAGTGCTCACATTCATTTGAAGAGCGCAAGCCGGCGAATTGCGGAGTTTTTCTGTCAGCGTGCTCTCTTGGTCCTCATCGATCAGTGGTATCACCTTTAGTTTTTGAGCTTCTTCCTCCCCGCACATCGTTTTCACCATTTCGATGGCAGCTGGCAGTAGTAAAGATTCAGCAATGCTATGCGGCTTCATATTCCTAGCAATGAGATAGCTCATACATTTGCCATCTGAATGTCGCAACTGAAATCGAGACTCATCAGATATAAATAAATATATATATGATGTTGTTTTCAAAGTTTTTAGTTTTTTTCTGGAATTTCCTCTCTGCCAGGTAAGTGAGGTTAATTTGGCGATATGATGCAGCCGTATTCGCATAATGACAGACACAACCAGCGACAGGAGGAGGGACAGGTGATTGTCGATGCCAAACTGCCTTTCTTGGACATGGCTCCGCAGTGCAAAGACATCCTTTGTCCCGATTTCCTCTCTGACAAAGTGGGCTACAACAACCTCATCAGGGGCTTTCCCTGGAGGGTGTTGACGTATTGCCTTCTCCGCAGCTCTCACCACCTTCAAAAAGAGAATTAGAAAATGTTAAAGCTAACAAATGCTAATTATGCTATGCTAATTGCCCAACATATGCAAGTTAGCATCCGGCAGTTTCTACCTACTGGGGAGCCATACTTTACATTTCTAACATAAAACTTTGGTGTACTCAACATATCTGCAGTTCTCAACTTTTGGAAATTGTTGGGGGGGTTTGGGTTGGACGGGTGTTGGGGATCAATATTAAATGTTAAGACAGTTCTATTTATAAAACTCTTTTATTTCAGTAACACTCTTAGTTCAGTTTAGCAAATATGGATACTGGATATTACTGATGCTCGCTGTTGTAGCTTCGAGTGGCAGATGTTGAGGCCTTCAGGATAGGGGTTTCTGGCTCCCACTTGAAGCACTGTGGCTCCACACCAGCCATTTTTACCATCATAATGGACGACAATGTTCCTTCTAGGGCTAGCCTGTTTCTGGTGCTGGTCTTGTTGAGACCAACCATGGAGAAGACTCTTTCGGCGTCCGCATTTGAATGTGGGAGCACTAAAACCAACTTTGCTATTTTAGCCAGTCTCCCAAACTGGTTCAAGCCAGTCACCTTTGAGAAGGAACAAGGAGCCGCTGTTACTTTTACGTAGGGGAGAACGGGGGAATCTGAGGCATCGGGTAATGTGAGACACCCCCTGTATCTAGGCAACGGAAAACATTTGTGGTCATGTGAGATATATGTTTTCAAGCCCCTCTCATTTCCCCATGGCCCTTTGCTTAATTGACCAAACCCCACCATTATTTTACTAGTCCGACATTAGTTCTGGAATGTGTGGCTAGCTTTCAGGATTTACTGTTACAATATGTGTTGTTATGGTAGTTTCAGAGTGGAAAAAGTAAGTGAATCAGTTTACCCCACAGCTGGGGTAAAGTGAGCCACATGACAACTTTTTTTAAAACAATCATATTTTCACTGCCCTTTGTCTTGAAACAATTCTGCTAATGCCCATTTCTAGGAAACATCCCGAATTAATGGGAAATGTGTAAATTTGAGTGATAAATTATTTTAGCTTGCTTAGAGGGGAACAAATGTAAAAAGTGGCTCAGATTACCCCGTTCTCCCCTATATCTGGCTTTTTATGTCTGTCAAATAGGGTATGTCTATATGCAGGGTTTTTCCTGGCTCAGAATGGGACTTTGGGGGGTCAGTAGGCCTACGCGACGACTTTTTTGGGGTCGCGACTTTTACAACAGTAAAGGCAAACGGTTTGTGTATTTTAAGAGGGTGTGGGGATAGGAGAGGGGAGTTTCTGTCCAGCTAAAGAGCACATTATGCATTTATTTTACTTTTAACAAGGTTTTTGTCTATGAACACCATGACTTTGGACTTTAAACATAGGCCTAATTGAACTGAAAACAGGGAGAATAGAAATAGGCTAAATAAGTGAAACATATTTTTAATAATTGAATAAAATAAATATGTCAAAATAAAAATAACCAGTTGTAAATGGTGTTGATAGGGCACGTCTTTTGCTAGAATTAAATGTAAGGGCATCATTTATTTATGTCTCAAGGAGCTGGCTGGATAGGCAGTTGCATTGTAGTGTTGACAGTTGTAGTGGCAGGAGTCAAGGAGCTTTAAACCTCCTGTGTTTTTTATTCATTGATTGCTTGGTCATAGACCACTATGATTCGACTTAAAGTGAATAAACAAATTGGTCGGGATGTTTAGAGGTGCAGATCAGTTCGTCTCACTCTCTCTCTCAAATTCAAAATTGGCTTTTTTTTTTTAAAGCAATATTGCCAAAGCATCAAATAAATCCAAACATTCAAACAATACACAATATGTGTCAAAATAAAACAATATACAATATGAACCATATATACATCTGTATGAATATTAAATTGTGTGTGTGTGTGTGTGTGTGCGCGCGCCTCAATCATTCACTGTCCCTCAGGTTGTGGCAGCAAGATGTGCCCGGTCTCCTTCTCCGAGGAGTATTTTTAATTTGAAGAGGTCGTTCAGCTCTTTGAAATCTGGTATTAAAATTATCTGTTAATTATTTGGAAAGTATACAAAAAGCTCTTATTTATACATGATCACTCAAAATGTTATGTGTATTCTATGGTTCTCTTGGGTCCGGTTGTTACTTACCGGGTCACCCTTTTATTGCCTGTCTGTTCTAACCCGATTATAAGAGATGTCAAATTGGATGGCACATATAATTTTTGTGTAATCTAGACTGTGTATTATGTCATATGGTATTAATCCTTTCCCTATACAACACGTAATCGATGCTGTAATTTAAGGGGATATGCTGTACTGCCTATGCCACATATTAGGACCTAGCAGATGCAATGTATAATTAAGTTGATCCGTTATTATCTTAACTTTCCTCAACTTAACATGCATTTTTTCCCCCTGTATAAAACCTGAAAAACTCAATAAATACAATAAAAAATAAAAAATAAATCTGGTATTAAAGAGCTGAACTTGCTCAAATACAATTTTCTTGTGTCATTTAATTTTGTACATTGTAGGAGAAAGTGCATCTCTGTCTCAACCTCACCTGTCGAACAGTGACCACATTTTCTGTTTTCTTTTGGTTGCCATGATTTTTTGTCTTCCTGTTTCAATTGCCAGTTTGTGGTCACGAAACGGTGCAAATGCGGAAAAATTCCCGCGGTTGCACTATATCATGTACATGAAAACAGCAAACGCAGGCATGAAACCGCAAGTTTTTGAGATCACCTCCCAGGGAGGATTTTTTGGTTTCTTGTAAACACCGAAACCATTTCCCCTGGTAACGCTGACGTCACGGCTCCACTTCACGTATGCATAGTCTATAACATTTGCTGTCAATACACACACGCGAGTTATAAAGTTAGAAGACAACATAACATGCACGGTGTCTCCGCGGCACAATCACTGTGATCAGCGGAGAGTGTCGTGCAGGGCTTAAATAGGCCTATAACACTCGCCAATTTAGTCTGTAGTCTATTAGTAAGTTATTGATACCATGCACCCGCCACTTTGTCTGGGGAAAGATTTGTGCTCTGCCGCTTTTTCTAGCAAAATAAACTTGTGTACACGGCTCTCTCTACATTAAAAAACACTATCCATAGTTCAGCGCGCAGCGGTTAAGTTACTGTTCAACAAAAGGAACATTAAGGCTACGGCTTCACAGTAAAAGCATTTCACTGGCTAAACATTAATAGCATTTCACCGGACAAACGTGAGTTGACTTTGATTTTGAAGTACGCCTAACAGGAAAGTAGCCTCACAAAGCCCCTTCACTACCAGCATGTCATATGTTTTCACGAGTTCAATGCGGTGAAATAAGAGGACAGAAAGCTTGTCATTTACAATACTTGTAGTCTCGCGAAGCCAGACCAAACTACAGCAAATAGTATGGTCTGGAAGCACTCCGCTTAGAGCCGTCTATTCGGGGGGGAAACTGGGCTGGCCTGTTTTTAAATCTTTAACCCAATCACAATCATCTAGGGCGGGGCTAACCCCGGGAAACAGCAGCGGTGTACATGCAAAATAGTGCCGGGGGGGAACTTATTTTGATGGAACGTCTTCACGTCCAGAGGCTGTCAGAGAGATGGCTGAATCCCAACCGCAAACGCAAACGCCACAAAAAACGATTAAAGATGTATGTCGCCTATGTGGAGATGCTTTTATAGTGAAAAAGAACAAACATAGTTTGTTTCTTTCTCACAATGATGTCAAGACACCATACACGTTGGCCCTGGAGGAGCTCACGGGACCTATCAAAACGACAGACGTTTTAAAATTTGTATGTGGTTCTTGTAGAACGCTGTTAAACAAATATCATAAGTGCTATTGTGAAGTTGAACGGATCGGTTCATTGGTTAAATCAATGTCAGACGCGCATGCCGCTGTCAGAGTGAAAAGATGCGCAAAATCCACACCAACCCGCGATGGTCATGGCAGCAAACGCATCGTCCCTGGGGAGAGTCCTGCCAGACGGAGTCTGGGCTTTTCCAAGGTAATTTCAAAATGACAGGTCCTGCCATTGCAATGAAATCAGATAGTCCTATCAGTAATTACATTTTATTAAAATTCAACAAGATTGGATGTGTAGTTCCACAAACAATTTCGAAAACTTGCCTATATAATGCCATTTACCACCAATTAAGGTTATACTGTCCAGAGATGTGTTAATGTTACTCTATTTAACCTGCATGTACGCATAGATATGAGTCAAAATACTATAATGTTTTTATAATAAGGTTTAGCTTATAGTTTAAATTTCAATCTAATTTTTTTGTCATAAATAAATAAACAATAATTGTTATTTTCTCCCCAAGTGCTACAAACTTCAATGTTTGGAGTATTCCTCGTCCTGACGTACCTCACCTCAAATGGAGTGCCTTTTGGAACTATAAGGGAGAATCTCACTTGTTTTGTAACATACCTTTTAAGTAACACATTCTATTTAATCAAAATCACCATGTAATAACCCCATCTCGAGCTTCTTCTTGGCATACCTTTTTTCACTTGCCTTTGACTCTTTTGCCCTTATGTGTTCAAATTTAACAACTTTGTAGCGTTTTTTTTGTGTTAATACATCTCACCTCTTGCCTTTCACTAAATCATGTAATTATTTCTTAATTAAAGCCCTAACTGGGTAACTTCACTATCTTATCATTAACACAGTTTCTATATGTTATGCTTATATGTCCTTCAGTACAGTATTATAGTATTTTGTCACTTACCATCTTTGCTTTTTCATTTCCATAACAGCATCACCCCCTAACTTTTTTACACTTTGATTTCATTCATCCTCTTTGACAATAAGTTAAACAAATACAGTTAATAACTGTCACCAAAATAATTATGCCTATTATAAAGTTATCTTTGCCCCCCAGTCCCAACATGTAACTCAGCCAGCTACTGAAGGAGCAGAGAGAAGGAAACCTGCAACTACGGTACCAGTGGTTTGGTCAGCACAATCCGTTCAGGTTAGCATTTCACAACACATATACATATTGTAGAGAAATTAGCTGGTGGTAAATGTACTCTTAAATTTCGGCTAGATAATCCTGATATCAAATGTCATGGAAATTGTAAATGTGGAATTGGTAGCAAGGCTAAATTAAGACATGTTACGGTAACATGTTTTTCTTCTCCACTTTAGGCTGCTGTCTCTAGTCTGGTGGATAGGCCTCAGCCACAGCTTCAAACACTGCCACTGCCACAGACAACTCCACCGCAGGTGCAACTGCCACCACTTCAGCCACAGCTACAGCCTGTTGTTGTTCATGGTGCATCAACTACTGAAAGCATAAGAGTGCCTAAAATAAGAAAGGTTTGTTATGAAAGGCACACCAGAAACAACACTTAGTTAAACTGAAAATCACATTTAAATATGTAATGCTCAGTAATTAAAGAATCATAAAGAAAATTATTATGAAATTATATAGAAAATGGTTACAGTTGTTAAGACCACTCATTGACACATGTAATCCTTTGTTTTCAAAGGTCATCATAACAACGGCACACAGCAGGAGAAGTCGGATTGTTAAAGGACCCTTGGAGCTTGTTGTTGAACATATTGTTCAAGGACGTCTCAACAGACTTCCACACGCCTTTGTGTCTGTCCCGGGCATGTTTGATGCAGTGGTGCAAGAAGTGCTTAATGTTGTCAAAAAGGAGTGCAAGAAGCTAACGAGCTTGAAATTCAAATCAATTCTCCGAAAGAATAGCATCAAAGATTTAAAGGACTTTAAAATGATGGATGTTGTTGAAGAGTGGAGGAGGAACGCACCGACCTTTCTTAAGTTTTTAGAGTCTGCAAGTTCAGTCTCCACAGAGGTCACTGATTCAGGAACACGGCCAATGTCTCACAGGAAGACCAAAAAATACAAATTACCAATGGCTGGGTCGATGCTCCTACAAGCACGCTGCCAGTCAATGACAGCACACATGTATCGGAATGCTCTGGTTATGTGTCGAGGAGGGGCCAAAAGACGTTGTTTTCAACGGTTAAATCGATTGGGTGTCTGTATATCTGATGGAAGGGCTCTTGCAAAGCTGAAAGAAATTGCACAAGCATGGGACAGCAAGTTCCTCAAATGGAAAGATAATGTATGCAAACAGTTTACATCATCAAGTCCTACCTCTGGAGGAGCAGATGGAGAGTTTACGCCACAGCAGCTAAACTCAGCCTCAGATGAATGCCAGGCAAGTTGTATTACAAAATAAACGAGTTATGTTAATACACCACATGAAACATTATCAGGTATTATGTAATAACCACTACTAAATATGTGTTTACCACAGGACAACACTGTAAGCAGCACGACACCTCCAGAGCATGATCCATCCATTTGGATAGAATCTGATGTCATGACACCATGCGAGCTGTTGTGTTCAGAGGAAGAAGAAGAAGAAGAAGAAGAAGAAGAAGAAGAAGAAGAAAACGAGGTATTCACACAAAACTACAAATGGCTAAAAAGCTATAAATAAATCACATAAAAGAGTGATGTGATTTATTTTATTTGTTTGTTTATTTGGGTTATTCTTGTTGGACCTTTAATCAGCTGTGAGAGATCTAGCCCATCGGTTATTTGTTTGAGGTTCTTTCTAATTGATCTATCTTCCCAATTTACATTAAAATCTCCCATTATTATCACCTCTTTCTTAAAATTACATTCCTTGAGCATGTTTTGGAATTTTTCATAAAAATCATTATTTGAGGAGGGTGGGCGATACATTACAATAAGAACAAAAGACATTTGTGGTGATAGAGTGATAGTCAAGCCAATACATTACAAATCACAGTTTGACAGCAGTAATTCATTACATTGGATACAATCCTTCAGATAGACCATAACCCCGCCTCCCTTTGATTTCACCCTATCTCTTCTATACATTTGATAGCCTGGTATGTTTAGTGCTGCAGTTGGTGAGTTTTCATGTAGCCAAGTTTCAGATAGACAGAGAAAATCTAAATTTGATTCCATTAGTAAATGCTGGATTTGGTCACTTTTCGATACAATACTTCTTATGTTAAGATGACCACCAAATAAACCCTTAGGTTTAACTTTGGGATCCCATATTATTCTGGAGTGGTTGACAGTTTGAAATACTTTCCACTTCCTGTTTTTTGTGATTGCCTGATTAATGATTTGTTTCCCATTTACATCCCTTAGCCCTCTGGCCACACGTAGCTTTTTATTTGAGTTAATGTTACACTTTGCTATTGGATTGTTACCTTTGATACCAGGAAGCTGTGGGTCAACATGCGTATCAGACTGCAGGGCAGACTGAGTCACCACTGTGTAGACCTTTTGCCGTGATTGTTGCCCGGCTGGCCGTGGTTGAAGCCCAGCTGGCCGTGGTTGAAGCCCGGCTGGCCGTGGTTGAAGCCCGGCTGGCCGTGGTTGAAGCCCGGCTGGCCGTGGTTGAAGCCCGGCTGGCCGTGGTTGAAGCCCAGTTGGCCTTGGTTGAAGCCCGGCTGGCCGTGGTTGAAGCCCGGCTGGCAGTGGATGTAGCCCGGCTAGCTGAGGATGTAGCCTGGCTAGCTGTGGTTGAAGCCCGGCTGGCACTGGATGTAGCCCAGCTAGCTGAGGATGTAGCCCGGTGGGCTGCGGCTGTAGCCTGGCTGGTAGTGCTTGTAGCCCAGTTAACTGAGGATGTGATAGCTCTAACGTAGCTGATTTATCCTGCTATGCTTATACAGAGTGGATTTTGATATTTACATACGGTTCACTCTGTTTCTATGTTGTTCCAGCCTAGTGAGGAACATAATGCAGCAGGTACCTCCACACCTCTTCTGCTCAGTGGAACAGATCTACCTCAGACCGCCGTGCATCCTCATGCTACAAATCAGGGGCCGGTTTCCCAAAGCCTTCGTAGAGCCTTCTTAACGCTACGTCATTCGTAACCCCTACGTAGAGTTCCTACTTAACATTTCGCCTGTTTCCCGAAACGTTCTTTGCTACGAATCTCTTTCGTACGTCCTACGTTGGTAAGGTTGGTCTGGAGCGCCCGCAGAGCCTTCTTAGCTCTACCGTAGGGATGTTTCAGCTCTCATTTGTGCCATTTAACTAATAAATCTGACTGTATTTCATATCAAACGGACACAGCGATGACTGTATTAAATAACAAACTGTTAAAAACGATAACTGTATACAGCGTACATATCACATTTAAAGTAAGCTATATATGTTAGCAGAATACCATTCACTCTGATTCACAAAGTGTTCAAACTATAAGTAGCCTACATAGTCATCTAACTGACTTGACAATCAGCATTAACTGATTGGATGCGATGTCCGTCAATATGAAAATAGGCTACTTTATACGTGATACACTACAGTCGGATCGTTTTTATCAGTTTGATATTTAATACAGTCATCGCTGTGTCCCTTTGATATGAAATACAGTCAGATTTATTAGTTAAATGGCACAAATGACAAATGTTTAATGACAAGTGAAGTCCCTGCGATCGCTGTGGCATCGCCAGAGATAGGCTTGGCTACTACAGACCCCCACATTTCCTTCCGTAAGCACCATGCGTAAAACGGACACGAGTGACATCCCTGTTGCGCATGGAACTGCCACAAGTCATTCATGAAGAAAATAATTGCTGGAAACAATCTTAATCCCCTCCGCTGTTTCTATATTTTTCTATAGCCTAGGCTACCTTTTTTTAAATCAGTAGGCCTATAGGCTATGGTAATACGTTCGACCAAGGTTAACACTAGAACCATCGCATTGTGTTCCACACACTGCGGAGCTGTCAGCTGAGCCGGCTCAGCTGACAGCTCCGCAGTGTGCGTCGGATTCTCCGCCTCAAAACATGTAAACGTGTGAAAAAATTAATGAATAATCAATTAAAGCTTACCTTAAAATAAGTGTGCCATGTTACTGTTTATTGTATTAAGGATTTTAGCTCATTTGGACGCTGTTTGGGCCGTCTGTTTTTATTGATATAGGCCATTGGCGATATTCTACTTTCAGTTTCCTTACTGACCCACCACGAAACGTGATTATTGTTCTTAAAGATACTTAGATTATAAAGCAAGAGGTGTTAAATAAATGTTTCGGCTTAGAAGGATTTCTAGTAATCTTTTATTCGCAAAGACTTGTTATGCAGCTTAGCATGAAATAAGCAGGAAATGGAAAATCGAACTCTGAGCCATCGATTTCAGCACTGGACAGCGCCGTGTACGAGCCACGTAGGGACTGTTTCTTAAGAAGACTCCTAAGAGACCGTTCGGGAACCACGACTACAGAGGTAAACAACTTTGGTAAGTCATAACGTAGGAGTCTTCGTAGCTCGCTAAGAGATGACGTTATCGGGAAACCGGCCCCAGGTTGGTAAAGTCTGTGAGTGTTGAGTGTGCATGTCAAACTTTTTTATTTTTTGACAATTTGTAGTAGTTTTTTTCACTGTCACATCCCATCAACTCTTCTGTAATTCCAGATAAAAGTGTCTAATTTTGTTCTTTGTTTACAGATCAATTCGATTGACTTTCCAGTTCAGATTACAATAGATAACTTGGATCGCAGTGTGACCCCTCATACAATAACAATGATCAAAAAAAAATTACCATTGGATGATAATGGTTGGTAATGAGGAGAGAGTCAGTGCAACTCATCTGCCACAAGAAAACAGAAGGTCTGTGCTAGAAGTCCCACTAACAGACATACTACCCAATCAGAATGACAAAGACCATCTCAGGAAAGAATTTGCTGAACTGATAGGAAGAGTGTTGGTATCCCACCTTCAATGCCTCAGCCCATTCAGAGACCTCCTTCAGTGGCACATACCACATGCATTCTCGTCTGAAATGACCAAAAAAACTGATCTAACACCCCTTGGACTCTTTGATGCGGATGAAAAAAACATAGCAGATATGATAAAAGTGCTTGGTTACATACATGACAGATAAGTCCCTTACGTACCTACTGATGTCAATGGAGAAATTTTTATGAAACCAGCTGTAAAAATCATCATTACTGGAGATCAGCTAACTAAACAAAATGCTGATGCTGCCCTCCGATCAGTAGAGAATGCAAACACATTACATGGTAGACAAAACGGCATTGTCACTGCGATCGCAGATTTTCATTGTAGCATGAATTTCACAGATCTGATTCTCAAAGAATATTATAAGACCACATCAAATGCAGATATGGGTACACTCCACCAACTACGTAACGTTATTAACAGAAGAGATGTTTCAGCAACTGCTCTAGGAGATAAGTACAGGCCAAGCAACACATTCATCAGAGATGTGACCAATGCTTCCATCATAGCTGCTGCTATGCACTACTTTTCGATGGAGAATACAAAAGACACACCAAAGACTCACCCTCCACCTGCAACCTTCCAGTCTGACTTGGAGAAGGGTAACTGGTTCCACACACACCTCTTAAATATAGTTGACATGTTTGTCATGAATGACAACATGGTACTGCCAGACCGAGGAGCAGGAGATGAAGAGAACACACAGGCGAACCCACAGGCCCAGAATACACCTGTGAAGTGTGACTTCCAGGACTGTAGAAGTACAACATTCAAAGACCATGCAGGGCTTACAAAACATGTCGTGAATTGTCACAACTTATTCATGGCTTACCATGGAGAGAAGACGACCAGGAGAGTGGAGAGCCAGGGCAGCCAATACACAGATGGGATCTTCAATTACCACAGTGGGTTCCTTAAGCTTGCCTTACTGGAACAGGATTTCCAGGACTCCATTAAAGAGGGGGACGGACAAAGGACTGTCCGCCTCTGGAAATACAAAATGCTACACTTCAAACAAGCAGGAAGGACCAAATACAGCCTAGAGGCACTCAAGCTGCAGCTTGATATCCATGGCCTTCTGAGTCCAAGTGTGGCACATCGGCTCACATGGAACAGGACCATAAATGCCTGTGGTGGGGCTGGGAAAAACATTGCCTTGGATCTAAATTGTGAACATTTTGTGCGGCTCACAAAAGATCTGATGGCCAAAGAAGGGGCAAATATGCAATTCAACATAGCCAAAGAGATAAGTCGGACCATTGGTGAGCTAACCGAGCTGATGACCAACTTTGATCAGGACTGTGAAATGAAGCCAGAATCAGGACTGCATGCAGAAGCAAACAAAGAGGCTGACATCTCAGAAATGGTGGCAGTTCTTCAAAATAACAAAGTGTTCCGATTTACACCAGGAAGAACATACACCACATTCAAACATACCACCCCCAATCCGTTGCAAAGGCTAAACGTTGCTGAGGTGCTGCAATGGATAAATGAGCACAAAAAGAAATTACATTTGAAACAGGTAAATGGCGGCTTTTAATCTCAGACAAATTAAACAGTACACATTCATGACATATTTCAAAGAACAGGATTTTAAACCTACTAATTAAAGTATGGCTTTAAAAAAAACACTACTTTAACAAAATGTTATCAGCCCACATTTCAAAAAGACTTTCAAAAGAGTTAGCATATCAAAATGTTTCACAGCCCATATACACATCCTTCATGCAGAGAAATTTGCTGGTTGTGCCTAAAATTGCAATTATACCGTCATAAAATGGTCGTGGAAACAGCTAGGATATAGGAAGGCTAAGTTAAAATATGTTACTATCACATTAAGGATTCATACAGAGTTTGGAAAATGCTAGATTTTTCATCTTGTGTTTTCAAGGTTTAAAATGTGCTCCATATTGACATAGTCAATAAAATACTGTGTAGTTCACACAAATATGTTTTTTTTACTCTTAAAAGCTTTGTGCACCCTGTACATATCCTCTTTACTGTAGGCTGTTGTCTGTAGTTTTTATCCACTACATAGCACTGACAAGCCTTATTAAAACAATATCATGTTTCCAAATTCATCTTCGACATTTATGCTTTCTTCATCCTCATAGCATTCCTCTATATCACGAAAAACCTCTGACACTATGTTCAGTATTGCCTG
Organism: Ammodytes marinus; assembly: GCF_949987685.1. Lineage (NCBI taxonomy): Eukaryota > Metazoa > Chordata > Actinopteri > Uranoscopiformes > Ammodytidae > Ammodytes > Ammodytes marinus. The sequence goes on along the minus strand of NC_137230.1, from coordinate 3,280,906 downwards.
GGCCTTATCAACCTTAAAAACCTGTACATTGCAAAAAATGTCAACCAATGTGAAGAGTCTACTACTTGAATCAATCACCTCATTGATAACAAGTTCTCCTGTGTTCTTTTCTGTTTGTTGTGTGGAATAAACTGAGAGTGTCCCACAAAGTCCTTGATGTGTCATGTCATGTGTTATGCTCAGTAAGCGTTCACGAAGACTGGTTCTCTGTTCATCTGTGACAGTTCTTTCTTTATGGACCAAACCTTCCCCTGCATGTTTCTCCAGTGGACTTGCATGTGTGATGCCCACTAAAGTGTGTCCATTTGTGTATGTTACATTTTTGTATATTGCACCGTTTTATGTTGGGACACTTTGTTTTCTGCAGAGGCGATCTTGTTTTGTATGTTCAATTACACTATCCCGCCAGTAGGAGGCGCCGTGGTATTGTGGTTTGCCGGGGTCCCCGGATGCTCCTCATAACTGATGGAGATTTAAAAGAAACAAACCACGTTTCCCGTTTCAGCGTTATTTTCCTGTCTTTCAGGTGGGTGGTGTGTTTTGAATGTGGAGCGGATCGATGTTAGTGATTGGAGAGTGTGTGGTGTTGTGTGTTGGTGGAGTGTGACTATGGAGATGAATGTATTTGTAGCGGCGGCGCCGTTTCAGGTCCCACTTTTAAGCTAGTAGCTTTAAGCCAGTAGTGAGCCACGCTCGTCTCTACCAAGTGCACCACACGTGGCTTTCTTCCTGACGTTTGTAAAGTGTTAAAAAAGGTTTATTGATTGTTGTTAAAAACGGGTTAAGAGAAGTAGTTGAAGTTAATAAGAAAATGTGTATGTTTAAATGTAAGGTAAATGTTCAATATTGTTAATATTTACAAGGCACTGTTTGAATACTAGTCCAATAAAAACTTAATGGGTTTTAAGGGTTTTAAGAGCATTAAAGGTGCAGAGACAAGAGAGACAAGAGAGATGAAACAACACTGTGTGAAAAGGTGTGTTTTGAAAGTAGTTTTGAAGAACATTTTAAATGTCTAAATAGACAACATATACAGTGATATGATACTGGCTTTGAAATGTGTGGACGATGTGAAGTTACAGTGACCTTCAGTGAAGCTACATGTTGAATTAATAAAATATAACTGATGGAGATTTAAAAGAAACAAACCACGTTTCCCGTTTCAGCGTTATTTTCCTGTCTTTCAGTTATATATAATCTGTTCACGGGCGTCCCCACCTGGGACCCGTAACAGATTCTTGGGGGCTCGTCCGGGATCGGCGCCACCTTCTGGCCGGAAGCTGATCCATCCTAATGACATCTGGGACCAATGACCAACGCAGACGCTGACGTGTGTGGAGGCCTGCTGTGAACGTGAACGAGTGGAGAGCCCTGACCCGGAGCAGAGACTGTGCATTACCGAACTGTTTAACCTATCGTGAGGTAGAAGAGGAGCAGCTATGGCTGACAGAGGGAGGAAGAACCTAGTGTGGGACATTAGGAAAAGTCTACTCGCCTTGTCAGGAGAAGAGCTCTACCAACTTACCAAGACCATGGGTCCAGTGTCGGGCAAAGAACAGTCCGAGCTTGAGGAAGGAGACCAGGAGGGATGTTTCGAATACATCAACGCGTTCATGTACAGTAAGCACTTGCTTGATTCAGAGGACAGTGGTATGGTTGAATTACTGGTTTTGAAAGATAATGTTGATGCTGTGTTGACGCACCGTGATGCAATGTTGTTGTTAAATGCAATGGGTAATGTTGAATCAAATACCATGCAGACTGACACTTATTCAGTTCACCCTGCTCACACTGTTGATATTAATGCAACCCAGTCAAACCAAATTGCCACTGATGACACTCCTATACAGATAACTCCAGCTGTTGTCAGCTCTAGTCCCGCCACAACTGTCTCATTCAGCTCTGCGTTGCCTAGCCAAAGTACTGATAGGCTCAGCGCTAGTACAGTGACTTTTGTCCCAAATTCAAGTGTAACTAGTGCTACAATGCTAAACACATCTGACACATCAAACACTGAGTTGTTAAAAATGCTAGCTAGCTATGAAGACCTTAGCAAGAAGCTAATACAGTGCATCCCAGTAAATGCTACACACACACCAGGGGACTTACAACCGTCCTCACTCTCCTTCAGCAAGCCTGAAAGTGAACCGCCAAACAGTAACCCGACTGGTAAATCTGTCACTCAGCCAGGTCGTGAGGGGATGATCTCCATAAGAGAACTTTCCTTCCTTCAAAGAAGAGAGTTTAAAGTGCAAGGCGGACAAATTGGCGACCAATCATCAGACATCAGTTACAATAATGTCTGCGAACAGGTCGAAGAAGGAATCAAGGCCCGTTTCACTGATGCAGAAATAGTCCGTGGTGTGTTAAAAATAATCAAACCTGGAATTTTCAAAGATATGCTAATAAGTAAGGATGACATGACACTGACAGAACTTAAGGTGTTCCTCCAAACCCACCTAAGAGAAAAAAACAGCACAGAGTTATTCCAAGAGTTGATGTGCGCAAAACAGGATGAAAATGAAACACCACAACAATTCCTTTACCGTGTAATGGGCTTGAAACAGCGTATCCTATTCACATCTAAACTGTCAGACACAGGAATAAAATACTCTGCAGCTACAGTACAAGATGTTTTCTTGCATACAGTGTACCAAGGATTTGGAAACAAACACACAGACATACGCCGAGAACTAAAACCTCTCCTCTCAAACAGTGACGTCAGTGATGAGACAATATTACGCCATGTAATGAAAATCCAAAGTGAAGAAAGCGAGAGACAGAAGAGACTCGGCTCTTCCCGTCGACAAACTGCAACAAATGTACACAGCGCACAGCTTGAACTTAACGCAGTTAAGGGGTCTAGCAATAAGCAAGAGAGTGCAGACCACAAAACAAAATCAGATCCACTTAAAGAACTTGCCGCTAAAGTAGATGCACTTACAAAAATGGTTGAGGTCATGCAACAACACACCCAACCACAACCATTCTACAATGAGCATCGGTTCAATCAAAATAAGGCCCAATCCAGGCGTGGAAAGCCCTACGGTTGTCCGAAATGTGTTGAACAAAATCGTCAAGACTGTAAACATTGTTTCATTTGTGAGGAGGAAGGACATCGGGCAGCTGGCTGTGTAAAGCGACAAAATAAACAGGGAAACTTCAACCGGCCTCTGTAGAGGGACATCCAGTGACCGGATCTGAAAGACAGTCCCAATCAAAATGTTCAACACAGGCTAATTGTGATAATCATACCAACCTTAACTCATCCGCTGCAGCAACAGTCAGCAAGCCAAATAACTGTAAACAAACAACTCAGCCTTCTCCTAAGCCACCACTTACAGCAAGAGGAGCTGTTGCCAACCTAATTGGAAGAAAAGCCTTCGTCCAATGTAATCTTAACGGGTTAGCAGTCACCTCATTGCTAGACACGGGGGCACAAGTTAGTATGATAAACCGTGCCTGGAAAGACCAATACCTGCCTGACCTTGATATCCACCCAGTGTCTGAAATAATTGAAGAAATAGAGGAATTAAAAGTATTTGCTGTAAATGGAGATCTCGTGCCATTTGATGGATGGGTAGCCATAAAGATAAATCTACCAGGAAATGAGGACCCCAGTCTTTCCATCACTGTCCCATTCCTTGTCAGTACTTTACCCCTGGAGAGACCACTGCTTGGTTTTAATGTTTTAGAACAGCTCATCTCCAGCCAACCAGAACGGTTAGTGCCCGTCCTTGTTAATCTGCTTTGTAATGCTATCTCTGTCCCCAGTGAAAAAGCTGAAGCTATTGTGAGCTTTATCCAGACAGCAAGGCCAATCATGCAACAGGGACGCCTGAGGACAGGTGCCCAGGATATTGTCATACCAGCTGGTAGTGTGTCATGGATAAAATGCCGGCTTCCACCAAACATGGATGCTCATGACAGTATGGTTTTGTTTGAAGCAGAAGAAAATAGTGTACCGCTAGAGCAGTTGGACGTGGGGCCAGGGTTGTTTGACATTAAAAACATTGTAAAACCATATGTCACCATACCAGTTGGTAATAATACCAATCATGACATTACCTTACCCCGAAAGACAGCTTTAGGGACCCTGCAAAATGTTGAAAAAGTTGTGGAGGGTGACGTCCCCGCCAAAATACAGTCAGCAGCGACAGTCAGTGAGGTCACCACCACTCAAACCAGTGACCCAGCTCCACCCTTGTGGCACCCAGCTGTAAGTCTCGACCACTTGGATGAAGAACAACAGGAAGCTGTTAAAAAGATGTTGCATGAGGAGTCCCGTGCTTTCGCAAGAGATGGAAATGACATTGGCTGCATTCCAAACCTGCAAATGGTGATAAACTTGAAAGACGATATCCCTGTACAAAGGTCGTACACCTCCATCCCAAAACCACTCTTCAAAGAGGTAAAAGAATATATTCAAGACCTCATACTAAAGGGATGGATTGTGAAGTCTAAGTCTCCTTATTCTGCCCCCGTCGTATGTGTGCGGAAGAAGGATGGCACACTGCGCCTTTGCATAGACTATCGTCTGTTAAATCAAAAGACAGTCCCTGACAGGCATCCACTACCTCGGATTCAGGACTTGACAGACACTTTGGGAGGGTACTCATGGTTCAGCATCCTCGACCAAGGCAAAGCGTACCATCAAGGTTTTGTGGCAGAGGGTTCACGACATCTCACGGCCTTCATCACCCCCTGGGGATTATATGAATGGGTGAGAATCCCATTTGGACTATCAAATGCACCTGCTGCTTTCCAGAGAAGCATGGAGGAGATGTTGAGTTCCCTGAGGGATGAATGTTGCATTCCCTACCTGGATGACATACTGTGTTATGCAAAGTCCTTCAGTGATCACGTGGAGGTGTGTCGTAAGGTTCTCCAAGCTCTGCAGCACCATGGGGTGAAGCTTCGACCGGAGAAATGTGAGGTATTCAAGCGAGAAGTTCGATATGTTGGGCGCATGGTGTCAGCCGAGGGTGTTCGAGTTGACCCTAAAGACTTTGAGGCTGTGCTGGCTTTGAAAACCAAAACACCACAAACAGTCGGCGACATCAGACAGGTGCTTGGCTTCCTTAGCTACTACCGATCCTACATACAGGACTTCGCCAAGATAGCCAAACCACTATATGAGCTGCTCCAAGGAAAGTCCCTCACGCCACAAACCCCCCACCGCCACAGTAAGTCCAAGGGTCCTCAATTACCCTCCAGGACTCCTATAGAATGGACTGCAGATCACCAAAGTACACTAGAAGAGCTAATCAACATGCTAACGCATCCCCCAGTTCTAGCATATCCAAACTTCGAGGAGCCATTTGTTTTGCATACTGATGCGTCAGAGAAAGGGCTCGGCGCAATCATCTACCAGCAACAAGATGGGAAACTGCGAGTCATTGGATATGGATCTAGAACATTGACACCTGCGGAGAGAAACTACAACCTCCACAGCGGAAAACTTGAGTTCCTTGCTCTAAAGTGGGCAGTGTGTGAGAAATTTAGAGACTATCTCTTCTATGCTCCACACTTTACCATCTACACTGATAACAACCCACTGACCTACGTAATGAGCACTGCAAAACTCAACGCAGTTGGACATCGCTGGGTTGGAGAATTATCCGATTTCCGCTTTAACATCAAATACAGGCCTGGGAAAATCAATATTGACGCTGACACACTCTCCCGCATCCCGCTGGATATGAACAGTTATGTGGAGACATGTACTGAGGAGCTGTCACAGGAAGTGTTACATGCAACCTGGGAAGGTAGTCAAGCAGCAAAGAGAAAAGAAGTGGCCTGGATAGCTGCTCTCTACGCCTCATCTCTCGATCTAATCCCACAGCCTCGTATGACCCTACCTGAAATCAGTCACGATGAGCTCGCAAAAGCGCAAAGAGAAGACCTGGCAATAGGCGAAGTAATACGGCTAAAAGAGACGAATGCTGTTCTTACTGATGCAACACGGAAGACTGTGAGTGGGCTCACTCGAAAGATCCTTCATGAGTGGAATCAACTACACCTTGAAGATGAAATCCTATACCGACGGACAACTGAAAGAAAACAGTTAGTTCTTCCTGTCAAGTACCAACCTGTTGCTTTGAAACACCTCCATGATAACATGGGACATGTGGGGACAGAACGAGTGCTTCAACTCGCCAGAGAAAGGTTTTACTGGCCTTATATGAAAAGGTGCATAGAGGACTATGTGACAAAAAAATGCAGTTGTATAAAACAGAAGAAGCCCACAACGCATGTGCGCGCACCAATGGGTGGCATAACATCTAACTCGCCCCTTGAACTTGTCTGCATAGATTTTCTGCATCTAGAGAAGAGCAAAGGAGGCTACGAGTATATTTTGGTTGTCATCGACCATTTTACTCGGTTCGCTCAAGCCTACCCAACCAAAAATAAATCTGGACAAACCGCAGCAGAGCGAATCTATAATGATTATGTACCTCGTTTTGGATACCCAAATAAACTCCACCACGACCAAGGACGTGAGTTCGAAAATGTACTCTTCAGAACACTTGGACGGCTGTCAGGTGTCGGTCATTCTCGAACATCCCCGTATCACCCCCAATGTAACCCAGCGGAGCGGTTCAACCGAACGCTGCTGCAAATGTTAAGAACTCTGGAAGAAAAGGAAAAGGATAAATGGAAGGAACATCTTCCACAGATTGTACATGCGTATAACTGTACGCGCCACGAGTCAACTGGGCACTCACCCCATTACTTACTCTATGGACAGCACCCTCGCCTCCCTGTGGATCTTTTGTTTGGATTACTGGAGGAGACAGACCCGGTAACACACAAAGGATATGCGGAGAAATGGTCAAAGAGGATGAAAGAGGCATACAAAATTGCAACCAAAAACAGCCTAGCCTCTAGTGCTAAGGGCAAGTCCTATTATGATCAAAAGGTGAGAGGAGTAGTCCTAAAACCAGGAGACAGAGTGCTAGTTCGGAAAATAAGCGAGCGAGGAGGGCCCGGAAAACTGCGCTCGTACTGGGAGAAGAGGATATATGTGGTAAAAGAGCAGGTCTCAGACAATCCAGTGTATGTCATCCAACCAGAAGGAGACTACAAAGGAAAAACCAGAACCTTACACAGAAATCTGCTACTGCTAGTCAATGACTTACCGGTTGAATCTCCACCACAGTCAGCCAACGCAGTTACAAAACCACCCCAAAGACAAAGAAAGTCTCAGCTGAGAGCAAGCGCTGCTACAGACCTGGCTCAAAGTGAGGAGACATCAGACTCTGATGATGAATGGACAGGAGGTTACTGGTTGAGGACGCCTGTAAACGGGATGGGACAAAGCCAAGAACCATCCTCATCTGCAAAGGTCACAGTTCAGACTCCTAGTAAACCTGCCATAGTCCACAGAGAACATGCAAATACATTACCTGAAAGAGGGGATGTACAACACTTACATGAAGGAGAGGATGAGCAATACATAACTGAAACAGAAGACTTACAAAACATTCCTGAAAGAGAGGACAGTCAAGACGATCCTGAAAGAGAGGACGATCAAAACGATCCTGAAAGAGATGTGATATTGATGGGAGATAAAACACAGACAAATGAACTATCGGACGCTGAAGACATGCCAGAGCATGAGGAAGACGAACAAGATGGATACCCTCAACAAAGACAGGATGAGAGACTTATTCCCCCCCTTGTGGTGTCTAGTCCTGCGAGAGATGAATACACAGAAGTCAGACAGTCAGTGAGAGAGAGAAGACCAAGACAGTTATTTACATATGATACACTTGGCCAGCCCTCTCTACATGCTTATATAGACACAGTCTCCACTTGCTCTACACCATCCCACATACCTGCTCTTAGTATGCCAAACTACATCCGACCATTGTTCTCATCTGTGCCCTACACATCACCCATGTACATGCCATACACATACTACATGCCATACACCACACCTGTTTACTAATGATGAAATAGAAGATTTTGAGGTATTTGAAATGTCAGGAGCCATTTTAATTTTGTCGGGGAGTGTGTGATGCCCACTAAAGTGTGTCCATTTGTGTATGTTACATTTTTGTATATTGCACCGTTTTATGTTGGGACACTTTGTTTTCTGCAGAGGCGATCTTGTTTTGTATGTTCAATTACACTATCCCGCCAGTAGGAGGCGCCGTGGTATTGTGGTTTGCCGGGGTCCCCGGATGCTCCTCATAACTGATGGAGATTTAAAAGAAACAAACCACGTTTCCCGTTTCAGCGTTATTTTCCTGTCTTTCAGGTGGGTGGTGTGTTTTGAATGTGGAGCGGATCGATGTTAGTGATTGGAGAGTGTGTGGTGTTGTGTGTTGGTGGAGTGTGACTATGGAGATGAATGTATTTGTAGCGGCGGCGCCGTTTCAGGTCCCACTTTTAAGCTAGTAGCTTTAAGCCAGTAGTGAGCCACGCTCGTCTCTACCAAGTGCACCACACGTGGCTTTCTTCCTGACGTTTGTAAAGTGTTAAAAAAGGTTTATTGATTGTTGTTAAAAACGGGTTAAGAGAAGTAGTTGAAGTTAATAAGAAAATGTGTATGTTTAAATGTAAGGTAAATGTTCAATATTGTTAATATTTACAAGGCACTGTTTGAATACTAGTCCAATAAAAACTTAATGGGTTTTAAGGGTTTTAAGAGCATTAAAGGTGCAGAGACAAGAGAGACAAGAGAGATGAAACAACACTGTGTGAAAAGGTGTGTTTTGAAAGTAGTTTTGAAGAACATTTTAAATGTCTAAATAGACAACATATACAGTGATATGATACTGGCTTTGAAATGTGTGGACGATGTGAAGTTACAGTGACCTTCAGTGAAGCTACATGTTGAATTAATAAAATATAACTGATGGAGATTTAAAAGAAACAAACCACGTTTCCCGTTTCAGCGTTATTTTCCTGTCTTTCAGTTATATATAATCTGTTCACGGGCGTCCCCACCTGGGACCCGTAACACATGTACATCACAGGTGTCTTGACAATCACAAGATAATGCACAAAAGCTGCAACATGCATGTTTGAGTGCAAGAGGCTTTGTATTCTCACCATCGAACAGCTGCAGAAGTTTAACTCTCATACACTGTTTTGCCTCCGATACATACATGAGCATTTCATCGGATAGGCATTGTAGTTGTCTGCCGTGATACAAAATAATTGAATGTGCCTGAGAACCATCTCGCCCTGCTCTTCCAAAGGCTTGCATGTAGGCCTCAATGTTTGTTGGCGGCCCATAGTTAACTACATTGTTGACACCCTTGAAATCAACACCCATTCCAAGTGCTGAAGTGGCGATTACAACTCTGAGAAGCGACATTGGTTCTTTGAGCGAGTTCATAATATGTAGTTTGACATCCTCTGGTGTTGCAGAATGATACATATCGACCAGTCTATTTACAGACACATCTTTGGCACCTACTGGGTAACATGCACGCTTGCCCAATGTAAGTTTGAAAACATCAGAGTAAAGCATTGAGCAGTCGGCTATACTCTTACAGTATATTACGACCTTTTCTGTCCTTGGGCCTTTACTTTCCAGCTCCCCACAAAGCCATGCAAAAGTGATAGCTGGATCTGAGGAGACCTTTTTGGTTGCAAGCCGGATGTTGTCACGGCTTGGGCTTTTAACAAGCTCTATACATTGTTGCATACCAAGATTATTCCTCAACTTCTGTCTCATTGCTTTGGAGGCTGTGGCAGTCATTGCCAGGAGTGGAACTGAAGTGGGTAGAAGAGACCTTAGTTCTCCAACTTTTCCGCACCACTCTCTGAAGGGAGCCTCGTTCCCCTGTCTTTCTCCCCTTTAAGTAAAAAACATACAAGACAGCGTGATTAGCCAAGGAGAGAAAAATAATATTTATGCAGTATATTTTACTTTAACTGAGTTATGAATGGGTTGATACAGAATCAGAAAAATAAGGGCCTTTATTTATCTACTGTGAGTATGCAGAGGTATGTGTTCAAAGCATGTGAAGACAATTATCATGCAAAGGGTGGAATTTAACTACATATAGGCTACGTATATTATGAATGTGTGTTATATACGCACATCTTAAAACAAGTACACACAGAACAGAATCTAATGAAAGGATTGCAATACTATGAACAGAAAGCCTCATCATAAAGACAAAATATAATCCATATTTTAAATGAACCAAACAACTACAAATTAACTGACAAAGAAAAGTAATAACATAAAAGAAAAAAAAGGAAAAATGGGGGAATGCAGGTATGAATAGTTATGCATGTTGCTTACATTCAACTATAAATATCCCAAAAATTAATACATAGACCCATTCTTAGGCTAAACAACTAATTTAATGTTTATTTGACACTAGAACCGCCAGGGTTCTCTGTACTGTTTAGGCTACCAAAAACTAAAAATTGATCACTTTCCCTGCATTTGTTGTATGCTGTAATAAAAAAATCATGTACTCATGAAATAGTTTTGTTTAATCATTGATGAGCTGTGTTTTGTCCTCTTCTGTTATTGACTTAATATCTTTAAGAACACTAATCAGTAGGCCTAATGAAACAAAGTGAGTAGGCTATACAAGGGACTATTGATAATATTAATGAAACGGAGTAGCCTACAGTCAGAGTAAAAATATGCTTAAATCCTAAAAACAATACATTAATGCCAATCTTTATTATTAGTTAGGAATTATTTGATTATTCAATCTTGTTTTTCTTTTTTGTTGACACACGTTGACTTGTTGACACACTTAGGCCTATTGACACACGTTGACTTGTTTTGAAGTGGAACATCCCTCATACGCACTTTTCCCTAATTCAGTGTTTTAAAAATCAGGATTAATTTAGCTACTATTAACGTCAACTAGGCTATAAGGGGGCTTCAATATTGTAATTAACATTTATGTACAATTGAAACCCCATACGTGTAAATTCTAGTAGCCAAAACATCTAATATCATTCCGTTAACGTTAACTTAAATGGATATGTTTAATCATATTTTGATTTTACCAGTGGATGGTGATGTGCACTTCGTACACGGCAATCCCCACCAATCGCTCTCGGAAAACGTCCTTCTGTAAAATGGCTCTCCATTTGTCATCTCCAACGAGTGTTTCAGCTGATCCATACACGATTGAGTAGTGGCCGGCGGCTATTTTCTCGTCAGTTTCTGGATCTTGACCACACACAGCAGCAGCTATACCCTTTGACTGTAGGGTTCCCACCTGATCTTCCATAATTGCGACCAATGGGCAAACTACCAACACAATACTATGTTTACAAGCCTCCGAGGTCGAATTGAACTTTACTCCTGCTAGCTCGCTGCACACAATAGGCCACGCTTGATATATAAAACTTTTGCCATAGCCGGTGGGAAAACAGACAAGAACATCTTTCTTCCTCAGCAAATGCTGTAAGCAAATCTTTTGAAGTTCTTTGCAATTTTCGACGGAAAGAGCCAAACATGCTAGTTTTACAGCGCCGTCAAAGTTCTCTTCAAAACTCGCCATACTGCCTTGTTTCCGAATTTGAGGGGGAGCACAATAGGGGAAAGCCAGCAACCGGAAAAGGAGGGGGCTGCGTCAGGGCTGCGTAGCTTTTCGACGCAAGCGAATAGACGCTGGCGGAAGTGGACATGCCAGACTACAATACTTGTAACCCCAAGCTTACACCAACCGCTTTATGAACGTTAGCGGCATTAATTTTCGGTTACATTAAGGTTTTATGCATCAAATTGTACCGGAAAAGCAATCTACCAGTGGCGTTTTCTCCCGGAGGCCAAGGGAAGCCAGGCTTCCCTGTTTTTTAGGCTGTAGTTGTCATCCAATAAAAACATTTATATTAACAGTTTCAGTAATCTTTGGTGCTGTGCTGCTGTCATTTCTTCCCCATTTCTCTCCTCACGTTGAGCATTTCACAATGCGCGAAACAGCACCCCTTTACATTTAGATTCTGAAGACACGGCGAAACACGACACTGCACACTGTATGTCTGCGAGGAAAAAAAAGAAAAAGAATTGACCAATCAGGTGAGGACACTGCCCTCCTGTGATTGGTCAGGAGGGTGTCAGGAGGGTGCCAAGGGAAGCCACTCGGCCTTTGGCTTCACACCAATCAAATCAAAGCATCATTATCAACGTCACTGAAATTTAACAACAATAACAATAGCGGGAGATTAGCATGTTTGCATTGTTATCATATTAGCAAGAACAGTTATGGAGGGTGGAGATTTTGAGTATTTAGTAACAAATTATTTTACCAAACTGCCAATTGAGAAGCCATTAAAAATCAAATCTGACGGCAGGCCAATGCGTGTGGAGAGAAAGAAAGTTTATCGCACTTTCCGTGAGGAGAACTATGTCTGCACCGAGTGGCTAGCTGGTAGCGGCAAACTTCAGCTAATGGCCTTCCTCTACAAATAGTGAGTAAAATACACACCTTCTCCCGGCGCGGGTTAACTGTTCCCTTAACTGTCCGTGTAGCTATGTGTGTTATGTTTTCTGTTATTTTATTGCTAATTGTGTCTTGATTGCCTGGATTAAGTTGCATTGGTAGGCCTACTGTATATCCACTGAAGTTGTTCTGGGTTGTCTTAAGTAGGCTATAGTGTTGTAATGAATATTTGGCTTAAACGAAAAGGATGTCTCGAAAGTGTGTAAGTCAAGCACCTACAACTGATTGTGTGAGTCGTGTCTCACGTGAACGTGAAACTTAAAATAGCCTAAAACGTCCCCTAATTATATTGTGAATGAATTTGAATCTGCATTGGGCATTAAGCGGCTAGTTGTGGATTCCGGTCGGGGTGGGGGGGTGCATTTATAATAAAATGTATAATTTAATAAGACGATAAGGAGGTGTGTGAGTGAGAGAGAGAGTGAGAGAGAGAGTGAGTGAGTGAGAGAGAGAGAGAGAGAGAGAGCGAACGAGCGGTGTCGGACAGATTACAGGCGTGTAAGTCCTGGTAAAGTGACCAGGCGCTATAATAGCTCTTGTAGTTACATTAAATTCAAGCTGCGACGTAGCCTACCCTTTTCTGTCCCCCATCTTCCAATAAACATGTAGATTAAAGGTGTTGTCTCACTTGGCTTCCTCAAAAAAAATCCCCACGCCACGCCACTGCAATCTACTACTACCTTGTACCGCCAACTGCTGGCCTGGCATGCTTACTACAGCGATTTCGTCCCGTTTCCTCTGAAAACATGTGTACGAGTGAAGATGTGAGATAAATTGTGTCTGAACGGGGTTTTTTTTTAAACCAAAAACGGGAAAACTGTCACGTTTTCACCGTGAGAACAGGGCCTGAGCCTGTACTTGGTTAGGATCTGTCTCTGCTTTCTATCTCTTGACAGTAGAGAGATATTCTGCTAATTCATAATTTCTTTTAAGGGCGAGATAACATTACAATCTACTTTGGCTTTTAGTTGTTTCTTCCCAATGGTCCAGATAGGTTTCTTTACATTGTGCTATAATTTGCTTTACTCTGATTACTGTTTGGAGAGCAGTGTTGTTGTGAGGCTGGTCAGAGTGTGTCTGAGAGGGGGCAGTTAGCCTCAGTACCAACTGACATAGGGGACTCTTTTCTGGGCTCAGCTCTTGGGTTTGGAGGGCTTTGGAGTGGAGGGTGTCCCTGGGGCTGGATTTCAGCTGGTTAAAAAAGTTGAGCGTTCTATTTTGAATGTTAATTATAAGTGGGTATCTGCCTAATTCTGCTCTATACGCATTTGTTGGTGTGTTTCTGTGTACATGTCAAATGTATCTGCAGAATTCTGCATACAGAGATTCTGTTGGATGTTTGTCCCAACGGGTATAGCTCTGATGACTGAGTGGACCCCATACTTCACTACCGTACAGCGCAATGGGCTGGATGACATCAAATATTTTAAGCCAGATTTTTATTGGAATTTGGAAATTATAAAATGTTCTTTTAATTGCAAATAGAGCTCTTTGAGCTTTTTCTTTTAGTGCATTCACTGCCAAGTTGAAACTCCCTGATGCTGTTATGGTTATACCAAGGTAGGTATAACTCATACTGTGTTCAATTACATGATTATTAATAGTAAATTGATGTTTGTTCTCATGACACCTGGGGCGTTTTTGAAAGATCATGATATTGGTTTACTGCCAGGGCCCAGTTCTGACAGTACTGTTCTACTACATCTAACTGTTGCTGTAGTCCTTGTTCAGTAGGAGACAGTAGAACAAGGTCATCAGCGTAAAACAAGGACTTCACCTCTTTATCTAGGAGGGAGAGGCCAGGAGCAGCACATTGATCTAACTCAACAGCCAGTTCATTTATATATATATTAAATAAAGTTGGCCTTAGATTGCAACCCTGCCGAACGCCTCATCTCTGGGGGAAGAATTCTGTTTGTTTATCTCCAATTTTGACAGCACACGTTTTCCAAATACATGGATTTTACCAGATCATAGGTTTTGCCACCTATACCACAATTTAAGAGTCTGTAAAAGAGCCCTTCATGCCAAATAGAATCAAAAGCTTTCTTAAAATCAATGAAGCAAGAGAATATTTTTCCATTTTTCGTTTGTTGTACGTGTTTGTTAATTAACCCTTTCTTGACTATAATTGTATTCAGTCCGATTGGTATTATTTCAGTGTTATGGCTGTAGAATTGTCAAAAAATGTACAATGAGTGAGTGCTTTGGCCCCTTTTTCTAAGAATACTTCATCTTTACATATCTGGCACTTATTCAATATTATTTGTGTTTTTGGCTGTGCAATAGCAGTTTAAAGGGGAAAAAATACAAAAACGGATTAGAATTTTTCAAGTTTATAACAACATAGGAACTCTGAAATGACAACAACAAACAATTTAAGATGTACAATTTGAACTTTGAACTATTTAACATATTTACAAAAAGTACTGTGACTCCTGGCCTTTTTTTTCAATTTTTCTGTCTCTTTCTATTATATATTTCCAGGCGTTTTTTTAATTTCTTGTGGTAGTCCCTGAAGCAGTTCCTCTCCAGCTGTAGACAGAGCCCCACATTGCACACCTCACACTGCCATGGGGTGCTCCTCTTGCACAGAGTGCATTGTCTCCTCCCAGAGGTGGCTCTGTTCACCTTCTCCTGTCCGTGGCTGGTGGGAACAGGAAAGTGGTCTTCCGAGGGGATCCTCTGTGGTCTGCCGTCAAGTGGGACCCCGAGGAGAGATGCAGCAAGCTCCTCCTGGAACTGCTGTCTTTCCTTGGGCCTCTGCTGCTCTCTGGCACAAAGCTCTCTATGGATGATGTAGCTGTTAGTTACAGCAATGTCCAGTAGATGCTGGAAAACAGTGATTGGCCACCTTTTCGTTCTCCTGTGGGTGGAGTTCGTTCCCAGCATTTGGTCCGACGTGTCCACCCCTCCCATGTACTTGTTATATTCTCCAATGGCTACTGGTCTGGGGACAGGGACCCGACGTTGCCCATCCTGTCTTCTGCCAGCGGAGCACCTTCTCCCCGTTGTACACATTGTGTACGTTTGTACAGATTGAGACCTCCCTGGTGTCCATCCACTTTACAAATAA
Organism: Ammodytes marinus; assembly: GCF_949987685.1. NCBI lineage: Eukaryota > Metazoa > Chordata > Actinopteri > Uranoscopiformes > Ammodytidae > Ammodytes > Ammodytes marinus. The sequence continues at coordinate 3,265,390 of NC_137230.1, read as the reverse complement.
AAGGTCACCCTCCCTGATCCAGCGAATGGAGCCTCTCGCTGACCTTTTATTCAAGGCATTTTCCATGGTGGCTGGAACACCAACTCTCCCTTGACAGTAGGTACCACAGGCTCCAAATCCCTGCTGGCCCAGGTGACGGAAGAGGAGGGGGCTGGTGTAATAGTTGTCACAGTAGACAATATATCCAGACCCCAGGAAGGCTTTATTGACCAGTGATGTCACCACGTCATAGGAGAGCCCGTTACCTGACACCACGGTTGATTTCCCAGTGTAAAGGGAAAAGTCAATGGTGTAGCCGTTGACATCCACCAGCACAAAGAATTTCAGCCCCCACTTGGTTGGCTTCGCTTTCATGTACTGCTTGAAAGCAATTCTGCCTTTTGTCGCAACCATTCTCTCGTCTACAGAGATATGCCTTTTCGGGTGGTAAATGGACATGCAGCGGTTCTTCATGATGTCCAGCAGAGGTCTGACCCGGTGGAGACGGTCATACTCCCCTGTGCCCCTTCTCTGGTCATTGACTTCATCCTCAGCTGGATCACTCAAATGGAGGTTGTTGGAGATTGCCATGAACCTGTCCCTGGACATGGCCGTGCAGGGGAAGGCCACATGGCCACATTTGTCCTCCAGAAATCCGACACCTTTGGCAGCTTCAGCACTGCCATGTACAGCAATAAGCCGAGGTACTTCTTCATATCGTCTTCACCAACCTCTCTCCAGGCGAATTTCCTCCCTCTTTGAACATTTCTGTCCACATTTTTGTTAGTATTTTTGGACAGAATTTTCAAGACCTTGGTGTCGAAGAAATGGGAAAAAATCTCAACTGGAGGTGTGAGATGGCAGGTAAGAGGTGGCTGTACTCCAGGAGGTCGGTGGGGCTCGAACCTTCGTGGGCGAGGGGTGATGTCCGGGTCAAGCTCGGTCTTCCACGCCGTCGTTGCAGGACGACATGTTGACCGGCTTCGGACAGCATCTCGTCCACCTTGAGGACCACGCACAACGGCACGTCTTGGACTCTCTAGTGCACTGGATGGCCTAAAAGTAAAATACATATAAGATAAGATAGAAACCAGATGTACCGGATGAACGACAAAAATTATAAAGCCAGACAAAAAATAATACAACATTTGAATGTGATAAAATGAATTAGTTAGGCAATAAATTATTGAAAAAATAATGTTCTGAAGTTGAATCTTATTTTGAATAAAGCAAATATCCACTAAATAATCTTGCTATGAAGTTGAATCTTATTTTGAAGAAAGCAAATATCCACTGTACATACAAACATAATGTTGCTATGAAGTTGAATCTAACTTTTAGACAGCTAAACATCTACTGTACATAGGCTAGATAAAAAAAAAAAAAGTAAAGTTGTACAGCTAGCTTGATTTTTTTTTTTTACTTACCCTTGTTCACATAAAGTCTCCCCCTCTTCTTCATCATCACTTCCATCAATAAACCTCAAGGGACGTCTGGTCACTCGGGCTGACTTATCTCTCATGTTTTCAAGCTACAATAAATGTGAATAGAAACTCTCCAAACCGCAATCAAATTCTCAATAATGTCCGCTAGATGTCGTTCTTGGCTCTCCTTCGCGCCCTCACTAGGCGGCCGGCCTTTGTCTCTCCAACGTATATTTACCGTAATGTCTAATGTATCACATATACGCCATCGGAAAGCTTTCATTGTCTCCATTCAGAAACTGTTTGAATTTTATGAATTGCGCTTATGGTTTAGGAGTTACGGTACTAAGAAGCTCATGTAACTATGTGTGACACGCTGGTGAATCACGTCTGTGATTGGACGGACACGCTGGTGAATCACGTCTGTGATTGGACGGTCGTAACCAGGAAGTCCTGGGGGCTACGGTAATGAAAAGTATATCGGCGAAAAGCTCTATTTCTCCGCTTTTTGGTAGTTTTTAAAGTGTTTAGATATCTAAAACAGTCTAGGAGTTGTGGTACATATAAGAACGCATGCGCGATCCTGTCGGCCGCGCTTGGATCGTCATAGAAGGGTTAAAGTGTGAAGCGTATACATGGTCAGTGGTGCGGTGTTTTGGGAGGAAGCCAATCTGACTTTTACTTAGTATTGACTGTTCCTCAAGGAAATCTATTATTATTTGATTAATAATACTACAGAATAGTTTCCCTAGGCAGCTGCTAACACAGATGCCACGGTAGTTATTAGGGTCTGATTTGTCCCCACTCTTATGAATGGGGGAAATGAGCCCTTTGCACCAGATGTTGGGAAAACATCCTGCCCGTAATATTACATTGAACAAATGCAACACTGCACCCTGCATCTCTGGGGTGCTGCTTTTGAGCATTTCATTTCGAATGCTGTCTGGACCACAAGCTTTCCTTGGCTTCAGACATTTTGTCTGTGTTGTTAATTCATCCAAAGTAATATCGAAATCAAGGGGGTTTTGATTGTCTTTAATGGTTTCTTCTAATATTTGGAGTTTTTCTTTTATAATACATTGATTCGAATTTATTTGATTGATTGGTATGTCTTTGTACAGATTTTCTAAATGTGATCTCCAGATGTCACCGTTTTGGATTGGTAATGTCTGCTGTTGCTTTGGGTTGAACTTGTTCCACATATCCCAGAATTGATTTTGGCATTCTCAATATCTTGAAGTTTCATGTGGGTATAATTTTGTTTTTTGATCCTAATTGTATATTTATATTTACTTAAAATGTCATTGTATCTAATGCGCAAGGCTGGGTTGTTTGGTTGGCGATGTTTCTCATTTGCTATTTTTCTCAGCTAATTTCTGATTGTTTTGCACTCTTGATCAAGCCATTTGTCAGTATTTTGCCTTTTAACAGGTCTCCGTTTTTGTTTTATGAGGTCAGCCCTAATAGCTGCCTTATGAAATATCATATTGATATAGTCAATGGCCTTGTTTACACCATCTCTGGAAGGGATATACTGATTTTGATTATATATTGCTATGTTATTCATCAGATCAGGAGAGTTCAAAACTTTGATAAATTTGTCTTCACTGTCTGGGGCCCATCTGTAAATACGATTTAATTTAAACAGCTTACTGGTTTCTATTTTTGTGTCACTAATTTGACCTGACAATTTAAGGAACACATTCATTTGATTGTGGTCTGAAAGGGGGGATTGCTGTCTGACAGTGAATGCACTGATAGTTGAGGGGTCCATGTCAGTGATTGCATGGTCTACTAGACCCAAGAGCTGAGAAGTATGTGAACCTCCCTAAAGAGTCCCCTCCCGACAGAGATGCACTATCTCCCTGCCACTTGGATTTAATAGTGGGTCAAGGTTATTCCGACGGGGGATCGTTGGTGTGGTAAACAGGGGGGCCTGACCAAATACATGGTTGTTGGCCTGTGAGTCTATGGTATCAGCTTCGATTCCTGTACGTCCATTCAGATCTCCAGTGATAAGAATATTTCCCTGGGCCTGGAAATATGGAATTTCTAAATTTAGTGGGTCAAAAATGTCCTCTTCAAAATAGGGAGAATCTACTGGGGGTATGTATATTGCACATAGGTATAGATCCCTATCAGAAATACCTAGGGTTTGATCTAACCTCAACCAAATGTGCGATTTACCCCGTTTTACTGATGAGATCTGATGACAAAGATCTCCTTTATACCACACCAAGCTGGTGTGTATCCTCACAGCAGGCGGGATGAACCGGGGCTGGTGATGTGGGGCAGGATGTCTGTGGTGGTCTCTGATGCTTCTGGTAGAAGAGAGGGTGGAAGGACTGTGTCCTAGTGCCATGTCTTTGAGGGTCTTTGCAAAGATATTCACCTTCTCTCTGTGAAGATGGAGTCCATCATAAAGGTCCCAGGTGCCGATAGTTGGGTGGAGGGCCAGGTGGACGTTGGGTAAGATGGCACAACCTCTTCTGATCTCCATATTGATGTCATGGATGACGTGAGGAGGGGTGTCTGTCCTAGGCAGCAGGGTGGAGATCACGATGCGGGTGTCAGGGAATTCCTTAGTGGCCTGCTCCGCCATCTTCCTCACTGCCTCAGCTGTGTCCCTTCGGAGAATGTGCAGGTTGTTTGTTCCTGTGTGGATCACCAGGCATTGAGGGCTCCCGAGGGACTCCTTTCTTAACAGCTTCATCGCCTGGCCTGTGGTGCTGCAACGTTTAGACAGCACTTTCTTAAAAGGAAAAAGTTTGTTGGTGTCCAGGAATTTCCCGTTTGAGTCAGCCAGCAGGACCACTTGTGGGGCTTGTTCTTCAGGCTGAGTGGGGGGCAGCTGGGATGGACAGAGTTGGCTGTTGGGAGCTGGCTGTGTGGGTGTTGGCAGGGTGCAGAGCGGAGATGGTGAGATAGAGACAGGGCAGGAGTTTTGGAGACTAGCAGGGAAAGTCTGTCTCTGCAGTTGTCTTTGTGGTGACTGCTGGGAGTTGGTCTGTCAGGTGTTGTTACGATCTCGACTTCCAAAGTCTGATCTGTAATGAAAAGCTAGTATCTAAGTTTATTAGTTATGTCCTATTAAACCTGCATTAACTAACCTGTAACCCAATGCTTTAACTACAACCCCTATTACCATCAAAGAGCTCCCCTACTCTCACGGCTTCTGCTTGAGCGTCTCACCCGGGCTCCAGGAGGTGAGCGCGCGGGATCTTAACTACTAGACTGCCTTGGGATTCTCTTAGATAAATAAAAGTGTCCTACTTAAACCCACTGTGTTCAGCGTTTCAATTCTTCTAAACGTATTCGTCTATTTCAGGAATCCCGTTTAGGTGTGAAATGTAACACTTTCTATTTGCTCCTGATGATCACTCCCCTATTTTAGGCAAAGGATATCTTTCACAAGTTATTTACTGTATTTTTATGTACCCGATGTTTATTAATTCCACCTCCTATAAAATAGAACAGATATACTATTTTCAGCATTCAACTACCAGCGTTAAACCTGGGAAGCCATTAAAAACAATTGTCTTTCTTTGATAAAAAAGGTATTTGTTATGAGGTTGTGTTCAATAATGTTGTCAGTGTGTAGGCCGTAGCATGAGTACCAACTTACGTTATGTCCAAGGGGGCGCTTCCCGTTCTTCCGTGGAAAACTCTCTATCTAGGTCCGGTAACACTGTCTAAACTAATTGGTAACTCAGACAAGAGGAACGTTTTACTGGTTTTTATTTATTCACATGATATTAAGAGTACATCATATATTAGAATACAGAAAAGATAGAAACAAGATTATTTGCCTATTAACTCATCAAAAGGAGTTTTTAAACATTTCCCCTAATAGATGTTAACTTGGTATTTTTCACAATTTGTTAAAGCCCAAGACCAGAGTTAATGCATGCACTCCGATTTTAAACTTGCGCTCTAGCCCTATATAAAATGCATCCCTCTAGGTCTGTAAAAATGATAAGGACGTAAGGAAGATTGTTAACGACACCAGTCAGTAAATGGGCTTTCCCCAATCTCCGTTAATTCCAATCACCATTCTATTCAGACCTCTATTCTAATAATCCCCACCTAAAAGTTTTAGAATTTTACCAAGTCATCTGTGTTCAGAGACAGAGAGAGAGAGAGAGAAAAAGTGCTTGGTGAGTTCCTCTCATCAAAAGTTACCGAGTTGATCGCTCAACTGACTATCTTCCGTTCCTCCTCAGCTTTTAATACAAGAGGAGGTCTCTCCTCTCAGAAGGGAGGAGCCTATTCAACCAGCACATGAAAATCTCTCTGTATCGCCCCCTCTCTCCTGCTTCGTGAACATACCAAGTTACTGTTCTAACTTTCAAAAAAACATCAACACTTCCTTTGTTTTTCACAATAAAACCCACATCACTTCAAACTCCCCGGAAACCAAATACAAACAATCCAAAATTCAAAATAAAACAATGAACCACTTTGTCTAAATGTACGAATGGAACAGTTTTATCACATATTCGTCCATAATACTCAACAGTGTTGGACTTGCCTAGTGAAGCTCCGTTCTCTGTTCTCAGCGTCCTCCTTCACTTTAGCTAACTGAGCCCGGAGGACACTGTTCTCCTGTTTTAGTGCCTCTACACTTCCTATTAGCTCAGATGTCGAGGCCTGGTTGTCTCTTTTGAGCTGCTTGAGCTCCTCTTGAAGCTGCTGCACAATGTTGTCTAGGGGAGCAGACAGCCTGGCCTGGGTCAGCTCTTTAAATTCAGCAAAGTCCAGCTCCAGCAGGGCCATACTCTCCTTCAGCTGGTTGGTGTAGCTGTTAGGTGTGGGAGGGGCAGAGATGGACAAGGTGGTGGGGTTCTCTGTTGGGCTCGACATTGCACCTCTTGCCACCTCAGCAGGGAGAAAGCTTCTTCAAAGGATTTGAAGTTTACTTCAACCCCCTGAATCATCACCTTTCCCTTTGTGTAGTAGGTGATGGTGAGCAAAGGGTCATCCTTGTTCAGGTGTTTGTCCTTACAGATCTTCAATCGGCCTCCTGAGCCGATGCCTTCACTAGAAATGTAAGGATAGTTCTTGCACAGAGCGTCCTTCCAGATATATATAGTCTGTGAAGAATATTATGTTGTTCTTTTTCCTCCCTTCTTTGTGTAGTGCGTAGTCGGTGAACAGGATTTCTTTGTTCTCCCGAAGTGTCTTGTCCTTAAACTTCTCCCTGGCTGCTGCACTCTTAAGCCCAGTTCAGACCAAAGATTCACCTTGCAACTGCTCCTTGCGACGAGACGTTCTAAAAACTGGGCAGTTCACACTGCTGCACCGGGCTGCGACGGTAGGTGGTTTCCCTAGCAACTGTGAATGCTCTGGCACAGCTGAGAGCCACAACAGCAGCATCACTTGCGTCCGCTATCCCAATTTAGGTTTGCGATTATTTGTATTTTTATTTTGTTTGAGAGTAGGCTAGAGTTACTGTGTTCTGTCATTTTCCACTACTTCTGCATTGTAGTAATTAGCTGGAGCTTACAGTTTGTTTAGATTACCCGCTAGTTGGATACATTGCATTTCCTGTTAGTTGAATTTCTGTTTGATCTTTCTTTGTTTACCATCGGCTCAACTACTACTGGGAGATGGATAACTATATTAGTGAGAGCGACATGGTCGCAGCGTTTGCGATCGCCCTAATCACTAAAAGGAGAAGACGCCTTACAACCAAAAAACAAGAATATGGAGCCGCAGTTGGGTGTTACAGCGGCAGAAACAGGGTGCCTACACTAATCTGTGTAGAGAGCTGGAAGTCGGAGATATTTCCGCATTTTCAAATTTTACACGGCTATCGCCCGCTCAGTTCTATCATCTGGAGGATCTGGTGAGGCCTTTAATTCAGAAGGGGAACACAAATTTTTGAGACTCCATATCAGCTGGTGAGAGACTCACCATTACTCTCCGCTTCTTGGCAACAGGTGAGAGAACATTCTGTCTTATTACAGTTGCTCTAAGCACCGCACAACACACACACACACACACACACAAATCAAGCGCAATTAAGCAACCACAAAGGTGGAAAGGTCTCATTCAGCGCACAACGGCACCGACAGTGTGAGCACGCATGCACACACACACACCTAGACTTCGCACACACAATCATCACCAGCAACAGCTTGCCTCAAACTATAGGCTACGATATCAAATTGCCTCCTACATAGCCTATTTGTAGAACAATAATCAAAAGGACATGAGGTGGCCTCGACTCAGTGCTCAATGACAGGGCTGCTGCACATGATGACGTTAGGTGTAACCACCACTGTGCTATTATGGAGCATAAACACTTTTACAACAACAAATTCAGTCAAAGCAATTAATTATAATATTTGTCTACCCTGCCTGCAACACAGCTGATTCAGATGAAGGTCTACTACAGGCCACAACAACAACAAAAAACTCACCGTGCACCTGCAGCATTATCCTGGTGAGGATGGGCTGACTTTATGTAAGGCCAGTAAATCCACTATTTGTCCGATGAAAAAAAAAAACATGCAACTCCAACGAAAAGCAGTTAGTTTCGCTGCAGTCAGTTGACTATATTCCACAGGTAGCGTTGATAACTGTCGTAAAATGCCAACGTCTCCCCTTCGTTAATCCCAATGCTGGATTTGTTTGTCCTTTTTTTGATTATTGATCACATATCTTCGAAAATCATGGCTTGAAAATGGCAATGCAAACAAGCCCGTCGACATAAACCGAGCCTTACGCATTTTACATTTCGCGCTCACTGACCTGTCTGTTAGTAGCCTAGCCTTTGTCCCGCCCACTAAAATAGCAAAATATTATTGGCTGATTCACAAGCCTACACTACATACAACCAATCATATAGTGCTGCCTGGTCAGTTTCATGTCAACCACAATAAAATACACTTTCTCTAGGTGAGAGCTTCAAGAGCCTGGCCTACCTGTTCCGCATGGGGCACTCTACAGTTGCAGAGATAATCCCCGAGACATGCAGCGCCATCTACAGTGTCCTAAAGGATGACTACATGAAGGCAAGTTCTATCTTGTTTGATAAATAGCATTAAGTGACACTTTTCAATTTTGGAACAATGTATCCAAGGTGTGATTGTTGTTACAAGAAAATAAGAGAAACATACTTTAAGAACCAATATCAAAGTATTTTTGTATACACCTCTCATCTTGTACTTTTAACAGCAGACCTCTTTAATGAGGTCTGCAGTTAAAAGTACAAAATTCGACATGAAATGTAATCCGGTTTCAAAGGTTTACTGGAAAAAAGTGTGCTCCCGTGCCTAGTGAGCTGTCATCAAAACTAAAGCTGTGCATGACAGCATCATACCAATTAAAGAGAACATATGGCCTAATAATGTTCAGCATTACTTAATTAAATTTGAGTTGTAGTAACACTTAAGATCAAATTTAAACAATATATACACTGTAAATTATTAGGAATTATACACATATAAAACTTTCAATTATCAAATGCTAATTTAATCAAATCAATTATTTATTATGCATATAACTGCATTACTGCTTTCAGAAATATAACAGTAACTAAAAATAAAAACAATAAAAAGCTTTTTTTCTTTAATTTTTTTTATCCTAAGCTAAACACAATAAACATCTTAAGCTAAAAACAATAAACATCTTAAGCTAAAAACAATAAACATCTTAAGCTAAAAACAATAAACATCTTATCTGTAATCAAAACACAATAAACATTTTATCTGTAATCAAAGTGGCTGATAAGTTTGATGGAAATAACTGTAAGGGTAGGTGTGAGAGGCTTGGGGGGGGGGGGGGCTTGGATGCCTCTGTCTTTGACTGAAGCCTGGTAACAAGCTTCCTCCAGCTGGTGCTCTAAATCAAGCAATATGTTTTGATCGGTTATTCGCCTAATTTTCATTTCTAAGCTCTTGCAGAACATGGAAATCGCGTCCTCTTTATTTTCAGTTCTGCTTTTAAAATAATTTCCTACTGCTGTGAGGACCGCATCTTCCTCTTTTCTCTCCAAATCACACTTTCTTCTTTTGCTTCCTGCGACATTTTGAACCTGAGGGACGGGGCAGGTGCTGCCTCGTCCCTCAGGTTCACTGTTCTCCTCCACTTCTATGTCCTCCTCCACAGTCAAAGTCTCTTCTTCATCGATCTGTAAAAGAAAAAGAATATCAATACAAATTAAACATTATTGAAATAATATTATTTGTGTTTCAGTGCCCCAACACCACAGAGGAGTGGAAGAAGGTGGCAAAGGGATTCCAGGACCAGTGGCAATTCCCCAACTGCCTTGGTGCTCTGGATGGCAAACACATCATCATTGTCCCTCCGCCATTCTCAGGGTCCACATTTTTTAATTATAAGCACACCTTTTCGATAGTGCTGATGGCCCTGGTAGACAGCAACTACCGTTTTTTGTATGTTGATGTGGGGTGCAACGGTAAAGTGTCTGATGGAGGAGTGTTCAGGGGCTGCTCACTCCAGCAGTCCCTTGAGCTGAAGACAGCCAACATCCCCGACCCTGCACCACTACCTGGTACAGAGCTGCTGTCTCCATATTCAATTGTGGCTGATGAGGCCTTTCCATTGAAGGAATATATAATGAAGCCCTACCCCAGCCGCGGCCTCACCCAGGAACAGCGCATCTTCAACTACCGGTAGGTTAAATTAACGGTTTAAATGACAATAGTGAATTTCTCATCCTTCTAAATCATAAAAGCGGACCTATTTTAGTTGCTTTCAGTACTTTTTTGAAAATTTCTGCACATTTAAACAAAACAAATTAAAAAGCTGTTAATGTTTATCGTAATAGGAAGAAATAATACCATTATTACATCTCTAATCACAGGCTATCAAGAGCGCGGAGGGTGGTGGAGAATGCCTTTGGCATATTGGCAAACCGCTGGCGAGTCTTCACCACCAAAATCCACCTGCAGCCGGAGACTGGATAAAATCGTCCTGGCCTGTACCGTGCTGCACAACTTTTTACGTGCCCAGTGTGCTGATGTTAACACCCAGCTTCGTGAGCTGGAACAGGGTCCAACCCTTGCCCAGGCTGCACTGCCTGGGCAAGATGAACACAAGTTGATAGATCGAATGAATAGCGTACTTGATCGGTTGTATAACTGGTTCAAATTCAACAAATTATCCCTTAATGTAGAGAAGTGTGCTTATATGATATTCAAGCCTAAAAATATTATTCTATCTGATCACATCCAGCCAATTTTTATGGCGAACAATGCACTCGAAAATGTTTCCCAAGTTAAGTTCTTAGGGGTATTTATTGACAATAAGCTCAATTGGAAAAAACACATATCACAGGTGTCCAATAAATTAGCGAGAAACATTGGGGTTATACGACGAGTAAGACCCGTGCTGTCAAGAAAAATTTGTATGGATTTATATTACTGCCTTATTTCTCCCTTTATATCCTATGGAAATATAGTATGGGCAAGCACATACAAAACCAGTCTAGATTCGATTTTTATGTTACAGAAAAAGTTTGTTAGAACTGTAACCAACTCCAGTTGGGACGCTCATAGTGCTCCGTTATTTCAAAGTCTGAAGTTGTTAAGCATATATGATGTGAATACTCTTCAGATCGGCACTTTTGTTTTCCAGTTTTTCAATAATTTACTTCCCTCTTCTTTTAACAGTTTTTTTTATAACCAGGTCACAGATCCATAGTCATCAGACGGACCAGATCTGTAGATCTCCTTCACCGTCAATTTTACAGAACAAATCTTGGACAGTTTTCAATTAGGGATAGAGGTCCAGTCATTTGGAACAGTTTTCCTGTTACTCTACGTAAACACCCATCTTTAGTTACTTTCAAAAAGCATCTTAAAATGTACCTCATTTTAAAATATAATAAATAATACTATATATAATATAAATATACTAGGTTGTTTCTCATCTGTTAAAAACATTCATGCCAATTCATGTTTATTTTCTCTCATGAAAAGATTGTCCTTATATCACTGTAAAATGCAACCTACCCAAAGACTTGAAATAGCTGGTTAGAGGGCCATACTGAACTTAAAAAAAACTTAACCAACGCACGGATACGTGCTGCAGCATTTCCATGTACTCGCTGCCATGGAGGTCACAGAATTCTGATAAAAAAAGTATTTACATTATAGGTAACCAATTATGATTTCCAAATCTATATTTAACATTGAGCAGGTTGCGTCACAAACCTGCTAAGTAACCTTTTCGGTTGGTGCTGCCCTTAAACCAGTACCCAATGTCCACTGCAAGATCCTCTGGGTCAAATCTGGATACCTGTGTTGCATCATATTCACTCAGAAAAGCACTTTAATTTGTCATTTAGTTCACTTTACATAGGCAATGAATAACTTTGAAACTTACCTCCAGAAAGCTCAGACCTGCCTTTTTAGCAGTGTTGTGCAGTATATGACAGGGGCATCCGTGTACATATACTCTGCCATTTTCTTTCAGCATTCTAGCAGCAATGGAATTTCTTGCACCAGTGTTTACAGGTGCATTGTCAACCGACACAATTACTCCATGGTATGTGTTTTCTCTCAAGGCACTATCAATTTTTGTATAGATCACTTCAGCTGTCCCACAGTTTCGCCCACTTGTGGGACACATGTCAAGAAACCGATGAGCAACTTTGGTGTCAAATATCTTTACTGTTCATCTACTCTAGTCCTGCAACAATAATGTACAATAATGTAACTAAAATGATCATACAGTATTTGATAATATTGCTGGTGTTTGTGACATAAAGGAAAGGAAACAAACCTGCCAAACTGACAAACAATCATACCTGTATCATTTGAGCCATCTGTAATGAGAGTGAAGGGATTCTCTTTCATCTTCATCACTAGGTCATCTTTGAAGTGTGGCACCACAGCTCTGTTGATAATGCACGTTGTCTTGGTGCTGGCACTCTTGAAGTTTTGAGCTGTGGCGGAATCTTTAAAGCATTCTCTATACAGAGGACTAAAATGGTCAGCGACTGCAGAGGGGACATTGTGCTCCACCATCGCAACAGCCACCTTTACCTCTGCTCTCCTTGTCTGCAACAGAATCAACAGATGAGAACACTTCCCATGTAATAATTCTGTAGTTTTTTTGACACACATATCAAGAATCTGAAAGACATCCAATTCATCAAATATGGTCCCCGCCTTTTACTGTAGCCTACCTTGGTTTCTAGTACACTCATACCTCCAACAGAGCCTGTTGGAGAATAAAATTGAGCAACACTGGAAGCTGAGCTGAGAGCCTGTTCTTTGGTTTGATGCGCCTTGCTATCTATGTGCCTGCTGACATCTCTCTGTCCTTGATGGGCACAGGAGTTTTCATGCCTGCAGATGGAACACCAGTAGTGGAAGCTGGTGCTTCCTTTGGTGATGAAAGGCCATTTGGATGACCATTCTGGCTTAAAGGAGCATCTATAGGTAGCAGCTCCAGCTCTCTTTTTCCCTGCTGAAAGTGGCATCTCTCCTGTGTCTCTTACCGTCGTCTCCACTGGCTGCTCATCTTCCACCCTATCTATCGCCTCCAAAGTTTCCTCCACCTGCTCCGCCACCTCCACTGAATCCATAGTTTGGTCCATCTCCTCCACTGCATTGATCACTGTTTCTTCCACCTCCTCTGCTTCCTTTAATGCAAGCTTTCTTTTGGGAGGGGGGCTTCAAACCTACCCAAACCTATTGGGTCTTTTGCCTCTTCCCTGACATCTTAGAAATGTAAACATGCAAGTTAAGTTAAATCAGTATGATTGAGTCAACACAATTTATTTTACACATTTGCATTAGGTTTTAAGGCTGATACAATCCTAACCTTTATTTATACAGGTATATCCCATTGAGACCGAAGACTCTTTTACAAGGGAGACCTGTTTTCCTTTCCCACGTTACCATTCACAAACACATTCATACACCGATAGCAGGCTAACTATCGACTTAAAGACTATGGACTAAAGAACAGCTTCTTCCCCAGAGCTGTGAAAGAGATTACCCCCCCACTACAAACTCATTACCTCCCCCAACCAGACTGCGAACCCACAACCACATACTTCAATATGTCTCCCACTGCAAACATGCTACTTTAGCACTTTGTGTGTGTGTGTGTGTGTGTGTGTGTGTGTGGGGGGGGGACCTGGACAGAAGGGGTGTGTGTGTAAATGAGTGGAAGTGAATGTATGCATCTGCATAATATTTGCAGACAGTATTTGTTTTACTTATGTATATTTTTTATATCTTTATGTTTTTACTGTGCAAGCTGGAGCCGTCGACAGAAATTTTGTTGTGTGCAAAACACACAATGACAATAAAGACTTCTTGAATCTTGACATTCACACGAGGCAAGGTGGGTGAAGTGTCTTGCCCAAGGACACATCAACTATGACACAGGTGGCAGGGCGGGGATCGAACCTCCAACCCTTTGATCATCGGCCAACCCGTTCTACCAACTGAGCCACAGTCACCCCAACAATGCTGTTTTGAAAGTGATTGAACAATGGCCATCTAATGAAATTACATGTAACTGCACATCAATCTAGGCAATAGTAATTTAAATTACAGTCTACTCTTGAACTATGAATCGTTGGCCTCTGTGCTTCTGAGATCATCAGAGTCGAACATGAGCTGTTGGAATTTGACAGTGAATTTGACATTAACCTGAACGTAGGCTAACGGTGGACATGGCTTCTCAGCACTTAATAAACCTGTGTCAAGTAAGTTAAACTGGTGAAAATAATATCACTCTCTTGGCACCCATCCATGTAAGTAGGCCTACACAGCGTCAGCAAACCAATTAATGACTTACTTTTGGTGTTGACGTCGACTCGACCATCACTCGTTGAAAAAGCCGGTATGATGTGATAACCATACTATTAGGGTGATACCCACCCTCCACCCCCAAGTGCTTTGCTACTTTCTGATTGGTTGAACGCCTGGTAGTTTGATTGACTGGTGTGTGGCTGTGTTGGACCCAAGAGCTCGTTACAGAGAAAGGTTAACGGAACCATATGTGATGGTGGTGACGGTCAGGATTTATCGAAGCTATAGGGGAGAACGGGGGAATCTGAGGCATCGGGTAATGTGAGCCACCCCCTGTATCTAGGCAATGGAAAACATTGTGGTCATGTGAGATATATGTTTTCAAGCCCCTCTCATTTCCCCTTGGCCCTGAAAGAGAGGACCTCATGTTGCTGTGGTAAGCATGTTTTTTTCACCAAAATAGGTATTTTGCATGTAAAAGTAAATTTTCTTGCTGTCAACTTAATCAACTGTTGTGCCAAAGCAAATGTATTCACGTAGAAAAACTTCTATCATATGTGTTGATGAACTACCAACATATGAAACCATGTGATGCTGATAACTGAAGATTAGCCTGAAATGCTAAGAGAGGTAGTTTTTTCTCAAATTGTGGTGGTGGGGGAAAGTGAGACACTGTCTCACTTTCCCCCACCATGAGGCACAAGTTAAAGCGGCAACGAGTAACTTTTAAATATCTTTTAAACAGCCTCATGTTTCCTCTCATAATCATAAATTACCTTTAACAGCAAACGAGACCATCAGTGCAAAGAAAGACGTTTTTATATAGTTTTTATTACTGCATTTGATCTGGTCGTACACCCAGTCCGATTTTCGGTTCACGCGTGCATGCTCTATGGTCACATATCCGTATTGGTCACAGATTTCAGTGTGGCGCAGTTACGCGATTTGAGAAGCCTATCCCTCCAGGTGAGGGAAGGGGAGCGGGAGCCTTGTTTGAGACAGTTGTTTGTCGTCATAATGACTGATAACGGGGCTGAACCATAAAAGAAAAAAAAGAAAATGCAATGAAGAAAAGCGAAAAGGGAGAGTGATAGTCGGGCGGGAGGGCGTTGCCAAGCAACGTATACACAATTTCACGCAGCGAACGTAGACTGCAGTGTTTACTCCTAAATGAATGAGCGGTAGCCTACTAAAACAAAGTTTACTTTGCCTCACCAGCATCATCAGATGACCATTATTCATCTGAAATAGTCATTATTTACAACATAAACACATTGGGTACGTTCCAATACCCGTTCAACAGGCCCTCGTTCACTTTCCCTAGGCACTTGCCCTCGGGGGAATCCCCGCTGCCATCTTAAGTGTCGTTCCAATAGTCTGGAAACTGAAGTGAACTTCGTGAGATAGACCCTCGGAGGGCTGAGTGATCAAGTCAACATGGATGGTCACTCCGAGGTGGATATCACCCACAGTGCATTGCAGTTCGTCTTCTTCTTCTTCTCCTTTTATTTTCCGGTAGACTGTATGCTTTTAGGGACATCGCGGCCACCCGCAGGACAAATATATATATGTATAAATATATTCCAAAACGCCTCAATTAGGCTATCCTATTTCCATACGAACAATCCAGTGAATGTATTGCAGTTTACACATTGCTGCTATAACACCGATGGCTGCCAATTAGAGGACTATTTAAAACAAATGTTTTTGGTTGAAAGTATAAATAAGAAAATATGTCGGAGCAAACTATTTACATGTGTAAGTAACAATATCTTGATAATCTGAGTTACTGTGTCGAAATTCAATGTTTGTTATGCTATGGAAATGGCTTTCTGCAACATAGGCTACCTTAGCAGAATGTTATAATTCTGTATTATTTGCATTCAGATTTACCTATGTAACTGACGGTCCATTGCGACTACAAGGGCAAGTGGGTTCCATTTAAATCCTCCGCTCCTTCCCCGCCCAGTCTCCCTCCGCTCTCCAAGTTCCCTCCGTGCAACGTATGCTGTTACGTCATGCCAAGGGCTGAGGGTAAATGAACAAGGGGAAGTGCAACTACTATTGGAATGCAGGGACTACCTCATCGTGATCCATTCTAACTAACTGCCATCTCTCGTTCATTCGCTTTGTGTGGGGACACGGACTCGTTCAGCTCCGTGAGAGGTGACAATGCATCAACTCATTTCAATCAGGTGTGTTTAGCACTTACTGGCATTAGTTGATGCTGTGTCACCCATAGACTCACGGAGCCGAAAAGAGTCCGGTGCCCTCACACTTTGCTTTCAACACACGGACACGCACCATATTGCTTCCTGATTATTTGAATCTGAACGCCCTGCACGAGCTAGAAAACAGCTTCACGACAGCTGGCGTCGTAATAATACTACCGATTTTGTTCAAAGGTGTCGCCAACGTGCCGACTTACTCGTAGTGGCTTTAAGTCTTAAACATATTTTAATGTAATATTACATGACATATGTTTTATTTTAATGTCATACACATTGTAGAAAAGCCATCATGCCAAGGAAATACACCAGGAAGACGACCTGGGGCAACCACACGGAAAGAGCACCTTCTCATCTTTCCCTGTAACCTTCAGGGCTGGAATGTAGAGTAGGCCTAGTTGTAGAGTATGACAGGCTGATGTTATAATCCAGTTGGGTCTTCTCCTGTGTTCTGAGTCTCAGGCTGTTCTCGCTGGTTCTGATTTTCCTATGCTTTGACCCCCAGACACTAGCTGGCTCTAAGGGTCCTGTGTTCTGACCCCCAGACTGTGTTCTAATCTAACTGGATCTATCTTTCATTTGAATCTTATTAAAACCTTTTGAATTATAATATGTTGTATTTGATTTTTTTCAGTTACTTTCAAGTGTTTAGAAAATTTGCTTAATTGACCAAACCCAATCATTCTTTTACTAGTCCGACATTAGTTCTGGAATGTGTGGCTAGCTTTCAGGATTCTTACTGTTACAATATGTGTTGTTATGGTAGTTTCAGAGTGGAAAAAGTAAGTGGATCAGTTTACCCCACAGCTGGGGTAAAGTGAGCCACATGACAACTTTTTTTTAAAACAATCATATTTTCACTGCCCTTTGTCTTGAAAAAAATCTGCTAATGCCCATTTCTATGAAACATCCTGAATTAATGGGAAATGTGTAAATTTGAGTGATAAATCATTTTAGCTCGCTTAGAGGGGAGCAAATGTGTGTGTGTGTGTGTGTATATATATACAGTCATATGAAAAAGTTTGGGAACCCCTCTCAGCCGGCATTATAATTGACTCTGCTTTCACAAAAAAAAAGATAAAAGTGGTATGTCTTTAATTTACCAGGAACAGCTAAGTACTGGGATGTTTTCCAAACAAAGATTTTTTGAAAACCAGTATTTAGTTTTATTAAATAAAATAAAATGTGAAAAACTGGCTGTGCAAAAATATAGGAACCGTTGTGGTTTTGTTGATTTTAATGCCTGTAACAGCATGTAAAACTGAGGACTTTAAACACAAAGTTGGTTGGATTATGTTGTTAAGCCTTGAACCTCATATAAAGGTCTGTTTAATCATGAGAAAATGTATTTTAGGTGCCTAAATGCAAGTTGCACTTCTCTTTGACTCTCTGCTGAAGTGAGACAGAATGGGATCATCAAAACAGCTCCCAAAAGATCTGAAAAACAAAGATTGTTCATTGTCATGGTTTAGGGGAAGGCTACAAGAAGCTTTCCCAAAGGTTTCAATTGTCAATTTCGACTGTAGGGAACGTTGTCAGGAAATGGAAGGACACAGGCATAGTGGCAGTTAAACCCAGGCATGGCAGACCAAGAAAAAAACAGGAGCGACATAGGTGGAGGATTGTGAGAATGGTTGCACACAACCCACAGATCACCTCCAAAGACCTGCAAGAACATCTGGCTGCAGATGGTGCATCTGTACATCGTTCAACAATTCAGCGCAATTTGCACCAAAACATCTGCTTTTTATAAAGACCAAATAACTTAATTTTTGTCTCATCAGTCCAAAGCATTTTCTTCCAATATGAAGCTGGCTTGTCTAAATGAGCTTTTGCATACTCCATGCAACTGTATCTGTGGCGTGGGCGCAGAAAGGGCTTCCTTCTCATCACCCGGCCATACAGATGTTTTGGTGCAAATTGCACTGAATTGTAGAACCATGTACAGATACACAATCTGCAGCCAGATGTTCTTGCAGGTCTTTGGAGGTGATCTTTGGGTTGTGTGCAACCATTCTCACAATCCGCCGCATATGCCGCTCTTGTACTTTTCTTGGTCTGCTAGACCTGGGTTTAACTGCAACTGTGCCTGTGTCCTTCCATTCCCTGACAACGTTCCTTACAGTAGAAATTGACAATTGAAACCTTTGGGAAAGCTTCTTGTAGCCTTCCCCTAAACCATGACAATGAATAATCTTTGTTTTTAAGATCTTTTGGGAGCTGTTTTGATGATCGCATTCTGTCTCACTTCTGCAGAGAGTCAAAGAGAAGTAGAACTTGCATTTAGGCACCTAAAATACCTTTTCTCATGATTAAACAGACCTTTATATGAGGTTCAAGGCTTAACAACATAATCCAACCAATTTTGTGTTTAAAGTCCTCAGTTTTACATGCTGTTACATGCATTAAAATCAGCAAGACCACAAGGGTTCCCATATTTTTGCACAGCCAGTTTTTCACATTTTATTTAATTTCATAAAACTAAATACTGCTTTTCAAAAAATCTTTGTTTGGAAAACATCCCAGTACTTAGCTGTTCCTGGTAAATTAAAGACATACCACTTTTATCTTTTTTGTGTGAAAGCAGAGTCAATTATAATGCCGGCTGAGAGGGTTTCCCAAACTTTTTCATATGACTGTATATATATATATATAAAATTGTTTGGCAGAGTTATAATTTGCGTGAGAAATGCAAGGTGTGGCGTGGAGCGTGTGAATTGCCTGACATGCGTGTGTCTCACTCTCATTGCGTGATAGTTGAGTGCCTCGCTAAAGACACTGACCCCCGGATTTCCTTCCATTGGACACTAGAAGCACCATCCGTAAAATAACGGATGCACGGAGACGAGTTACATAGGCTACGTAAATGGAAACGAGGCGTAGGCTATTACTCTGCTTATCATATCAAAAATCGTATGCCTTGCCCCTGTAACGTTCTCATAACCAGGGTTTGAAACTAACATTTCCATAAACTTGGCAACAGTTTTCAAAATGTCAACAGCCATATCATTCAGTTACATTTAAAACCTGATTAAGAGGCTATTGTGGTGGACATGTGAGATTTGCCTGTTTTTTTCTTGCTTTTTTTAAATTTATTTTTATGTATTTGTAGCTTGTTTTCTTGGTCTTGTTGTCTTGTTTATTTATTTAATTTTTGTTTGTGTTTCTTGTCTGCTTGTGTGGGGGAGGGGTGGGGGTTGTGTGAGTATTGTTTGTGTCTACTTGCTCTGTTTTTTTGTGTCTTTTTGTCCGTGTGTGAAAAAAATTGTAAAATCCACTAAAATAAAAGTAAAAAAACCTGATTAAGCTTAGGTCGGATACACTCACGTGTCTAGTAAGTCAGATGTTTACCTACTTCATAGCCAGAGCTGAGAGCAAATACTTTCAAGCCCTGGTCATAACATTGTGGAGCAGCCAGTATGTTTATTATATTTCTTATACATTTCAGGCTAGGGTCATGCTGCAGCCATGCAGCTGCAATATTATTCAAAGTCGAGCTCTATGTTAGGATGGGAAGGACAGAGAAAGCAGCGGTTACTTCTGGAGCGTGCATGTGGAAAGACATCAGCAGGAAATAAGTCAGAGCAGCTCCGTTGAGGGAAATCAGCTTCCACAAAGCAAAGAGTCTAGGCAGGCAGCTTCAACATCTGCTAGAAAGAATAGTGTCCTAACATTTAATAAAAAAAACTTTGAAGAAAGAATAGTGTCACACCCAGAGGCATGTAATAGTTTACAGAGCCTGGATAAGTTTCCTTTTGCCAGTGCATTTAAGTAATTCTCATGATTACTCCTGTGTTTTGACACCATAATGTAGTCTGAGAAAGGTATTTCTTGGTGATGCAGAGATGAAAAGGCCTACAGACAGTTTGAATAACGAAAGTATTTAAAAAATATATATATTTAACCTTTATTTTTCACATAAAACATTAAGAACAGTGTCTTATTTACAATATTGATCTGGTCCAAGAGGCCCCACCAGGAATAAAGGAAGAAATAACAAATACACAAGCTTAACTCACTTAGAGAAACATACAACTGATATACAAATGCACAGCCTATGTACAGAAAGAAAATATAAAACACAAATGCACTAAAACTAGTCAGGGGACAGGCGTAAAGTATCATTTGTTATGTTAGTTTTGATATGTCTTTGCATTTCGATTCAGATGACTGATTCTAGAAATCAGAGTGTTTGTTATCTATTGTACACCTGCGTGTTTAAAGCTCTGCTTAACTGGTTTAAGAATTCTTAAAATGTGAACATTATGCAGCACCATAATTGTGAATTGGTTTGCTCTATTTTATCAGTTTTGACAGATGATGACATCCGGGAACTGCTGGTTGTGGACCCAGGTGCTGCAGTGCTGACAAGCCTGGAAAACAGTGACACGGACACTGCATCATCTGACTCTAATTCAGAGGAGCATTCAGACTTACCTGAACCCTTGACTGCTTTATTTGATGCAACACTTGGGGAACTCTCACCACAGGAAATGCAGGTGAAATGTCAGAATGTATTCCAGACTAAAAACTACACTACAACCTCATCAATGTGAGAAACTGCCTGGAATTTGTGACACGGCAACAGTCAAAGTCAAAGGAGTGGCACACCTATATAGTCTACTTGACAAAATGTGAACCCAGATACAGGGTTCTCACTTGTGTCATAATAAATCTGACTGTATTTCATATCAAACTGACACACATGATGACTGTTATTCATATCAAACTGATAAAAACGATCCGATTGTATAGTATATCACGTATATATAAAGTATTTAATATTTTAGCAGAATAATTACTCTGATTCACAAAGTGTTCAAACTATACGAACAAGTACGTTTTAATCATCTAACTGACACTAACTGAATGGGTGGACATCGCATGTAAGCTAACCTAGCCAACTCTCCGTGATCCACGGCAAAAGTGAATGTACGTACTGTCATATGAAGTTTTAGCCTGGCTCCGCCCGCCCGCCTACTTCCGGCCAAATTTTATTTTCCCTTCAGTAGTCAGTCTGGGTGTACAGCCCATTTCCCAGTTTTGCCGGAGATTCGACAGCCGGTCCAATCAGCGAACAGAGCGAGTGGCTGAGAACGATGACGTCGAAGTCGCGCTCCAGTTTCAGTTGCCAGAAGCCGGCTCATGACACGTGACGACCAAACGTTATGCGATTGGTTGGCTAATCCAGAGTGGCACTGGGCAGATCCAATAGTTTTAAACTTTAACAGACACCCGCCTCCATGAGTGAACGTTTGCCAATTACAGCACTGCCAGACCTTCTGTACAAATGAAATGAAGTACGATGGTCTGGTAGCACCAGGCTAATGAAGTTTGGGACCCCCTTCTAATTTTGGGCATTTTTGTTCATCATTAGCTGGGATTTCAAAGAAGCAAATTCCTTTTCATATATGACATACCTTAGGGAAACAGAAGCAATTCAGCAGTGTCATTTTGTTTATTGGAATAATAGAAAATATGACTGGTGCATAAATTTGGGCACCCCAAAACTAAAATGACATCAGTACTTAGTTAAGCCTGCTTTTCAAAAATAACAGCCTCTAGACGCCTCTGGTAGCCTGTGATGAGTGTCTAGATCCAGGTTGTAGGTATTTTTAACATTCTTCCATACAAAAGTACGGTGGCGCTGAGCATTCACCAAATAAAAAAAAGTTTCACTGCAGGATCTCGTAATTACGAGATAATATCTCGTAATTACGAGATAATTATCTCGTAATTACGAGATAAGGATCTCGTAATTACGAGATAAAGATCTCGTAATTACGAGATAAGGATCTCGTAATTACGAGATAAGGATCGCCCTCTCATTCATCAATAACGATGTCTGTGTGTGTATTTGTGTGCAGACGAGGTGAACCTAGCCATAGGAAAACGTAGGCAATAGCCTTGGTTTCCGGACTACAATGGGCCCCATAATCAATAAACTTATTTTAAATATTTGTTTAGGCTACTGTTCATTCATTAATCAGCGATCGCATCGGGTAGGCTACTGAGGGACACACTTTCGGCTTTACGCCCGTGATCAGCTGCTGAGGTCCGACTGGGCTTTTCTCCTGAATAGTCCCAGTGACTGCATATCTGCACAAAGTTGACATGGCTATCATTGTCATGCCCTCCTTGTAGAAAGTTCTTATGTGTTTGTATGAGTCATGGATTACACCGAGTTTAACGACTGCATTTAATCAAAGCATTCAATAAAACTGCGTTCCGATACAGTAACAAACAGGAGGTAAAAGTGAACTAGCCCACCGGGCATTCTGATTGGATGAGGCAACACAGTACGGTGGCTCCGGTGGCTCATAATGAACAAACTGCATATACAAAGTGAAAGTGTGTCCCTCATTTCCCAATGCGATCGCTGATTAATGAATGAACAGTAAACAAATATTTAAAATAATTGTATTGATTATGGGGCCCATTGTAGTCCGGAAACCAAGGCTATTGCCTACGTTTTCCTATGGCTAGGTTCACCTCGTCTGCACACAAACACACACACACACACACACACACACACACACACACACACACACACATCGTTATTGATGAATGAGAGGGTGATCCTTATCTCGTAATTACGAGATCCTTATCTCGTAATTACGAGATCTTTATCTCGTAATTACGAGATACTTATCTCGTAATTACGAGATCCTTATCTCGTAATTACGAGATATTATCTCGTAATTACGAGATGAGATCCTGCTCTGAAACTTTTTTTTATTTGGTGAATGCTCAGCGCCACCGTACAAAAGCGATCCAGTTCAGTTAAATGTGATGGCTGCCGAGCATGGAAAGCCTGCTTCAAATCATCCCATAGATTGTCGATGATATTCAAGTCATTGGACTGCAACAACGGCCATATCAGAACATTGTACTTTTCCCTCTGCAGGAATTTGAACTGTGTTGAGGGACGTTGTCTTGTTGGAATAGTTAACCCCTATGCAACTTCAACTTTGTGACTGATGCTTGAACTTTATCCTGAATAATCTGTTGAAACTGGGTTGAATTCATCGACTTTAACCAGGGCCCTAGTCCCTGAAGTGGCCACAGCATGATGGAACCTCCACCAAATTTGACAGTAGGTAGCAGGTGTTTTACTTGGAATGTAGTTTTCTTCTTTCGCCATGCAAAACGCTTTTTATAATGACCACATAACTTAATTTTTGTCTCATCAGTCCAAAGCTCTTTCTTCCAATATGAATCTGGCTTGTCTAAATGAGCTTTTGCAAACTCCATGGGACTGTACCTGTGGCGTGGGCGCAGAAAGGGCTTCCTTCTCATCACCCGGCCATACAGATGTTTTGGTTCAAATTGCGCTGAATTGTTGAACGATGTACAGATAAACAATCTGCAGCCAGATGTTCTTGCAGGTCTTTGGAGGTGATCTGTGGGTTGTGTGCAACCATTCTCACAATACTCCGCCAATGCCGCTCCTGTATTTTTCTTGGTCTGCCATGCCTGGGTTTAACTGCAACTGTGCCTGTGTCCTTCCATTTCCTGACAACGTTCCCTACAGTCGAAATTTACCATTGAAACCTTTGGGAAAGCTTCTTGTAGCCTTCCCCTAAACCATGACAATGAACTATCTTTGTTTTCAGATCTTTTGGGAGCTGCTTTGATGATCCCATTCTGTCTCACTTCTGCAGAGAGTCAAATAGAAGAGCAACTTGCATTTAGGCACCTAAAATACCTTTTCTCATGATTAAAAAGACATTTATATGAGGTTCACGGCTTAACAACATAATCCAACCAATTTTGTGTTTAAAGTCATCAGTTTTACATGCTGTTATATGCTTTAAAATCAACAAAACCACAAGGATTCCCATATTTTTGCACAGCCAGTTTTTCACATTTTATACAACCAAATACTGCTTTTCAAAAAAAATTCTGTTTGGAAAACATCCCAGTACTTAGCTGTTCCTGGTAAATTAAAGACATACCACTTTTATCTTTTTTTTTGTGAAAGCAGAGTCAATTATAATGCTGGCTGAGAGGGGTTCCCAAACTTTTTCATATGACTATGTGGAAACGAGGCAAGTTAAAACTGAAAGGACAGTAACACAGAAGCATAGTTCATCTTTGCATAACTACTACGTATACCATAGAGCTCAGAACTATGTTAGCTACAAGCCCACAACACCAATTAATAAGCAACTTACCCTGCCATACAGGTGCAATTCGCTGTGAGGACGTAGTTTTCTCGTTGGTTGATTATAACCCAAGCCTCGTACATCGTTGTCTTGTGTCCTTGTCTTTGGCTAGGGAGGATTTCCATCTTGAACACACAAAACTCTGGATCTATTTCATGGTATTTTACATTCTGTACATGACCACAGACAACGTATTCATACACATCCAGTGATTTGTAGGCTCTTAGTTTCTCTCTGGTGTAAACGCGCGGTTTCTCTATTAAATACGTGTATACACTCACCGGCCACTTTAATAGGTACAGCGGTTCATTTTCTTGTTAACACATACAACTAATCAGCCAATCGCATGTCAGCAACTCAATGCATTAATGGCGCTTTTCCACCGCACATGTAGCTCGACTCGACTCAACTCGACTCGACTCAACTTGGTTTGGTAGCAGCACGGGTCGTTTTCCACCGCAAATAGTACCTGCTGAACGTGGGCGGGGTTGTCGTAAGGGGCTGAAAGCCTACTCCGGAGCAAAGTAGCAAAGCAGAAATTACGAGCAGTTGTTGCACTATTAACTGAACCAACCGCCAAAAACACGGATGAAAAATGTTTAAGAAATACCCCCCTTGTATCTGTTTGCTAAAAGAAGTAGAAGAATATTGCTACGGGCCATGAAAAGGGATGGTTGTTGTCCCGATGTGTGCCACACAGTCAGCTGTAGGGATGCGTCACGTACATCCCTACGTAAACACGAGCATGATAAAGTTGACTGTTTAGTGCTTGTTTCAGGATACGTGTTTTCAAATGCAAGCCGTGTCTCAGCCTGAATATTTTATTGAGGTAATCAGTTCAGTCCGAGGCTTGTAATGTAATCGCTCGCTATCATGTCTGTCCCAGCTGGCTACTAGCCTAGCTGCTAGCTGCCCTACATGTCTCCTCTCGTATGTTAAGTAACTTCCCCAACAACCAACACTGGGTGAGCTTAGCGAATATATGGAAAATAAATTCGGATCTGTGATGCAAATCAAATGAAAGAGAGCCAGAGAAGGCTGCACGCGGCGTAAATACACTCAAAAGTCCCGGAGAGTTGGGGAGAATAAACAACAGAATGAAGCCGGTAGTCTCTGGCCACTGATTGGCCAAACAATAGTCTCTGGCCAATCAGTGGCCGGCCGTCTGCCGACGTCACCTTTTAGCATCGGCTCAGCTCGCTTGGAACCTAGAGCGAGGCGATACCAAAAAAGCAGCCGCTACGTGGTACCAGGTACCATGAAATTGCGGTGGAAAAGCCAAAAATGCGAGTCAAGTCGAGTCGAGTCGAGCTGATACCATGCGGTGGAAAAGCGCCATTAGGCATGTAGACCTGGACAGGACAACTTATTGAGGTTGAAACCAAGCAACAGAATGGGTAAGAAAGGGGTTTTAAGTGACTTTGAACATGGCAATGTTGAGGGTGTCAGGAGGGCTGGTATGAGTATTTCAGAAACTGCTGATATACTGGGATTTTCACTCTAAACCATCTCCAGGGTTTACAGAGAATGGTCCGAAAAAGAAAAAATATCCAGTGAGCGGCATTTGTGTGGACAGTGGACGTAAAATGCCTGGTTGAAGTCAGAGGTCAGTGGAGGATGGGCATACTGGTTCGAGATGATAAAAAGGCACCAGTAACTCAAATAACCACTCGTTACAACCAGGGTATGCAGAATACCATCTCTGAACACAAAACACGACCAACCTTGAAGCAGATGGGCTACAGCAACAGAAGACCCCACTGGGTGCCACTCCTGTCAGCTAAAAACCGGAAAATAATGCTACAATTCTCACAGGATCACCAATATTGGACTATAGAAGATTAAAAAATCATGCCTGGTCTGATTAGTCTTGATTTCAGTTGCGACATTCAGGTGGCAGGTTCAGAATTTGGCGTAAACAACATGAAAGTATGGATACATCCTGCCGTGCACCATCAACCATGCCATGTTCAAAGTCACCTAAACAACCTTTCTTCCCCATTCTGATGCTCGGTTTGACTTCAGTACATTGTCTTGACCACGTCTAAATGCCTAAATGCATTAAATTGCTGCCATGTGATTGGCTGATTAGCTTTTTGTTTTTATAAACCATTGAACAGGTGTATTAAAGTGGCCGGTGAGTGTATATCTGGCCACTGTATATTCGGCCACTTATTAACGTCCTCAACCCACTCACTAATCGAACACAGATCTAGAAGTCGATCACTATTTGTCAAAGTCAACTTTTCAAGGTAAAATTTGCGATCTTGCGTTGATAAACCGTTTACATAGGTTGACAAGCTGTTGATCTAAGCCATATTTCGTTCCCAGTCTGCATGTGCATACGTTCTACGTCATCATTGTTTACAAACAGTAAAATGGTCTATATAATCTATTACATCCATCATTGCTTTTTATTATAATGATCTGATCAAATATCAAAAAATTGTTCCATCAGCTGTTCAATATATTGTGCAGTTCAGTGTTGGACCACTAGGGGTTGCTGCGATACCAGCTGAGGGTCTGTTATGAAACCTTTGTTCCTCCTTGACTGACTGCAGCACTGCTGCACTGTAAATAGATCTGGGTGGGGACCCTGTTCCACTCTCACTGTGTGTGTGTGTGTGTGTGTGTGTGTGTGTGTGTGTGTGTGTGTGTGTGTGTGTGTGTGTGTGTGTGTGTGTGTTTTGTCTCAGTGCAGCAGTGCAATGCTATAAAAAAATTCTGGGGCGGGTCTCTTTTTTTCTCTATTTTCTCACTCATTTCACTTTATTTATTTATTGCCTGAAGCAATGATATGAAATAAACAAACATGAATGAAACACAAACA
Source organism: Ammodytes marinus (assembly GCF_949987685.1). Lineage (NCBI taxonomy): Eukaryota > Metazoa > Chordata > Actinopteri > Uranoscopiformes > Ammodytidae > Ammodytes > Ammodytes marinus. The sequence continues at coordinate 3,238,018 of NC_137230.1, read as the reverse complement.
GACACATTTTAGAACTAAGGATATGAAATATGTAGATGTGTGAACTGTTCAAAAGATAATTTGAGTCTTACTCTGCGGTGTTATTAATGATGTCATGTCATGATTGCTCTCTGGTTAAGAAGACATTTGATGCATCATGAATGAAACACACACACACACACAGCCTATTTTCAAACCATATTGATAGTGCACTCAGCTGTCCTCACATTGACCTCAGTACAACCCTTCTGCTCCCTGGCAACAGATACACCATTTACATACTATGCTACTGGAGGGATGGAAGAAAAGAAAAGAAAGGAAGAAAGATTGGTGTAGGTAAACACTGCATTACCCCAGTGCCTGCTCTGTCAGGCTGGGTTAGAGTGCACTTGTACTAGCTGGCAGCTCCTGAGACAGCTCTGCTAATTGCCGCTTGTTATCTTCCTACGTTTGCTGTAGTAACGGCACTTTAGTGGTGAGTGTACTGGACCCACTGATCCACTTAGAATGGGAGAGATGGACGAAGCACCCATGGGAGCCCTAGTCTGCTTGAGAGGCCGAGGTAAATGTCAGAGTGCCAGCTATCTACACCAGCGTGCTCCTGTCTTGTTGTTAGTGAATGGGACAGGACAAGCCAAAAAAAGCAGTTTTTAAATCTAAAGTGTGCTGATCTTTCATGGATTTATGTTCTTGCTTATATAATCCCAGGTTAAATGTGTGTTTCCTTAGGTCAATATGTTAAAATGACCCACAGCTGAAAGCCTATACTGCTCAGACCTACGCCGAAACATTTAATTGGCAAGAACATTTTCTGGATTTAAGACATTGATTTCCCCACAATGGCAAAGAGGGTTAATACAATAAAAACTGCTTTGTCCATCTACCCAAGTTCTTTTGCAATTGTCAATTAAAATTTGGCCAAGTTTTCTCTCTGAAAAAATGTTAATTAGTTATTTGAATCAGATTATTATGATGTTTACATATGGCGCTTTTCCACCACACATTTAGCTCTACTCGGCTCAACTTGGTTTTGGTAGCAGCACGGTTCGGTTCCGAGCAGTTGTTTTACTATTAACTGAACCAACCGCCAAAAATACGGATGGAAAATGTTTGAGAAATACCCCCCTTCAGTGGTGCAAAAAGTGGGTATGCACAATATGCGGCGCCGCACTAGATGGGCGCTAAAGCGATCGGGGGGAAATTATTTGGAGTCGGCATTTTTCTGTATTTAACAGTGTTTATGTAAATGATATGATCAATAACAGAGGCACGTCAAAGATAAGGCGCCCCCCGCTCCTTCACCTCCTCCTCCCCACACTATAGGCGCTCCAGTGGGCGCCCCCTCGAGCACACGCTGGAGCGCGAGAGCTTTCATTTGAATCGTGTTGTCATCTGATGACAGGGACCTACAGATGGATAGATGCATAAAACAGAAAACGGGAAGATAGAGAAGGAGAAAGATTGCATGGATGAAAAAAAGCTTTTCAAAGTGGTTGAATGAATAAATACACCGTACACGGAGTTTGCCAACCTTTGTTTTATATGGCCGATTGTATTGCTAAAAAATTAGAGAAGTAGGCTACAAACATGTTCTGATGCCAAAAGTTTCTCTCTCGCACACGCACGCACGCTAACTCACATACACACACACACACACACACACACAGTCGGCTTGCAAAGCAACAAATGGTGCGTAATATGATACTTCATCAGACAGTTTCTGTTCATACACAGCTAACAATCAAGCAACTCGTTTTGGCTAATCTTGCAACCTGTGCGTTTGACAGGTGATCGGCTAACTGGATCTTAACCTTCAGTGCATCCTTAAAAAAACTCACACTGTGCCTCCTTCGGCGCTTAAGGTGTCACTTTGAATTGACATGTAGATAAAAATAACATGAATGTTTTTTATGAAAAAACACAAAAAATCAATTAAAAGCAAAATAATTTGTCTAAATTGGATTTTTTTTTGAGGGGGATCATAAGAGTGTGATGTCAAAAATGTGCAATGATATTGATTTGAATGCATTTTTATATTTTTTTATATCTGAGATTTTTTTTAAAACTCACACTGCCTCATTCGGCGCTTACGGTGTCACTTTGAATTGATATGTAGATAAAAATAACATTAATGTATTTTTCCACCAATTTTTCTTTATTAACCTTAGTCCTCACCATACAAACCATATTTTCCCTTTTGTTAAAGAGGACCTATGATGCTTTTTGACTTTTATGACCTATAAACGTTGTTATGATGATTCATAGTCATGCTTAACCATACTAAATTATCAAATAATGACTTACATGCATTTCGACGTATTCCCTGCTGACCGTCTGGGGTGTCTGTGCAGAGCACTAAACACTATTCTAGCCAGTCGAGAAGTCACGTCTTCAAAGCGGTCTACCCTTTCATAATTTGTGACGTCGCATAAAAATTTGTGACGTGACCACGCGGATGTTTCCATGTATGGTAATGCTGTCACTTCCCTGTTCGCGTCTGCCTCGCGCCCTTATAGGTCCATGCTCGCGCTTCCCGCCACTGAAAGTGTTCCGGAAGGAAGGTAACCAATCACAAGGGAGTGGGGTTTGCAAGAGGGGGGGGGGGAGGGTAGCGGAGATGGCCGATGCACAGGCGGAGGGAGCGGAGATTGCCGAAGCACACACACTCAAGTGTTGACAGGACGTGCTGGATCGCCAAAATAAGAGAAAGAGCTTCCCGAAAATCTACATAGTTTTTTGTGATGTGATTCGTGTCAGGTTGCTCTATAGCAGTGTAAAACAAGAAATTAAGACCAGAAAAGTAGTATAATAGTAGCCTGGCTCCGCCCGCCTACCTACTTCCGCCAAAATTTCATTTTCCCTTCAGTAGTCAGTCTGGTGGTGGGGCGTATTAGTGAGATTTTTCCGAACAGATTTCTGAGTATCCAATCAGCGAACAGAGGAAGTGGCTGAGAACGATGAGGGTCGAAGTCACGCTCCAGTTTCAGTTGACTGCTGCGTTCCCTTACGCTCGGAACTCGGAAACTTCCGACTTGTTAGTTCCGAGTTCCGACCTGTCTGTGTTTCAGTGCATCTGCTCGGGAAAGTATGGACGCCTACAACCTTTCTCATCCAAATAACTAAACGTTAGGCTCTAGCATGTTACCGTTGCCAGGTACCGGTAGATCCATAGACTACAATATGTAGTGAAGTCGGAAATTTCCGAGTTCCCTGAACGCACCGTCAACAGCCGGCTCACGACCAAACGTTATGCGATTGGTTGGATAATCCAGAGTGGCACTGCGCAGATCCAATAGTTTTAAACTTCAACAGACACCCGCCTCCAAGTGAGTGAACGTTTGCCAATTACAGCACTTCCAGACCTTCTGTACAAATGAAATTAAGTACGATGGTCTGGTAGCGCCAGGCTAGTATAATAGGTCCTCTTTAAAGAAAACAAGCATGAATTCGCCAAATTCAAATGTATTTAGCATAACTCAACATTGAACATTCAACAAAAACAGAACAGTACAACAGTTGCTATGGCGTGCAGTGGCGGACTCAGGGGGGGACAGGGGGGCGACCCCCCCCTCGTGGCTCAATGGTTGAAAAAGCACGCTTAAGTGCCCTCAAGAGTGGTGAAAACGAGAGGAAATGCCTTACTGACTGCCCTTTTCAAGTGCAAAACATGATTGGGTGCCCCTTCATACAATAAATTATGATGATGTGCCCTCTAGAACAAGAAAATTCGATGACGTGCCTTAATGAGTGCCCTTATAGTCCCCTTCTGCCCTTCTGGTCCTTCTAGTGCCCTTCTGGTCCTTCTAGTGCCCTGATAGTGCCCTTCTGGTCCTTCTAGTGCCCTGATAGTGCCCGTCTGGTCCTTCTAGTGCCCTTCTGCCCGTCTGGTCCTTCTAGTGCCCTGATAGTGCCCTTCTGGTCCTTCTAGTGCCCTGATAGTGCCCGTCTGGTCCTTCTAGTGCCCTTCTGCCCGTCTGGTCCTTCTAGTGCCCTTCTGGTCCTTCTAGTGCCCTGATAGTGCCCATCTGGTCCTTCTAGTGCCCTTCTGTCCGTCTGATCCTTCCATTGTTGAAAAAGTGATGCTAAAGCGCCCTCTATGGTGGTGAAAATGAGAGAAAGTGCCTTATTGGCTGCCCTTCACACGTGAACAAAAATTATTGAGTGTCCTAGGTTGCCCCTCCATACAATAGGCCTAAATGATGATGATGTGCCCTCTGGAGCAAGAATATGGCAAACCGAAAAGATGGGTTGTGGTACTCTAATGAGGTGCAGCTGACGAACGGGGAATGCGAAAGAGGCGTTGCTTTCATGTGGCGTCGCTATGACAAACAGCTACATTGAGTGGTATTTAAAGGCCTACTTCACCGGTTTGAATATGAAGGTGTATTGAATTCTGAGATCCTATGTAGTATAAATGTGCAAAAAAAATTGAAATTGGTTCATCCTAGCCTGAGAAAAGGCAGAAAGAGTGTTTTTTTTAACCCTATATTAATCTTACTGTGACATCACAGTAAGATAAATATAGGGTTAAAAAAAAAACCTTACTTTGTAAATATTACTGTGATTTCTCCTACTGTGACATCACAGTAATATTTACAAAGTAATTTTTTTTTAACCCTATATTTATCTTACTGTGATGTCACAGTAAGATTAATATAGGGTTAAAAAAAAACTCTTTCTGCCTTTTCTCAGGCTAGGATGAACCAATTTAAAAAAAAATTGCACATTTATACTACATAGGATCTCAGAATTCAATACACCTTCATATTCAAACCGGTGAAGTAGGCCTTTAAATCTCCACTGGATCACAAAGCAAAAACCGGATTAAGAGTATGTCCGTACCCATAGTGGAAAAGCGCAATTAGATGCCAAGTTAGAAAAACGTAATATTTTCAGTTTGCATAATCCGTTTAAAATTTATATACACTGTAAACCCGAACAGTACTACTAACTCATAACATTTAGGGTACAGAAATCAAAACCAGCCAATAAGTCAGGTGAAAATAAAACTATGAAGTTCTCTTTACTTCTGAGGTTGTTTTAATTTTGTATTCATCAAAGTTTATGAGTGAAGGATTATCTCTAGTTTATAACTTTTGAGTGTACAGGGGGACGCAACGTCTGACGTCACGACGCTCAGGCACGGTCTTTTAATTTTCCCGAGAATTCAAGATGGCTACCCGTTCGCGAGAGAGAAAGCACTGCATGTAAAGGAGCAAAACTAGCGATTACTTTGCTCTTTTTACACAGACTGGTTTGTTTTGTACGGTGGCGCTGAGCACCAAATAAAAAAAAAATTCACAGCAGGATCTCGTAATCCCCACCGGGCATTCTGATTGGATGAGGCAACACAGTACGGTGGCTCATAATGAAGAAACTGCATATTAATGCTAATGTAGCCGTTAGCACACTCAGGAGATCTTTTCTCGTAATTACGAGATCCTGAGTGTGCTAACGGCTACATTAGCTGTGAAACTGTGTTCGATTAAAGGACACCACATCGGACATCTTAATCAGCAGCACTGGGGCGCCTCAGGGGACTGTGCTGGCCCCTCTTCTCTTCACCTTATACACCTCAGACTTCAGCCAGAACTCTGCATCATGCCATATCCAGAAGTTTGCTGACGACACGGCCATCATGGGGTGTATAAGGGGGGACCAAGAGGAGGAGTACCGTCACCTGGAGCCATGCAAACCACCTGCAGCTCAATACATCCAAAACTAAAGAGCTGGTGATTGACTTTGGGAAGGCAAGGCCACGCCCCCAAGCAGTGGGAATTGATGGGGTAGAGGTGGAAACTGTGGGCAGCTACAAATACCTGGGAGTGTGGCTGGACAGGAAGCTGGACTGGGCAATAAATACAGACCACCTGTACAAGAAAGGCCAAAGCAGATTGTACTTTTTAAGGAGGCTGCGATCCCTCAATATCTGTAGCAAACTCCTGTTTATGTTTTACCAGTCGGTGGTCGCCAGCATCCTCTTTTAGGCTCAACCAAGAGGGACTCCTCCAGGCTTGACAAGCTAATCAGGCGGGCCGGCTCTGTGGTCGGCTTCAAGCTGGATGGTCTGGTGACAGTGGCAGAGAAGAGAACCGCAAATAAGCTTCTGGCCATCCTGAACGAGACCAGCCACCCTCTGCACACTGTCATCAGCAACCAGAGAAGCTCATTTAGCGACAGGCTGCTCCTCCCCAGATGCCGCACCAACAGACTCAAGAACTCATTTGTCCATCGTGCCATCACACTCCACAACTCCACACATGGAGGGAGGAGGGGGGGCAGGAGGAGTACAGTGGCTGGTGGAACTGATGGAACTTAACTATAACAATAACAGCTTGCATAATCTATTTATTTATTGCAACACACTCCATTTCTTAAACAAGGTCAAACACAAATATAAATTAATAACTGTTGCTAACATCTGCTGCTGCTTCTTTTTAAATGTATTTATAAATATAAATCTGTATTTTACTTTTTTACCATGTATATTGATGCATTTTAGCTTGTGTTACTTGTTTTGTGTCATGTTGTATGTACTACAGCTGCTGGATTTTTGAATTTCCCTGAAGGAACACTCCCAAGGGATCAATAAAGTGTCTGTCTATCTATCTATCTATCTATCTATCTATCTATCTAAACTTTTTTTTATTTGGTGAATGCTCAGTGCCACCGTAGGTTTCAGTCTTCAGTCTTTTCAAAGTCTTTTAAAAGTCCTCTAGTGTAAACCCAGCATTAGTTAGGTTATTGGCTTCCAAAGACCATGGGCCCCCAAAGTGGCTGGGCCCTAGAAAGCCTTCCCACTTTCTGTCCCTTATGGGCGAACCTGCGTACACGCAATGCCAGCAGCCGACGCAGATTCAACTGTCATTTTTCAAAGTGTGGTGCTGGTGCTTCTGATGGTACAGTCTATGCTTCTGATAAGCGCTCTTATCTGGTGAGTAAAAACCTCATAAATGTTCTGTAATCTTGTCAGATGCAGTGGCATATGGCTAGTCTTAATTAGCTGGCTAACGCGGCAACATAACTTTGTGCTGTTTGTTGATGTTACATTCTCAGAAGACAACCTAGCTCTGCCTTACTAAACACAAGATATTAGTAATACAATGTTAGAATACATAGTATTTTTTCTAATTTAAGTTATGATAATGAATTATTTAAAAAAATACTCATGGTGAGGAAGAATATAGCTTAAGGCAGGGCTATTCAACCTCCTTAACAGGTGGGCCAAAAAGGAAAACCGCTGGGGGTTCATGGGCCACACATACAGTAAAACTGCCGATGAATCGCAACAAATAAATCGTACTCAAAGTAGTGTTAACTCAATAGATATAGTACTGCTAAATGGAATAAACTTGTCAGACACATTCCTTTCTTCTTCACTTTTAATTGTATCATAACAATTTGTTCTTACATATTTTGGACACATTTATAACAATTTTTGTTCTTACATATTTTGGACACATTTATAATAACTCTTTTTGTTCTTACATATGTTTAACACATTTATAATAACTGTTGTTCTTATATATTTTCAACACATTTTTATAATTCAACAATGTTGTTTGAATCATCACAAAACAGAACTACTGTACATATGAGACATTTTTAGCCTGTTTCAGTCAGTGAGAGAAATTGCACTGTCTTGATTTTGCTATTTCAGCATAGTTTGGCTCATATGTTGTAAGGCCAATCCTGAGACACTCATGCAGCTTCTCATTGGTCATGGAGCAACGTGCCCTTGTTTTGATGGCATTCATATGAGAAAAGCTAGACTCGCAAGTATAGGTTGAGCCAAACATTGTCAGAATTAGTGATGCCACTTTCCTGATTGTGGGGTACTGATACTGGCTAACATGGTTACACCAAAAGTCGGCTACACCCTCAGACTGCAAGTGCTGTTTTAAAGCAAAGGAAGACTGCACATCAACCAGTTCCATCTGAAATATGCTTTCATCAATACAGGATAATACCTCTTTTACTTTTACACAGAAGTCTGCATCAGGCTTGATGGAAAATGGGTCACGAGCAAACTGCAATACCTCAATGGGAATGCTGAAGCCTTGGAATCTCTCAGTGAAGTTCTCTGTCAATTTTGTCATGCAGTCTGTCATGACAGGCGTTATTTCTCCCCCTTGCGATGTGCTCATGAATGCACGGAGTTGTGGGAAGTGCAGCAGTTTTTTTGTGATCAGGTCTGTTTTGAAGATCGATAGCTTGGTCTTGAAGGCACAAAATCTCTCGACCAGATCAGCGATCGACTTTCCCCGCCCCTGCAGTTCAAGATTCAAAGTGTTCATGTGTCCAAAAATGTCACACAGAAAGTAGACTTCTGCCATAAACCGTTCATCCAACATGCGCTCCAATAGGTTCGCTGCTCGTTTGTGTTTACATGTGCGAAGGAAAGACACAATCTCCTGGCGGAGCTCACAGAAACGGTCCAAAACTTTTCCCTTGCTCAGCCATCTCACGTCGTTATGGACGAGCAAGTCAGTGTGTTCAGCGAACGTGTCTGCAAGCAGCTGACGGAACAGGCGATGTTGTAGGCTGGAGGTTGAGCGGATGAAATTCACAATGCTCATGACGGTGTCCATGGTGTTTTTCAAATCACCGCTGAGCTTAGCACACAGCACCGATTGATGAATGATGCAGTGCAAATACTGCATATGTGGGGCTATGGCTGATAGCCGCGCCACTAGCCCCTGCACTCTGCCGATCATAGCTGGAGCGCCATCAGTAACCAACAGGCACACTTTTTGTAAATCCAGTTCATGTTCATTAAAAAATGACACTAAATCTTTTGAAAAATCACTTCACCTGTAGTGTGTCCCTCCAGTGGAATAAGCCCAAGAAGTTCTTCCCGAAATCTCACTCCATCGAAAAACCTCACGTAAATGCAAAGCTGGGCCATGTCGGCACAATCAGTTGATTCGTCCACAGCGATCGATATATATTCCGCTTTTCGAACGTTTTCAAAAAGCTTCCCCGACACATCTTTTGCCAGTAATTCCACTCTGCGGTGAATTGATGTGTCTGAAAGAGGCACTTTTTTAATGGCTGATGTGACGCTTTCTTTTACTTTTTGGTCAATTACCACTTCATCAATGACAGCAAGCATGCAATCTTTAACGGTGTCCACGTCGGTAAAGGGCCTCTTCTGTCTGGTGAGAGTCCAGGCTACATGCAGGGATGCGATCATGGCTCTCTCTTGTTCCGTGCAAAACCGACTGAAAGCCATTTGACTCTGTTCAAATAATGCTTGCAGCCCCTGTACTTTTTTTCTCCGTTCCTCCGAGCCCGCAGGAAAACTGGCAGCAAATGAGTCGTGGTTTGCGTGGTAGTGCCTCTTCACGTTATGTTCCTTAATAACTGAAACGCATTCATTGCACAATAAACACACCGGTTTACTGCTCGTTGCGGATGGCAAAGTAAATAAATATTTTTCAGTCCATTCGCATTTGAATTGGCGATTTTCTGCATCAGTCTTTCGTTTTTTTGGCTTGGAAAGAGACATCTTGAAGCTGTTGCTAGCTAAAGAGTTTCTCCATGGCCGCAAGCATAAAATACAACGTGAGCTTGACTGAGCCAATGGCAGGTGCAGACAGTGCGGGTGTAATCCTGTTGCCGGAACATTCTCTGCGTTTATTGGCTGGCCATAAACCAGCCTTATTGGCATGTTTAAAACAGATTTAATGCATTATTTTTATTTATCATATCATCATACACCGTGTATTACACACACACACCTGATTTGCAGGCAACATTTTCCCTTAAAAAACACACACACACACACACACATATATATATATTTATATATATATATATATTTTTTTTTTCAGTTTGCAGGCAACCTCTTGCGGGCCAGAAAAAAATTAAGGCGGGCCGGATTCGGCCCACGGGCCGCTAGTTGAATAGGCCTGGCTTAAGGTAAGACCTTGTGTACTCAACTTGGGGGGCATTTTCAAGTATGGAATTAATTATGATTAAGGCGAAATTCACACTTCAACCATTTGCTTAAAATAATCTTTTTTCTTCACGTTTTTAAAAACGTCCACCTTTAGATGACTGTGGTTTGAACATGGTTTTAATTGAGACACTAATGGCTGTTGTACGCATGCCAGGTCAATGTTGTTTTGTATTGTATCTTGTACAGCACTTTGGTCAACTGATGTTGTTTTTAAATGTGCTATAGAAATAATTTTGACTTTGTGGCTGTCACTACAGGATGTGAGGCGCCTGCACGATGTGAGACACGCATGCGCAGAACGGTCGCCATCTTTGATAGCCCGCTACGGCTACACCAGTTGTTCATGATGTGGGTAGACAGTCGCCTAGGCAACGCACGTCCCGTCCCGTCCCGTCCCCCAAGTTCCCTGTGAGCAGCGGAAGTAGTCGAAGTGACTTTTGTGTGTGTGTGTGTGTGTGTGTGTGTGTGTGTGTGTGTGTGTGTGTGGGTGGCGGGCAGAGGACTTGCGCTGCTCACAGGGAACTTTAGGAGGGGGGAGATGTGGTCGCTGACGTGCGTTGCCTAGGCGACTGTCTTAAATAGAAAGCGCTGCGTTAAATAAAAGAAGTAGCCTACTGTATAGGCCTACACATATGAACAACTCGAGTAGCCGTAGCGGGCTATCAAAGATGGCAGCCGTTCTGCGCATACGTGTCTCACATCGTGCAGGCGCCTCACATCGTGTAGTGACAGTGGCTAAAACAGGTCCACGGGTTACACTTTGTAGTAGATAGCCCTTCCGGTGCTGGCACGACTTGTAAACAATCCTTCTGCAACGCTGATCACATGGTGCAGCAAAGACAGAGTGCAGCAAATCTAAAGTTTTTTGGAACAGAATTAATAAACAAAGTGATAACACACAAACACAGCTTGGTACTCGCCAATTAAATGTGATTTTCCTTAAAGATATAATAAGCTTGACTTAACCTTTACTTTGTATTTGTGACTATTTGTTTGAATAAAAAGGACTTTGTATATTTCACTTTAATTCACAACTGTTGTAATTGCTCTTTCTTTGAAGGCTCAAGTGGAATGCGAGTGCTGCTGCCCTTCCTTGAGCTTCAAGAAATTGGTAAGTAAGGTACATTGTTGTACAAAGAGGTGTCTGTTATGAATGAAGCACCGTTGGTTTCAGCCCAAATTGTAAACACTGTAGTGTGTATGGTTTGGTGATATAGTAGTACTAGTTTTTCCAAAATATTTCAGAAGGGCAATCACACTAACTCCATTAACTTGTTTTTGTGTGTAAAACAGGGCCTGAATAATCAACACAGAAGATGGCTACTCCCCAGAAATTTGTGCTACGTGTATATGTTGCAACAGGTGTTGCCATGAGACTCACTCTAACAGCCCGACCACACTATGTGCAGAACTTTTTGCCAGCCCTGGAAATGGAGTCACAGGTAAAAACTATTCCTCTTTTTTCTTATCATACGTGTTGCCATCCCCCACGCCCTTTATCTATTTACACAGGCAACAAAAGTCATTATCAATATAGCACATTTTGACTTTCTCATTTAGCCAGCAATGCTGCTTAAAACAAGTAATTGATGCATCACATTTGCTTTTAAAACTCTTCATTAATCTTTCCATATTTGTGTGTATTTGTATGTCTGCAGGTGTTTGCGGAGCTCCATCGCACAACAAATGTGAACCTACAAAACCAATTCTACTGGGGGCTGGATCGGTACACACCAACATTGATCGCCTTGTACAGGCAGAAGGCCTCACGGTCTGGCAAGACAGCAGACGCTCTGCGGCGGATAGGGATTTGTGCTCTCCAGGTGAGTTAAGATGAACTTGGCCATGGGGACAAAATTAATCACATTTGATTATGTAATTGTGTTGTAATGTCTAGGTTGATACCGCTCTGTAATTATAATTGCCATTAGTACATTTTTGTTGGATTCTTTTTCTCACCCAGACAAATTTTCTGATACATTATCACTTTAAGATGCTATTTACAAGCCCAATTTAAAAATGTTCATTAGGCTGCACTGAACAAATAATACAAAACAAAGACCTTCAATATTTTATTCTATAACATTTTCTGTCAGGGCTTTCACTAGTAGCACTGGTGCTACCAACTTTCTCTGTTGCTTGCACAAGCATATGATTTACAGATGTTTCTAATTAGATGTTAAATGAACATTTATGAGTAAACCTATTTTCTGTCACTGTATGTATACATTTGAGTAATCTTGGTTTAATGTGTTGGTAAACTATTTGCATTATTATTTTTTGATTGTCAATCTAGGAACAACATGATGTCCACATGAGATGAACCCATAGATAGTAAATAATATGGATGTAGCATCCGGGCTGACCTCAGTTATTCACACGGCATCCAATAATCCTGGTTAGTGAGTCAATGAGAGGTGGCTGTCTTCTGCTTCCACCCCCGTAGTGGCACTTCCGGTTACTACAGTTGTGGTCACTTCCTTATTGGATGCTGGTAAAAATCGCTGAGGTTGGGGCTTGGACGAACCCTGGCCCTTCATACACTCCCAGTGTTCTTGAGAGCGGATGACAGTGAGTTCTTCAAGTCTTGCAATGTAAGTACTCAGTGCACTAACAGAGATGTTAGTAACAATCAATACAGGTCTATCATAATGTCTAAGTCTACCTCAATACAATGGCCAAATATGATAAATTGATATGTACAATGAAATTAAAGTTATTGTGACTTCAATCATTCACCCTCTTCATGGTTTTGTGCCAGCAAAAAAACCTAATAACTGGGAATGTTCCTTCTGCTGCAGCTCTGAAAGAAAATACAAAGAAACACACGTGCAAAAAAAATACCTATATGATTATTCTTAAGTTTGACTGCTGAAGCCTGATAACTTCTGATGAATTTATTTTTTATTCAGAATGAGGAATGGAAGTTGTGTCCCTTTCTTAAAGTGGTGTCACATTAGGAAGGGATTATAGAGCCCTATGAAATAGGCAGTCATTACAACCACCAGTAACTTTCAACAGGTAACAAGACAGACTTAGAAAATATAAACACGTGTGTGTGTGTGTGTGTGTGTGTGTGTGTGTGTGTGTGTGTGTGTGTGTGTGTTTCCTAATGTTGCAACCTTGCTTCTTGAACTGTCCTTTATAATTGGATCATTTGTGTTTTTCAGGGGGAAGATGAGCCAGATATTGCCGACACCCCGCTGGCTCTCCTCACTGTGGGCACTGACAACACTACTGGCATTTGTGTTGTAGTGGAATATGAAGTTGTTGTGAGTGATCTTCCAAGGACTGATGCATTTGTACTGTTGTTTGGGTTGATCTATGCATTGCATTTAGACTATCCAAAGAAGCTAATTCACACATTCACCTTTATTCAAAAGATACTGATGTGTCTCGATGACAACAAACCACTGAAACCGTGCCTACTGACTTTGAAAAATTACGTGCTGAAAGATTAAGCCAAGCATTAACATCCACATGTCTCTGTGAAGCATGTGAAGCATCCAGGTTCATGTTCGAATAGATGGATCCATTTAGCAAATGCTTCGTTTTATTGTTAGTATTGTTCCATTGACTACCTCAGCTCACAATTTGCACTGTTTGTGATTGCTTATTTAAACAAACCCAGTGGGGGATCTTAATTTAATTTGGATTATTTTAGGGGAATTTTAGTCTGTATTTTTATTTGCACATTTGAAAGCACTTTATTTTATTTACAGTGGGGTGCAAATGTATTCAGCCCCCTAAGTCAATACTTTGTAGAACCAACTATGGCTGCAACTACAGCTGCAAGTCTTTTGGGGTATGTCTCTACCAGCTTTGCACATCTAGAGACATGTTTGACAATGTTTGCCCATTCTTCTTTGCAAAATAGCTCAAGCTTCAGATTCAGCGTCAGATTGGATGCAGAGCGTCCGACTCTGGAACGACTTGCTTCCAATCTGACGGCATCACATGTAAATGAACCATTCCGCTTACAGCACCTTTAAAGGTGAAGTAAGTGAAGTTTATTTTTGTTAATATAAGTGTAAAATCGCTCTTTATTCATACAGCTCATAAGTGTACATACCTTGGTGGAGTTTCAGGTTTTTTGGTCAATTACTCCGAGAATATGAATGATAATACAAAACAGTTTTCTATCACTCATGGTTAGTGGTTGGATGAAGCCAATGACTGAAAGGCTTTTTGGAGTATTGAGTTGGAAGTATGTTTTTATGGGAACAATTTACAACCACAATTTGTAAATTCAGTTTTTCTGTTCAAATGTTCAGTTATGTGGAGCCTTACTGATTTGTCAATTTCCTTTTTCATGAATATTCAGCAATCAAATATAAAAAAAACACAATATTTAAACATTTGTTTCCGACAGTAAATGTGTAATTTCCTGTGAAAGACAATGATCCCACAATGATTCCCCGTAAGACTATGATCACACAAACTAAGTTTCTGTTCCTCACTTTGTTGGTTGAAAACTTTATTGAAACTTTGTGTTTTTCCAAAATCTGAGGGGGTTTATATGTTAAGGGTGCCACCTACTGTTGAGAAATGCTATTTTCATTTTGGTAGGTAGAGTGGAAGTGCCGGTCTTCACTTTGTGAGTCGTTTTACCCGGTCCTAAAATGTCCCAACATTTCTTATTACATAGATGCACCTTATCTGAAGGTTATAAGTGGTTCAGTGCAGCTCAAACCAACCCATGTCTACTATTGGCAAGTTCAGGGCCAACTGTTGGTCACAGGTATGAGTTGGTGCGATTTTGTTGTCTCTGCCCAGGATGATGCTTTCATCCAGAGAATCCAGAGGGATGAGGGTATGATGCTAACAATGAAGCGTGGGATTGACATGTTCTTCTTCAATGTATACATGGACAAATACCTGGCAGTGGCATGAATTGTCGATATGATAAATTTTAGCAGATGACTCCTTTAAATCTTATGTGACTAATGATTAAGTTAATTGTACATGTTCATTTGAATGCTTTGTTTATTGAAGGGCAATCCCCTTTCTCTCTTTATTTAATTCCCCCCTATCCCTTGATTTGTCAATAAATGATAACGTATTTAAACATTTTATCAGTTGTCTCCCTCCTTTTTGTTGCACCTCTTTAACGAGCAGGGGTTCGTAACAGGCAGTGACACAGAACAAAGCTGTAGACTACATTTATGAAGTAAAACAGTTTTATTTAAAGAGTAACAACAAATCACTTCCAAAACAGTATGGAGTATGGTTAAATAGCATGTTTATTTTGCTAGGAGAGTATGGTGTGGTAGTCCATGGATAAGGATACCTGGCCACCAGAAAATCAGACCATCCATTTCTTGACCAGGGGTCCGTACTCCGTACTGATAATTTGAGAGGAGACATGCAACAGTGAATAGTTGATTTATATGGCCACAAATAGAGAGAGGGATGACCGTGTCAAAAAGTTTGTTTTCTTTGACCCTCCTAATGAGCCTCTCCACGTGGACTCTCAGGCGTGCAATGGACTGGGTTTTAAGGATGTCTACCTCTGACATTTGCTCCTGTTTGCACATAAAAGCAGGGCGATGCACTTTCCCAGAAACTAGCTCATCTATCAAAAAACCCTTGTTAACCATAACCTCCATGTCGGGTGTTAGGAGAGAGGTGATGCCGGAGTGACGGAAAATCTCCTTGTCACTGATGGAGCCTTCAAAAAGTGCTGACACAAATGTCAATGCTCCATGGGGGGACATGCCAATAAGCGCTTTGAATGTACAGTGCGACTTGTAGGTGGAGAATACCTCACTTTGAACCAGAAGGGAGGTAGGGGCTTGGCATCTCATTTCTGTGCAGTCAAGGACAACCTGGGTGTTCTCATAGGTCCCATTGAAATTTGTGGGGCAGTTTTCTCCTCTCACTGATCTGCTGGTCATCCAGATGGAGAGCGATCCAAGCATAGTATACAAAAAGTTGGACCACGTCACAATTATTCTGCTTGCTGTTGCTCTGTGGATATTGAACTTGTGACCAAGCTCCCTTTGTGTACAGCCGGTTGACAGGTAGTTGAGGAAGAGCTCGTCAATTGGCAGCAGTTTCTATGGAAATAGCCACTGTATTATACTGTAGATAGAAGCACTACACAACAACGATAACAAACACAAACTAGGGTGTTTAAAATATGTGGTGCATGCACGGAGCTGAGCAGAAACAACACACAGTTAACTGCCTCTTCTGTGGCAGTCACCAGCAAAATGTGTGATCCACATGTACCGAGCTGGTGGTATATGTTTATTGTAAAACTTACTGTTGGTCTGTTCATAGGGCTCTCAGTGGATGTACTGGTGGAGAGGTTCTTCTGACCACTGGTGACTCTCACCATTCTGCTTGTTGCCTCTTGAATTAGATCCCAAAAGGCCATCAAATGTTCATATGATGGAAATCTGCATGCAAACAGGACATAGCTTTTATGTTTATGGCATTCATATTAAATTAAAACATTCCAATTTAATCATCATTCAAATCAATCATAGAGATGGGAGGCAAGTGAAATGCTTGTGTGATAATTAGAAAAGTTCAGGTTCAACATTTCTTACCTGGAATAGTAGCAAATGTCACTTGGTGATGTAGAAAACAGTTGCAATCCAAATCTCTCCATGTGCAGTGTTTTGATCTGCCGTGTGAGCTCCTCGATCTGCCTCGACATGCTCTCAAATTTCTCCACGATGAAAGAGCTGGCTGTGGTCTTCCATCAGAGGTGTCGAAGCCAACTCAGTACAACCAGAGACAGTGTTTTCATCCACTTCCATTTTCACGGTGGTGTCATCCTCTGGGGCGCGGTCCAAAGCCTGGGTTGCTCGAGGCTGGCGATCCCAAACTCCGGGCCGTTGAGTTTTTTTTGTATAATTATTCCAACCGAACAAGGATGGTATAATCTTTGGTCGAAGACACCGCTTTCCAGAAGAAGAGATCACTATGTCTGCTTTGAAAAGTGAATTGTTTTTTCCAATCCATTGCGAACAATAACATAACACCGCCAGCCGGCTAATGTCAACAAACCGCCAAGCGGAAGCTAGAGGCTCCACTTCCGCCCTCAAACAGGAAGTTAGCATTTTTGTCGTGCACAGAGTGAATACATCGTTTTTACGCAGCACTTCACCAGAAATTAAATGTAGGTTGCGTTCCGAATCGCATACTCTTTCTTTTTTCTATTCTACATACTACATCCGACGATAAAAAGAATCTAGTTAGGATGCAGTAGGCATACTATTGGGACATACTTTACTCTCTTATTTCATGAAAGGTGCCTTGATGTCTGATACTGCCACCGCAAGGGTAGTCATCGAGGGAACCGAAGTCCTGGATGACCTGGATGTACCAAGAGCTTGTGCCTTGCTAATGGGGCTGATATATGCGCTCAACCTAAGCTACCCAAAATAACTGATCAAAACCTTTGAGGTATTTCAGAAAATACTCCTTGAGCTTGATGGCCTGAAAGCCAGCCCGAAGGAAATGTCTCTCAAAAATAGACTTGCCAGTTTATTGGTTCCACTTCGCGTAAAGTAAAGCATAATGGCAGATGATAACAATGTTGAGTAATGCTTTAGAGTTGTTGGTTCAACTTAATGATTATTTTGAAGAATGTAGTTTGTGTCTTTAGGTGTTTCTATTATTAAAGAGATAGTTCAGTATTTTTGAAGTGGGGTCAGAGGTGGGCAGAGTAGCCAAAAAATGTACTCAAGTAAAAGTAAGTTACTTTAAGATTATAATTACTCAAGTAGAAGTAAAAGTACTCATAAAAATTATTACTCGAGTAAGAGTAAAAAAGTATGCAGTGAAAAGACTACTCAAGTACTCAAGAGTACAAGTAGGCCTACTGAATTACTCTGGATTTATTTTTGAAATATACAGAGCAACACAAACGGTACAGAATAGACACGAGCATAATATAAAACAGCAATGTTCAAATAAAGATATGTTAAATAACATAATTTTAAATAAAACAATAAATAAGGTATTTAAAAATCAAATGAATAACCCTTGAACTCAAACAATAATAAATTAATTATCTGCCAAATTAAATACATCACCCTTCAAATAAAATGATAATAAATTAGGCTTGTCCAAAATTATATTAATTAAAACCAATACACTTATAACACTGTTGCAATTGTTTTGCACATACACATTTTAAAACAAATTCCTACAATATGTCACTGGCCCTGAGAAAATTATCTAGGTTGTGTTTAGCCCCAAAAATATAAAACACAAAATTAAACTTCGTTACACATCAAAACCTGCTGGCACACTCACTTAACGTATGAAACTACAGAGTGGCTGAACAAAGAGACCACTCTCAGACTCTCACACAGCCAGACTGGGGCATGCGAAGTGAGTAGGCTACAGGGAGAACAGTGTGTGGGAGTCTGTGTCACTGTGATTGTGTGAGTGTGTATTTGAGGCCAGGGGTGTGGCTATTGCTCCTCGGAATCAGCGGTTTCTTCCATTTTCTCGACTCACCCAGATAGTCGGTAAAATATGCGTTTAACCTACATGGCACGGCCACAACATCGGTGCGGAACCGCAGCCTTTAAAAAAGTCCGCGGACATTATTGAGCCCATGGTTGAGCCCTATGACAACATGACAACACTTGTCATGTGACTGAAGTGGCTGCATTTGATTGGCAAGCTTTTGTAATGTGGTTTTTATTGGTTGAAATAGTCACGTGATAGAGATGTTGGCTGAAGACGTCCCCGGGGAGAGAAATCGTGAGAGAAATAGCTCTCGCATGTAATAAATAAAATATATAAAAAAATAAGTTAACGACTGTCACGTAGCCAAATGGAACGGCGTAAAAGTACCGTTCTTTCTTCAAATATTTACTCAAGTAAAAGTAAAAGTATGTTGCAATAAAACTACTCCTAAAATTACAATTTATTCAAAAAGTTACTCAAGTATTTGTAACGGAGTAAATGTAGCGCGTTACGACCCACCTCTGAGTGGGGTTGTATTGGTCTCCCCACACCCACACTGTCAGAGCTGAATCTCAAGGCCATCTCACGCATTGCATCCACAATAGCACAGGACAATGCTCACCCACTCAACTGTCACTTCACCGTCATGCCCTCTGGACGCAGGTACAGGTCCCTGTTGTGCAGGAGGGCTCGCTATGGTAAAAGCCTGGTGCCTGCAGCCATAGCAGCCCTCAACAAAAGGCCAAGATAAAACACCCCAGTCCCACCCTGTTTATATATCCTGTATGCATTAGGGGTGGGAAAAATGATCGATTTTCCGATTAATCGCGATTCTCTCTAGAACGATTCCGAATCGATTCATAAAAGTTAATAATTGATTTATAAAAAAAATATATATATATAGGGGAGAACGGGGGAATCTGAGGCATCGGGTAATGTGAGCCACCCCCTGTATCTAGGCAACGGAAAACATTTGTGATCATGTGAGATATATGTTTTCAAGCCCCTCTCAAATGAGCCCTGAAAGAGAGGACCTCATGGTGCTGTGGTAAGCATGTTTTTTTCACCAAAATAGGTATTTTGCATGTAAAAGTAAATGTTCTTGCTGTCAACTTAATCAACTGTTGTGCCAAAGCAAATGTATTCACGTAGAAAAACTTCTATCATATGTGTTGATGAACTACCAACATATGAAACCATGTGATGCTGATAACTGAAGATTAGCCTGAAATGCTAAGAGCGGTAGTTTTTTCTCAAATTGTGGTGGTGGTGGGGGAAAGTGAGCCAAATGCTGTGGGGGAAAGTGAGCCACTATCTCACTTTCCCCCACCATGAGGCACAAGTTAAGTTTAGTCTTAAACATATTTTAATGTAATATTACATAACATGTTTTATTTTAATGTCATACACATTGTAGAAAAGCCATCATGCCAAGGAAATACACCAGGAAGACGACCTGGGGCAACCACACGGAAAGAGCACCTTCTCATCTTTCCCTGTAACCTTCAGGGCTGGAATGTAGAGTAGGCCTAGTTGTAGAATATGACAGGCTGATGTTATAATCCAGTTGGGTCTTCTCCTGTGTTCTGAGTCCCAGGCTGTTCTAAATAATCCGAAATAAGTGCCTCACCAGGCGGACACAGGTCGCGACTAATGCCGCTCCTCCTGTGTCGTGCTTGGTGCATGCGAGAGTGTGACAGTGTTTACGTCATTTCGCTTGAGCCAACCCCCTAAGACTAGCGATAATATCAAACATGTTTGATAATGTCGGAATGTCAAGACGGGAAGAAGTCTGGCTGAAATCGGGTCAGAAGACCACCAAACGACTGAGATTACGTGCGCGCGCCACAACTCCAGCACGACTCCCGTGATTTCAGTCCGACATTGGAAGATTGTCTGCGACTGTCAAATCGCGTGAAAAGTTGTGTAGTGTAAGCCCAGCATAAATTGGTGAATGAAACAAACCCCAAGATTGGGACAAGCATTTGGATGCGTTGATGTTTGGCCTAAGAACAAAGCGCCAAATGATTACCAAATTTTCACCGTATTTTTTAATGTTCGGTAGGGAGGCGGGGTACCCCTGTCAAGTATCTGCTGAATACACGGTAAGTTTCACTTGAAAATTATTTGAATTAATAATTATACATTTCTACTATAATGTGAAACATTGTGCTAATGTTTGACTATAACATCAAAATCATGTTATAGGTTGACAGCAGTATTGA
Source organism: Ammodytes marinus (assembly GCF_949987685.1). Taxonomy (NCBI): domain Eukaryota; kingdom Metazoa; phylum Chordata; class Actinopteri; order Uranoscopiformes; family Ammodytidae; genus Ammodytes; species Ammodytes marinus. Next base: position 3,217,414 of record NC_137230.1, on the reverse strand, counting down.
GGCCAACATATCAGTGGAAGAGGTCACTGAAGAGCCACTGAAGTTATCTGACGTCCTTCAGGAAGCAATCCGAAACAGTGACCTCAAACAGAAAAAATTAAAAATAAAGCAAAGGCCACCAACATCTACAAGATAGGGATCCAAGTTTGGAGGTAAAACGTGAGGAGCCAGCAGAGGAAAGGGGGGAAATTGGATCCACAATTCCTTGGGCCTTACATAATCTCCACTATACAGGGGGAAAGTGTGGACAGCCGGGGAGTGGTGTTCCACAAAATGAATTACGACCACCTAGCTCTTTACATAGAGGAAACGCCTAGGGTTCTAGGGTTCCACATAAGTGCACTGTGCCCTCCTCCACCTCCACTGTGACACCCTCCACCCCCACTGTGCCCCCCCTCCACTGTGACACCCACCACCCCCACTGTGCCCCTCCTCCACCTCCCCTGTGCCCCCCTCCACCTCCACTGTGACACCCACTGTGCCCCCCTCCACCTCCACTGTGACACCCTCCACCCCCACTGTGCCCCCAGTGCCCCTCCTCCACCTCCATTGTGCCCCCCTCCAGCGTTACATTGTTGGGAAAACGTGTGCCTCCAACAAAGTCTGAAGAGACAAATAAACAGGATGGACCAGAGACCCTTCCACTGTCTCAAGAGGAAACATGGAGGAAGCGAAGTAAAAATAATAAAAGAAAGTCCCAATACTTCAGGCCCCCTCTTCCAACGAAAAAGAGAGCTGTTCAGGCTAAAACATACATGCCTACTAAAACATCGTCAGATGCAGGAGAAAAGCGAAAGGGATCCTGTCCACATTGGGGAGGAGAGGGAATCATTATACAACAAAGACTGTCAATAACAAACACCTGTACATGCTGCATCTCTCAATGAAGAGGAGACTATGCATTAAAAACGATCTGAAAATAGTTGCTCACCTTGACCCATGGATTTCTACCCTGCTTTTAGTGAACCAGCTATTTGAACAGGGTCCCAGGGAAAGCTGCTGTGGCTGAACAAAATTGACAGATTCAAGGGAAACTCATGGGATTGCTTCGGGACTGAGGAAGACTTTGTTGCTTCTCGACTGGACTACTTGGTCAAAACTGAAGTCCAACAGAATTGCAAGAATTCTGCTTGCCCTGTGGCAAAAAAGACATGCAACTCCGTTGACATCATGTCAGTATTTCCCTGTTTTTTTTAATTAAATTAATTTCCTGATTTTGGTAAATCAAATTAAAGTACTTTTATTTACTATTAATTAATGGTATGAACAAAGAATGTCTCGAGTTAATGATGAAGATTATACACATTAAATTTACTTCGTTTTTTTCAATTATGTTTTATTCTATTTCCAGATGTGCATATTTTGGGAACTGACAGGCTGATATTGACAAGAGGGCAAATGAATCCCTAAAAGTGCTTTCTTGCAAAAGGTTAGTTCATGCATATATTTCGGATAATTCATTGTTAAAAGCATATACCTATCAGTTCCACAGAACTACATACATTGCAAATAATTTTTTTAGGTATGAAGACCAACTATACATTTTGCTGACCTTGATCAATCATATGGATGTGACCATTGTACTGTTGCATTAATTGAATGTTTTCAGAACAAAGCCTGCCAATTTGAAATTTGAATAAATGATTTTCAATTTTGAAAACATGTCTCGATTTGTCTTTGGTGTGAACTCATCTGCATTAGGGTTGCCGCGGTGTTGACCTTTTCACACCGAGTAATAAACTCGTGTCAACACCGGTATTACCGAGTACACCAACTGTAGGCTACATTGCAACGGAAAAAAAACCCCGTAAAAGGCGACACCGCACATTCAAGAAAAGACACGCGTAGTCTCTGTAGTGCGGCTTTCCCTCTTTAAAGAGATCCTATTATACTACTTTTCTGGTCTTAATTTCTTGTTAAAAACTGCTATAAAGCAACCTGACACGAATCACATCACAAAAAACTATGTAGATTTTCGGGACTCTTACCCTAGCGAGCACAGCAGTCTCCCTCTACACCACATGTGTCAATCTCAAGGCCTGAGGGCCATATGTGGCCCACCACGTCATTTCATGTGGCCCGCGAGTGCTTAATTGGTATTTAAAATAAAGGTTGTCTTCTTATTATAGGTCTATGTTGCTTAAATTGTGCATTGACAATAAACTACATTTCCCACAATGCATGGCGATTATGTTACCCGAGAAGTGACGGCATCCCGCCACTAGATCGCAGTGCAACAAGTGAGATTGAGCAGAAATATCCACAAATGATCTCAAAATGTCCAGGAAGCGAAAGATTGATGCAGATGAAAGGTTGTTTCTTGAAAGATGGGAAGGCGAATATATGTGTGTGCTACAAGGAGAAAAACCGGTATGTCTTTTGTGTTACGAGGCGGTGTCGGTCATCAAAGAGTACAATCTACGTCGGCATTATGAAACCAAACACGGAGCCAAGTATGCTAAAGTTAGCCTTCAAGAAAAACAAAAAATTGTTAAAGAGTTAAAAGGCAACCTGCGATCGCAACAGCATGTGTTCACAAAAGCCACAACCAAAAACGATGAAGCAGTGAAAGCTAGCTTTATTGTAGCTGAAGAAATCGCCCGCCCTTCAAAGTCTTTTTCAGAGGGTGCCTTTGTGAAGCAGTGCATGCTGAAGGTGTGTGAGCAGGTGTGCCCCGACCAGATACAGGCTTTTAAAAATGTCAGTTTGTCAAGAAACACCATCGCGGACCGAGTCAAGGTGCAGGAAACATGTCAGCACAGCTGGCTGAAGAGTCACGCAGTTACACAGCTTTTTCATTAACTGTTGATGAAAGCACAGACAACAGGGACACGGCCATGGACATATAGAGAAATGGACACCGGACTGAAACATGGCGCCCATTCATTCCTATGAAAGCTGCTCATTGGCGCAGGGAAGCCATAAGGAAGTGATTTTCTGCTTCATGGGTGCCTAACACGCCCCTAAAGCATGACGCGCAGGGTACGTTTCACCGACGTTACTCATTCTCGAGCAGTGTAATGTTATATGTCTGCTAAGTGGGACGAGCACAGTTGCATTGTTTATCGACCATGGAAGTATACATTACTAATCCCCGATGATTCTCTATATGTAATCTTTAAATTACACCCTGTCGTAGTAAAGTAATATAGTGATAAATGAAGATTACTCCCGCCATCGGAGGCCGGGCCGGCCGAAGCAACGGTTGTTTCACTACGACTCCTTTTAGCGGCTCCACACTTAACGGCCAAAACTAATAATAATAATGGATAGGATTTATATAGCGCTTTATTCCCTAAGGACTCAAAGCGCTTACAGGGTTCCAGGTTCCATTCATTCACACACAGTCATACCGGTGGTGGTAAACTACGAGAGTAGCCACAGCTGCCCTGGGGCAGACTGATGTGGCTGCCATTCCGCGCCAACGGACCCTCCGACCACCTCCTCAAACATACAGCAGTCATGCACATTCACACCAGGCAAGGTGGGTGAAGTGTCTTGCCCAAGGACACAACAACCATGACACAGGTGGCCGGGCGGGGATCGAACCGCCAACCCTTCGATCATTGGCCAACCCGCTCTACCAACTGAGCCACTGTCGCCCCGAACTGAAAATAAAACGGCTATAAAACACTTTCGGTGGCGTTTTGAAAAGCGAAAACTTCCATTATATTAGTACATTAGTAAAATTTAGCGGAGATACATTCTTGATTGACGAAATTGTATTGGGAATGAATGGGGATGGCACCCTATGATCTCCATTTTGTTTTACGGACCCGTCCCAGACAGTCAAAGCGTGTAATACCAGGCGTGGCCACCTGGCCATGCTGGATTCTCGGAGAAGGCACAGCCCTTAACCTTTATTTATACAGGTAAATCCCATTGAGACCGAAGACTCTTTTTCAAGGGAGACCTGTTCCCATTCCCACGTTACCATTCACACACACATTCATACACCGATAGCAGGCTAACTGTCAAACATACACACGAGGCAAGGTGGGTGAAGTGTCTTGCAGTCCTGGGGGCCTGACTGGAACACAGACAGGTCTGAACTACCAAGTCGGAAATTTCCGAGTTCCGAGTATAGAAGAACGCTAGCCTGGTTCTACCAGACCATCGTACTTCATTTCATTTGTACAGAAGGTCTGGAATTGCTCAATTGACAAACGTTAACTCACTTGAAGGCGGGTGTCTGTTGAAGTTTAAAACTATTGGATCTGCCCAGTGCCACTCTGGATCTGCCAACCAACCATTCTGTTCGCTGATTGGACCGGCAGAAATCTGTCCGGAGAAAACCTAAGAATATACCGCACACCCAGACTGACCACTGAAGGGAAATGAAAATTGAGCGGAAGTAGTAGGCGGGCGGTGTCAAGCTAAAGGAATGCAGCATTCAACTGAAACTGGCATGCAACTTCGACGTCATTGTTCTCAGCCACTTCCTCTGTTCGCTGGTTGGACACTCAGACATTTTTTAGAGCAAAATCCCACTAATACGCTCCATCCCCAGACTGACTACTGAAGGGAAAATGAAATTTGCAGAGCCAGGCTAACTGTTTCTTGCATTCTGGTGATTTTATAAACACAAAATTAGTTGTTCACATCATTGTGCACTTTCACATTTTAGCCAAAGAAGGAAAGGATTGCTGCCTTCATCTTTACTAACATTTTAGTAAAAAAAAATAGACAGAAGAAAATTGCCGCTACAGTCTTTGACCTCTGACAGCCAGATACAGAAATTTCAAGGCGGAGTTTTTTTCCTTCATGTTGAGGTGATAGCAGATTATTATTGTTTCTCTTGCATGACATAATCTACACTTGAATGAGGACTGGATCTTGAACGATCAAAAAATGTATATCAATTTCAAATGGATTATGCAAACTATATTCAATTTGTCACGTGGTGCAAAAAGTCCCGGTGGCTCCAGCAGCAGCTGTGCGCAGCGTGAACCTCAAACTGCATCTTAACTAACTGGGTCAAGTGACAACACGACATCGGACTAATTTAGTAAAGCCTCATTCACGCAGCCTTTCCCTTGAAGGGACCATTTGTGACTTTATATGGTCACCGAGTGGACTCAATGTGAAAAATGTAGGCCTACGCTTGGCTACTTGTCTAATGTCAGCACATCTGGTGAAGCCCTACAATAATAAGTTAATGACAAAAACCAAACTTCATAGTGATAAAATACGGCAAAAACTGACACAGGTCCCAGTTTACTCTGCAGAGTTAAAGAGATCCTATTATAGTACTTTTCTGGTCTTCATTTCTTGTTAAAAACTGCTACAGAGCAACCTGACACGAATCACATCACAAAAAACGATGTAGATTTTCAGGACACTCTTCCTCTTACCCTAGCGAGCACAGCAGTCTCTCTCTACACCATGGTATCTGCACATTTTTAAAGTTCAAATTTAAAGACATTTAAGACCTTTTTAAGACCTCCAAAATGAAAAAATAATACCAATACCGCGGTAACAGAAATCGACAAACTACACTACAGTATACTCCGTAAAGGGTTGCATTAAATCTGACTAACAAATATTCAATGCACTTTTTGGACATATTCATATCTCAAAAGAAAAATAATACCCCGTCTTTGCAAAATCATATAGTGACTGAAAACTATAGAGATTTTTTACAAATGGTCTTTAGATATGATAGGGTTTCAGTAGAGAGTGGGTAGAAAAGACAAGTCTTCTAGGCTTTAGTTGACTAGGGTAGCTATTTTGAACCTTAGTTTTAATAAGGGGGTCAATATTAAGTAATATTATAAAATATAGATAATGTTATGAATGTGTGTGTGATTATAATAACAGACGACTTATCAATTACATTCAAATAAAACCTTCTTTTATCATGTCTTTCCAGATTTATAAGCACTGGTGACAGCTACACGACAATTGCGGCCAGTTTCCGCTTGGGAATATCCACTGTGGCCAAAATTGTTAGGGAGACCTGCAAGGCGATCTGGGAGGATCTCAAGGAGACCCACATGCCGTGTCCTACCCAGGCCCTTTGGAGGAAAACAGCGGAGAGGTTCCAGGAAGAATGGAATTTCCCAAATTGCATCAGTGCACTTGATGGGAAACACGTTGTGATCCAGGCACCTCCAAACACTAGATCACAGTTTTTTAATTATAAGGGAACGTTCCTTGTTGTTTTGCTGGCCCTTGGGGACGCAGACTACAGATTTTTGTAGGTCGATGTTGGTGGCTTTGGCAGCAACAGCGACGGAGGAATCTTTGCCAACTCCAACCTAGGCAAAGGCCTCCTGTCAGGCGAGCTAGATATTCCGCCTCCCTCTCTCCTACCATCAGCCTCGGAGTTGGGACCAGTACCATACGTTGTGGTGGCGGATGAGGCTTTCCCAATGAAGCCGTACCTTCTCCGGCCCTATCCAGGGCGCCACCTGTCTGAGGACAAGAAGGTATTCAATTACCGCCTCTCCAGAGCCCGGCGTATTGTGGAGAATGCGTTCGGCATTCTCACCCAGCGCTGGAGGGTGTACTGCCGGAGGCTGCAGGTCTGCCCCAGGCCCCCAGGATGCTGCCTTCTCTGAGCAGCCAGCATGGACTAGTGGCCAACCCATTGGTACTGCATGCTGTGAATGGGAGCTTATTTTCCATGGAGCCCAGAGGCAGATTTCCCCGTCCACACAATACAAGCGGCGAACAAGATTGTGTCTCCGCAAATTTTTTCTGGATATCAATCATAGGCTCATACTTATCTTTAGACCATGTACTAATAAAACTGAAGTTTTCTCATTTAAAAACGCCACCTCAAGCGTTTTATTAGCCCAATGGCTTTCAGTTTGTTTTCGCGGGAGGAGGAGGCATGGGTTACACTCGGTTACACTGCTTTCTTCATCCAAGAACGTCAGTGAAACGTACACTGCGCGTCACGCTTTAGGGGCGTGTTGGGACCATGGACGCGGAAGCCAAAGCCAGGAATACTTCCTGTATGGTCGCCCTGCGCCAATGAGCAGCTTTCATAGGAATGAATGGCTTCAACGTTCCAACTGTTTTCAGTCCGCTGTCCATTTCTTTATAGGTCCATGGTCTGCCCTGAGGTAGCAGATTCCATTATAAAGGCCACCTGCATCCTCAACAACTACCTTCACCCTGCTGACGGAGGCCAAGGTCAAGGCGTGGAGCAAGAGGAAGATGTAGTAGAAAGCTTCCTAGCTCCCATTCAGAACCTGCGGGGGAATAGGGCATCTGCTGAAGCCCTGAAAGTACGGGACAATTTAAGCAGGTTCTTTGGGTCCCCAGCTGGAGCACTGTCCTGGCAAAACAACCATGTGCAGTGCGGCTTGTTTAAAGCGATTTTTTTTTCTTTTCGATCAGTTATTACTTAGTTAATTAATTACATAATATGTTAAAGATTAAAAATATGTTCACCTTTAAAATGGTATATGTTCACTATTCAATGTTTCAAATATGTTCACCTTAAAATGATAAAAAAAAATATGTTCAAATATGTTCACCTTAAAATGATTTAAAAAAATATTTGTCAATATTTTCACTTTTAAATTATAAAAATATTGTTGGTGTCATTATGCTACTCTTGTTTCATTTGGTGAATATGCAGTTTTGTGTTTGACCACTGGGTGGAACATTGGCTCATGGGAAAGCTTACAGATAATCAATCACCTGGAAGCTAACAGTGTTGTACCATGTCAGAGTGGCTAGTCATTGGAATGTTTGCACTGTAGAGAACTGAATGTAATATACCTTACCTGGAAAATGGACTAAACCGGAATATGTGCTATGCTATGGTGAGAATTCACCAACATGATCAATAAATGGGTTACAGCACTCAAATATACTGAATGTATTGGACATTGGTTTATTTGCAGCCCGGCGTATATGACTGAGTTTTTCCACTTCCACCACATTGGCCTAGAGCTGGTTAAAAGGCTTTGCAAATATGTTCACCTTAAAATGATAAACATATGTTAAACCCTACATGTTAAATATATAACTTTTTCAATAGTAAATGTGGTGTATAAAGTTATTTGCACATGATCAGTTCTTTTATCTTCAATAATCACAATTTTCTGATAAAAATATTTAACTTTTGAGCAATAATAAATGCCATGTTTTTGTGTTACCAATTGTATTTCAATTAACACACACAACTTCTTTTAAGAACAATAATTTAATTTGAAAACATAAAACTGATTATATATTATTATTTAATTACAAAGAATCAAATGCAGTGAAATGCTGATTGTAAAGTGGCCCGAACCCTGCCTGATGGCACAGCTCAACAAATTTTAATTTGAACCACGACTGCCTTTCAGGGGCTAGTCGCCTCACTGTGGGAGCAAAGCTAAGCAGAAAGAGGGTCACTTCGTCCCTTTCGTCCCTCTGATGGGCCTTCCCTGCATCCCTTGCCTCCTTCCTCTTCAGGTACTCCTCAATGTGATTTTCCTCAAGCATTTTCCTTTTTGCTGCTTTCCGGGGGAAGCAACAGAGCTGCACTCCCCCTCACTCAGGTCTGACTCTGCTGCTTTCCCTGCTGCCTGCCCTGCCTCCTCCTCCTCCTGCTGCTGCTGCTCTTCCTCACCATCCACATTGCTCTGGGTGCTGTTCAAAAGCAAGTAATTAGTACTTTGCCTTGCAGCATATAGATTTTGTATCATTAAAAAATGGTAACAAATTGTCAATTTACAATTTATTTATTTTAGACAGAAACAAGAGCAGTTTTGTCTTTGACTGGGAAATGTTATTTGAAACTATTGTTATACTTATCTAGCCCTATATACATCCCAGCTGTCAGCTGTATTATAGGAATATATATTGCATCTGCCTACCTCCTTAATGATGTGGAGGCATTCAAGAAGGACAAGGCTTCCATATACTTCCACCTCTTCCTGGTCCCTCCTGCCTGTCCACTCCTCACCTCGCTTTTCTACCTCTTCTTCCTGACGTAGGTGTCTCTCAAATTCTTCCATATTTTTTTGATCTCCTCCACTATAATAGAATAATAGACACAAATGTTTTCATCACTATAGAAAATCACATTGTTGCCTGCCATTATATTGTAACAATAAACATCAGGCCTAACATAGCAGCATCACTTTAAATGTCATATTTAACATTTTAATTAAAAATAATTCTCTCTCTTAATCAAAATTATACCCTGATTTTCTATCCAGTTTGCTTCAGAAATTTGTCCTAATACATTGCAAAAAGAGTTATCCAAACAGATTAATTTATCGCTGTATCTAGGCAGAACAAGGATAATAACTCGATCTCTCATTGGTTAGGACTTCATGAAGTTCAGAGCGTGTTAATTTAATATGTGATGATGGGTAAATCAGCCAATGATATTTTGTTATTATAGTGGGTGGGATAAAAAAAACATCGCTAGGCCTTCGTAAAGGCCAGACTGGTCAGTGAGCGCGAAGTGTGAAAGGAGTATCGGCTGCTGGAGAAGAAACAGCAGTGTTGCTAGTTTGGTGATTTCGAAGATAATTAAGCGATCAATAATCCAAAAAGGACTTCTGCATTAGGATTAACGGAAAAGGGTCAACTTGGGAGGCATTTTGACAATCATCAACGCTATGTGGAATACTGACGGCAGGAAAACTAACAGGTTGTTTTGTCGGAGTTGGCTGCTTTTTTCATCGGAAAAATTGTGGATTTACTAGCCTATTGTCACATGGATTCTGCTGCACACCGGCAAGCTACGGTGAGTTTGAAAATGTTTTGAGAAGTCCGATTGGACCTGATGTATTAACAGTCGCAGGAAGAATTGAGAAATATTAGCTGGCTTGTTCATTGGTATTGTCATAGCACTCACTTGATTTTGTGCGACTCATAGCCTATAGCTCGCGCCATATTTTGCAATCCTGAAAATGAAATGTAATAGTTACTTGCTCATGAAAGGGTTGGGGTCGGTCAGTTTGTAAAATGGAAATTTTATTATAAAACACGCTACTTGCTCCAGTTCTTGATTATCAAGGTCCAGAAGCTGGCATAAGGTAGCAACATGTTTTCGTAATTTAGTTGACCTTAGGAGTTCTGCATTTCCTGCCTTGCACTCTTGTGAATATTTCCTGAGGCAGTCACACCCACGAATATTGGTTGTTGTCCCAATCCTGGCAAACAGATACGGGTTGCTGTCAAGTACGCTAACTTCACTCCGTCTTTTTATCAGGAAATCAAGAGAAGATTTTGTGCGGTCAAGAAGCAGAATGGGCACCTTTCTACCCCTCTTTCCACGTGTCACAATCCGTGTCAGCTTTTTGCTGAGTTGTTTTTCCACTGTTGACAGTGTTTCATATATGTCCTTATTCACAGGGCCAGTGTCTGCTTTAAGGTATGTCTCCAAGGTTAACCGTGATGCTTCTCCTTCACGCTTCTTATGAAATACTATTATTTGTGCAAGAAGGATCTCACTTAGCATCTTGTATGCTGTGGTGCTCACACGCTCTCTTAACTCTGCTTTTGCATCATCCTCTACTTTCCTCAAATAGTTCTGCAGAGTGACAACATCCTCTGTCAAAGGTACACAGTCTTCCTTGTCCCACCTCCGTTGTTCCAGTGTACTATGAGCATTAGTTGACACATAACTGGACCAAGAACAATCTAGCAACTCCTGAAACTTCTTAGCCTTTTTCTCAGCTAAAACATCTGATATCATCAAGCAATGTCCAATCCAGGTTTGTGTTGCCCCTTTGAGAGAAAACCCAATTTTGACTGCAGTAGATGGCTTTCCATATTCAGTGCACTCTGTGTTGTAGTTTGACACCCTCCTAGTTTTTACTGTAACTTGCTTTTTTTTTTGTTTTTTTTCTTCAATGGCTCAGCAGGCTGGCTTGAACCACCTTTAGTTGCTTGCTGCTCAGCTTCCAGGACCTCCTGTTCATTGGATGATGAGTGGCAGCAGCTACACACGCTCAGCAAACTGGTGAATAGCTATTTTAATCCACCACAATAGCAATACATGCGCTGCCTTTACTGTTAAGCTGAGTGAGAAACACAACTTACTTTCTAGTGTCTGATAAAATTATATATTTTTTAGGCGATTCATTGGAATAAATCCAGAAAGAGGCACGAAGGCTGCGGTCAAAAAAACGGAAAAGGGAAGAAAAAGTCGACTGTAAACCCACGTGTCAACTCTACTCAAAAAACTGATGGACTTTCCCTGGGACTTCATTTAAAACGGGGAGTTGAGGTTATTCCTTCCCTTATTCCTTGGTTTCTTTTTCTACCCTGAGAGGTTTGACTATAACCAAAAAGTTGGCTTTCTTTTCAATTTTACCTCTGGAGTTTTGGACATGAATCAGGATAGGCAGTTGAAGATGATGATGAGTTTTGGACCTTGCAGATATTAGTTGGCTTTGATTTATTTATAAATTGTATTAATGGAATATTATTAATATATTATCTCTCTATCTCTCTCTCATATATATATATATATATATATATATATATATATATATATATATATATATATATATATATATGAATTGTATTTTTTTTTAAGAGAGAATTTCATTGAAGAATAATTTTTTATTTCAAGTTCTTTGCTGATGAAGGGGAGTATCTCACAGCATTGGAGTTCTTCAGAATTTCAGCTCATAATGTGAAATATGCAGATTCATTCCACGCAGATCCTCTCCAGAGGTCCGCTACTCGCACATGTTCAGCAACTTGAAGAAGTTTTAGTCAAAAGCAGAGGTTGTTTAATGTATGTCAGCCTGGATTGCCCCCATACATTTGGTCATATGTTTTAAGGAATTGTGGCCTTTTTCAAATGTGTTCTCTATACTGTACATTAAAATACAATGGTAAAGGACATTAGGAAGCTGTGGTTTTTTTCTCTCATATTCAACATCATTGAAACATTTTCAATAACAAAGAAGGCCGACATCCAGTAAGGTCTTTTGTAGCCTTTTCTTAACTAAAGGCCATACATCCTAGCGTGCCTATTCTAAATTTGTGTAATCTGCTAAATCAGTTTATTTTTTTGTAATAAATAATAGTTTTGTTAAATGTATGTTAAACAAATGTATCTACAAAGCAGCCTTTTAAAACTAATCAGTTAACTGTAAGATACTGTAAAATACAGCAATATAATGTTTTTTTAATCAAGTCAGTTTAACTAGAAAATACTGTTAAAGTTCAATAAAAAAATAGTTCATACTGTTTTTTTCATTAACAGCATTATTCCGTCAATTTTAGTGACAGTCAAATAATGTTATTTTAACAAAGAAAATGGCAACCCTGCTGCCTGTCAATTTCAGTGACAGTCAAATAATGTTAATTTAACAGGAAGAAAATGGCAACCCTGCTGCCAGTTGATTACTGTGTTTTACTGAAAAAACAGGTTCATATAGTTTTCCTCATTAACATCATAATCATGTCAATTTTTGTCACAGTCAAATAATGTTAATTTAACAGGAAGAAAATGGCAACCCTGCTGCCAGTTGATTACTGTGTTTTACTGAAAAAACAGGTTCATATAGTTTTCCTCATTAACATCATAATCATGTCAATTTTTGTCACAGTCAAATAATGTTAATTTAACAGTAAGAAAATGGCAAGTCAGAGACTAAAATGCCGTTTAAACTGGATTAATTTAAAGCTACTTGCACAGACTCAGTTTAAAATAGTCCTAGATTAAAGCTATTCTGGATTAAACAAAGCCACTTGCAAGACTGACGACTAGAGCTACTCTAGGTCTAAATTTGAGCATAAATTAATCCTCCAAGGAGGCAGGTTTAACTTCATTTTAGTGGTGTTTGTGAGAGAGCATGGACTATTTGGAATATCTAAATCAAGACTCCCACTGCAGAGGCCAGCCAGAGGAGTACTTGTGGATAGGTCTAATCCATTCAATTTATTTGATGAACTTACAATTCGAGACCGCTTTCGGATGTATAAAGAAAATGCACTGGAAATAACAACTTTGCTTGAGCCTAGTCTTTCCCCACTTCTTTTCAAGTCCTGATCACTCTGAGGTTTTTGGCAACTGGAACATTTCACCGTGAAACCGGTGATTTGTGTGGTGCCAGTGAAGCAACTGTGTGTAGAATAGTTCATAGAATCTGCAGTGCCATTTGTGAACTAAGGAGTTTATACATCAAGTTTCCTGATGCTGCAGGCCAAGCCAACTATAAAGTCCAATTCTATGAATAAGGGCACTTTCCAGGAGTGATCGGCTGTATAGATGGATGTCATGTTCCCATCAAGTGTCCATCAACTCCTGATGCTGAGGAGTACAGGAACCGGAAGAACTGGTTTCCCATCAATGTCCAGGCTGTCTGCACACCTAATTTAGAATTTTCCAACATTGTTGCACGTTGGAAAGGTGCGACTCATGATTCAAGGATTTTTCTAAACTCATCATTGTGTGCTCAGTTTCAGAGAGGACAACATAGCGGCATACTTCTGGGTGACAGTGGATATGGTCAGAGTAACTTTTTATTCACTCCATACATACATCCCACAACAGCTGAGCAGCAAAGATACAACAGAGCTCACATACACACTAGAGGGATGGTTGAGCGGATGTTTGGAATGTGGAAAAATAGATTCCAGTGTTTAAGGAATACACTTCGTTTTGAGCCAAGAACGTTAGTCACGTATTGTAACTCTAGATTCTATGAGTATAGGCGCAGCCTTTTAAGGCTATCGCTATTGGGTTTGTCCTTCGGCGCTAGCCGTAGCACTGAAAAATTAATAATCCCCGCCCACCAACAGCGTGGGCCTCTATCACGTCCGCAGCTCGCACATATAAGCGGGCGCCAGTGGACGTTCTGCTCCCAATAAACAGCTTTTCTTCAGCTATTTAAAGGTCAAATGAGGCCGATCACTTAAAAGGCTGCGCCTATACTCATAGAATCTAGAGTTACAATACGTAACTAACGTTCTATATCGTATAGGCTTCGCCTTTTAAGGCTATCGCTATTGGGTTAAAGGGCGAAGCACGATGTAGTCTATGCCTCAATGGTCCCGTTCAGTACCAGAAACACAGCTACACACGTGCCAGTACCATGCGTCAGACGTAGCATAACATACGTCATGCGTCTAACAGCACGTCATCAACGAGCAGCTCTAATGTGTCTGATAAGACACAAGAACTCTCGGCATGACTATTTGACTACACATCACATTTGTTTAATATGTGAGGAATAGTCACACAATCACACTCACTCTGACAAAGCACTCAGCACTGAGTGTGTCATAGAGAGGCGCGACATGTCTCTTAGGTAAAACCTAATAAAAGAGCATGGGGAAGCCCAGGAGGCTGCTGTGCAGATATCCTCCATAGGCAGTCCTTTTTGCAGAGCGACAGAGGACGAGATTCCTCTAGTCGAATGAGCTCTGATATTCTCAGGTGGCTCCGCCCCCGTTGACACATAAGCCTGTGTGATCGCTTCACACAGCCAATGTGACAGGCGTTGTGTAGTCAGGGGAAGGCCTTGTGAATGTTCCCTGTAATGCACAAATAACTGTTGAGATTTGCGCATGGCCTCCGTGCGCTTTACATAGCATGCAAGCGCGCGCACGGGGCACAAGAGATGGGCTGTTGCTTCCTCCTCAGATTGATGAGGAGGAAGGGAGAAACCATTGAGTGTTATTACTCTCGATCTGAACGAACTAGTAATACTCTTTGGTGTAAAAGCCGGGTTCGGGCGTAATATGGCCGAACTGCCGTCTCCTTGTATTCTCATACATGAAGGGGCTACAGAGAGTGCGGACAGATCGCTGACTCTCTTAGCTGACGTCAGAGCCAACAGCAAAGCTGTCTTGGCTGACACAAACTTGAGGGGAACTTGATCAATAGGCTCAAAAGGGGCTTTAACCAGTGCGCGCAGCACCAATGTTAAATCCCATTGCGGAGCGAGAGAGCGCGTCACGGGTCTCTCCCTCCTCACACCTTTTAGGAAGCGCTTCATTAAGGGGTGACTAAAAACAGTTTTATCCCCGAAGCCTACGTGGCATGATGAAACGGCGGCCGCGTAAGTTTTAACCGTGCTAAAAGCCAGACCTCTTTCCATCAGCGTCTGGAGGAAAGAGAGAACATGCGGCAAAGGGCAGGAGATGGGATCATAATCCCTCTCCGTGCACCATTTCTGGAAAGCCGCCCATTTAGCTGAGTAACACGCTCGAGTGGATTCAGCTCTGGCACCCTGGATGGTCCGCATGACCTCCTGGGAGAGAACGAGACCCTCTAGGCGCTCGCGTTCAGCGGCCAGGCCCACAAGGGCTGGCCGATCTCTGGGTAATCTATGATTGCTCCCCCTGCCTGTGAGAGAGCGTCTCGCCGCCAAGGGAGCTCCTTCGGCGGTCCCTTGGCGTCCGGTGCTATGAGAATCATAGACAGCCGCTCCTCTTGGACTCGGCCCAAGATTTGGGGAATCAGAGGGACGGGTGGGAAAGCGTACAGGAGTGTGTTCGGCCACGGTCTGTGAGCGAACGCATCCACCCCGGGGGATTGTCCTTCGCGCTGAGAGAGAACCATAGCGCGCACTGTGTGTTCTCCCGTGTGGCAAATAGGTCGACTTCCGCCTTCCCAAACTCGCTCCATATCTGATTGATCAGATTGTGGTGCAGAGTCCAGTCTCCTGGACGGGGTCCCCCCCTCGACATTATGTCGGCCCCTCTGTTTAGGACGCCAGGGATGTACACTGCTCTGATGGAGAGCAAGTGTATGTGCGCCCAGCATAACAGCTGTCTCGCTATGCTTAGCAACTGCGCTGAGCGCACGCCCCCTTGGCGATTGATGTATGCTCCTGTCGCCTTGTTGTCTGTGCGAATCATTACATGTTGATTCGTTAACATTGGAGCAAAGTGTTGGATTACTTTCCACACAGTGAGAAGCTCCAATGCGTTTATATGCATGGTCACAGGGGCCGGCCAAGCGCCGCCCACTACGTGTGACTCGCATGTTCCTCCCCAGCCCGACAGAGATGCATCCGTGAACACTGAGATGTGTGACGTTTCTCTGCCCAACGGCATCCCTCTCGTTAGGGTTCGGGGATCGCCCCAGTAAGTCAGATCGGGGCCCACTGATGGGGGAATGGACACTTTGCGCCGCCGTTGACGCACTGGGTCGATGCGCAGGCGAGAGAACCACCTCTGCAGTCTCCTCATGTGAAGCAGCCCCAGTGGCACCACCGTGTGAGCGGCTGACATCATGCCCAGCAGTCTCATGACAGAGAGGGCTGTTACCGTGCTGCCTGGGGCGCAGCGGCGGAGGAGAGACCACAGCGTCTCCATCCTTTGCTGTGAGAGCCGTGCTCTCATTACAGCTGAATTCAGCTCTACTCCCAAATATGTCACACTCTGTGAGGGGAGGGGGTAGCTTTTCTTCCAATTTATGGCAAAGCCTAAATTTGACAGGTGAATTACCAGCTTTTTCGTCTGAATAGCTGCCTCCTCCTTGGAGCGAGTCAGCAGCAGCAGATCGTCCAAGTAAAACAGTACTCTCATTCCCGTTGTGTGCAGTGGCTGGAGAGCCGACTCCACGCACTTGGAGAACGTTCGAGGGGCTAGAGAATAGCCGAAGGGGAGACGGTTGTACTGGTAATGTGACCCTTGAAATGAGAAACGCAGGAATTTCCTGTGTTTGGGAATCACCGTGACGTGGAAATAGGCGTCCTTCAAATCTATTGAAGTGAACCAGTCGCCCGGTTTCACACACTGCAACACTCGTTTGATTGTTAGCATGTGAAACGGCCTTTCCGCGATGTATTTGTTGAATAACGCTAGATCAAGAATCGGTCTCAGCCCTCCCGTCTTCTTGGGAACGAGGAAATAACGGGAATAGAATCCCTCTGTCCTGTCCTCTCCACACGCCTTGCATGGATATACAGGTGGATAACTCCGTCCCAATCACCACCACGTAAACAGAGGCTTCCAGTTGAAGTTCTTTATTGTAGTCATTGATTGGCCATAGGAGTAAAACTACAAAGAAAATACAGTGTAAATAAATATGTCCACATACACGTTCGTATGTATGCTAATACGTGACAAATAATATGTAGTAATACACCAAACATAAATTGTATCTATATTAAATCCAAAGTGTTAAGATATTGCTAAACATAATGTGACACGTGAAAACACCACTTCCCGTGTCCGTTAATAAACACCTTAAACATGCTTCGATCTACAAAATATAACTCAATATAAATAATAGATGACCCAAAAGATTGATAACACATACCAACGATTCTCTCTCGGACGTGAACGCCTGGATGATAATGGATATGAACATGTGCTTCCTCTCTCATATCTAAGATGGAGGACTGCCTCATAGTAACTGATGATGTAACTTCTGGTCACATGACCTGAATCTCCACTACACAAACTCACCAGTAGGAGGTGCCAACACAGGAAACATACAACTGATTAACAAGGCAACACACCCTCCATTTCCTCTCCCCGCGGGACTGTGGAAATCACTTTTTTTGCTAAAAGCTGCTGGAGCTCCGCTAAAAGTGACAGCTGTTGATCCTCGGATGACAGCGTGGTTTCCACTATCCCGTTGAATCGGGGCGGGACGGAGGTGAACTGCAGGGTGTGACCCTTGCTGATCAACCTGTCCATCCATTTGGCCAGGGTGCACGCGTTCAGCCACTCTGAGTAATGCTCTGAAAGCGGCTGTGCGTTCTCCTGTTTTGATGCGGCTATCATGGAAACGAGCCACGCCTGAGCCCTTGCCGCCGCTGCGAGGAGAGGTGTTGTCCTCTCCGCAGCCCATGGGGGGCTCTGCCCTAAAGGGCTGGATGTGTGTCTCACTAGTAGAGGAATGCCCTGCTTGTGACATGAGTGTAATCTCCTCTCTCCTGAGCGTTGCGACGCAGGGAGAAGAAGCACTGCGGCTGGGCAGCAGACTGCTGACACTGCAATGAGCGAGCTGCATTCATGGACAAAGAGCTCGCTCTAGCGGCCGTTTTACCACACGTCATGCGAGGGGAAAACGATTTAGACTTGGCTCGAGCAATAATACGAGGTTCATTGACGGCCTGTCTATATGTGGTGGGAAAGGCGTGTGATACAGTTAACGGGCCGACAGGCTCCGGTGTTAACTGGGGTGTGGGGAGAAAACATTGCTCTTTAGTAAAGAGGTGTGTGGCCCTTAAAAGGGCCTTTGTTTTCTCACTTTCGCACGCGTTTCCCTCGCCCCGTCACTGTCTCCGCTGGCGCTTGTGGGGCGGGGCCCACGAACCAGATGACTGGGGCTTCTGCTGACCACTCGCCGCGGCTTGTGCTGCGGGTGGGCGGCGCTGGTAAGCAGTGTTGTGCTGGTAAGCCGGAGGCCCAGGAGGGGGAGCCGACGGCGCCGTGACAGTGGCTGTGGGAAGCCGACGGTGGCGGCGGGAGCCGGGAGCGGAGCGCTGCTGTTGCGGCGGAGGGCGGGATACATGTTTCCGGAACCTCTCCGCTTCCTCAGCAGCGGCGTTCATCTGGTCCACCATGGACGAAAGGTGGGGTCTAAACAGTCCGTCTGGGCTGATGGGGCACTCCAGTAGCTGCTTTTTTATGGTGTCCTGAAAACCAGGTGTTTGCTGCAGCCACAGGCTCCTGTGAATTGGGTGCAGCCACGCCATGGTCCGGGATGCTGCCACAGCACCGGTTGAGGTGAGGCAGAGGATAACACCGGCAGCTTTCTGGATGTCCACTGCTCGCTCGGCCAGCCGCTCCGGCTCGGCCGCCAAGGCGGTAATCTCGTCGGCCATCATGGCGATGTTGTTCATTATCGCCTGCAGCTGTGCATGGCACTGGTGGCCCTTGTCGGCGAACTTGGCCGACAGCTGGTCCTTAGGAGCTGGCCGCTGGTTGCTGAGCCCCGGCTTCACTCCAAAGAGGCCACGCATACCGGGGTCCAGCGGCGGCACCGCCCTGTACCCACGGTCTGTCAGACCCTCGGTCTTAGTGAGTTGGATGAAAGCCCTTACCGGCGCTTTCATCTTCGCCGGCTGCGGCAAAGCTCCACCCAAATATGGAGCGATATCCGGGACAAGCGGCCAGATTGGATCTGGACGGGCAGGGCGTGACGGGACCCCGACTCCCCAGAGCCCGTGAAACATGTCCGGTCGTTGGGGGGCTTGAGGCTGAGGCCCGCTGAGGCCCATCCTATCAGCAGTTCTGGCGATGATGGCCGGCAATTCCGCTACCACAGCTCCTACTACTGGGAGAGAGCTGGTAGCAGAGGCGGGCATTACGTGTGCTGCCCCTGGCTCTGTCCCCTCCGTACGGAGGGGAGACGCCTCCTCTTCCTCGTCGTCGGAGCCGTTGGACTCGGAGGACGCGAGGAGGGAGATGGCGTCCTCACTATAATAAAATGATTGTCTAAAACAATTCTGTAACACAGGGGGTTGTTGTGATTTAAAATACTGACACGCATCAATAACAAAGTGAAAACACATACCATGAACAAACTTTAATTTTTCACCTATAGGCTATCTGTCATGATCCCGTTTGGGCTCCTTGGCCTTATATGTGTTTTCCCTTTTCACCTGTGTTTGTGTGCTGAGCTAATTGCAGGGGTGGAGCCTGGTGTGCTGGAGTCAATTAACAACATTCGCAGCTGCCTTCAATCTTCATCAACTGCGCTACTTATACCCGGGCCTACCTTCCAGACACTGCCAGATTGTAGCTTCTGTTTTTCACACAGTCAGTTCACTCTCTCGCTCACTTGTTTTCAGCTATGCTCTGTTCCACTTTTTCCTGGTTAACCCCTGTTTCTCTGCCACAGTTCTCCCGGCCTGACTCCAGCCACCAGCTCCAGCCCTAGCTCTCCAGCACTACTCCTCGGACCCCTCCTGCCTGCCCGCTCTAGCCTGCTTTCACTCAGCCCCCTGGACTTGCCCCGTAGCTCTCTCCCTGGACCCCCATGCCAGCCAGTTTCCCTCCCCGGATCCCGGTCCTAACACCCTGCTGGTTTTCTCCTAAAATAAATCTTCTTTTACTCACACTGTCTCCGCGCCTGTGTCCTCCAGACCCAACCGTAACACTATCTTCACTGTGATTTGTAATCGCAATTGTCTCATTACTGTATCCTTTTTTAATCGAAGCTCTCTCTTCCAACTTTGTCCAATTCCACTTGCAGAATTCTCATTTTCATTTCATGCTCTTCCGTCATAAATCGCATTTTCTGCTCATGGAATTCTCGGGCCAACTTTTCATGCCGTCATCTTTTTTGTCCTTTGTCGAAAGGTTGTGGCAAGCTCTTCTGTTGGGGATTCTGCAGCAGATGTGGAGGGAACACACTCTCTGGGCACTGGCTCATCACACTTGTCCAGATTACTCTCCTCTGAAAAAGAACACATTTAAAAGCTTGGAATAAATAGTCCTTAAAGTAATTATAACAATTACTATAAAGATCCACATAGACAAATACATTTATGAGTTTGTCTGGTAAATATATTCCATTGTCAGTGTAATCTTGATATATATATAGATATATATAGATAGATATCTATCGATCGATCGATAGATAGATATTTACCAGTTGTGCAAAGATCTTCATCCGTGCTGTCCAGATGGTCATCATCTGGTAGGCCTTCCAGGGGTTGTTGGTGCTCTAATATTCCGGAAAGCAGGTCACTGAATTCATCCGACTTATCCTTTTTTGGTGGTCCACCTCCAGTGTTAAATCTTTCCCTTCTGGTCTCTGCATTCTCTCTTTTTATAGCGAGTTTCATGTTTTTCCAGAGAGTCTATCAGTGCAGATATCATTCAATATAAGGGATGTCAAAATTATAAAGAAAGATGATAAATACTTAATACTGAATAATTACGATATTGTGGTATATTTGAATAGCTTCTATTCACCAGAGTTGCTGAGCAGATAGTCTTAAAGGTTAAGGTCCCGGGGAAGGAGTAGAGAACCTCCCTAGAAGGACGAGTATCTGTCTATTTGTAGATATAATACACTTGATACCCCCCACACATGAGAATATAAGACACTGTTCTGTAACTAGTCAGTAGTGCCATTGCGGCCTCCAGCCCGCTGCTTCGATGCTCCATGAAATCCTCTGTAAATGTCCTGATGAAATCTCCTCTGAATAAACCTGATCACTGATGAAAAGGCCAGTCTGCCGCCTTTGTCTTTGTCAAAGCCATGGGGAATTCGGCCACCACATTTGGTGTCACGATGACGGATATAACAGGAACATAATGTATCTACCTGTACTTGGACGGAAATCATCTGATGAAAAGAGAAATGCAGAACAAAGTGGGAATCCCAGATGAACGCCCAAGTTGAAAGGTTCATGTCTGTTCCAGTATCTAAAAATAACTGAGAACTGCTACGGGAGATGATGTGTAAACGGCTGATAGTGCTCTGTGCCAAGTTCAAGGTCACGGCGTGAGCGTCCGGTCTGGGGGACTACACAGAGAGGCTCCGTTATGGCCAGGTATCCACGTAGTTCCACTGTTATAACAAAAAACCGTGTGCAGTTTTATTGACTAAGACTTTGGGAAAAAGGCTGGACTGGATTCAAGCTTGTTACGTCGCTCTGTGCTTTATGTACGCTAAGAAAAAGTGAAAAAGACTTGTAGGAAAAAATGCAACGTTTGGAGACCAACGTCTATGTCATCGAGTATTCTGACTGCTGGGGTTACTGCTCCCCGCGCAGTCACAAGTGCAAGGCTGTGATCAGGCTGATAGAGGAGAAGGCCACGCGCATACCAACTTGGACTTTCCTGGGCCGCTGGCCACCGAAATCCACGTCTGGCGGAGTCTGCCAATTATGAAATGGAGGAGCCATCCTCTGTGCCAAAGTTGGATGGACTACATCTCCCATGCAAGCTGATCACGTTTCGAAATATCTGAACTTGAGACTCTGAGGGACTCAGCTGTTATTAATATGCTGTCGTCGTTACAGGGGGAACTCTGAACACTGATGTCATTTTATCTTCGTTCAGTGTTTAAGCAGTTGCATTGTTGGTCCTATTCAAATGTAGTTTGCTGCAGTAATGTGTTACACCTATGCATTGTATTCTACATAACTCATAAAGAGTGTTTCTGTGTTTTGTTGGAGGTTTCTGTTAGGCCATTCAAATATGTTTGGTTACATCTCGTTTTTGGTTGATGAAGTTTCATCAAAATGGAGGAATGTGGTATATTTGAATAGCTTCTATTCACCAGAGTTGCTGAGCAGATAGTCTTAAAGGTTAAGGTCCCGAGGAAGGAGTAGAGAACCTCCCTAGAAGGACAAGTATCTGTCTATTTGTAGATATAATACACTTGATACCCCCCACACATGAGAATATAAGACACTGTTCTGTAACTAGTCAGTAGTGCCATTGCGGCCTCCAGCCCGCTGCTTCGATGCTCCATGAAATCCTCTGTAAATGTCCTGATGAAATCTCCTGAAATAAACCTCTCTGAAACACAATGATGATTGTCCAGGCCTCACCCTTTGTCTTGGTCGCCATGGGGGATTCGGCCACCACAATATCTTACCTGAAGTTGTTGCATTGTTCTCTTTGTAACATTTTCATTAGAATTGAATTCATTGCAAATTGCAGCCCAACTACTCTTTTTTTTTGCTCAGTCCCAGCAGTATGGCTTTTGGATTCAATAATCGGATGGTTTGGAACTATTTGTTTTAAGATATTTTTTTCAAATTCATTAAAGTTTTTTGACCGGGCTCTTTTAGCCTCTGCCATTGTTTTTTCTCACAAGCAATGGTGTTTCTGCTCCACTCCGGGTTTTTATGATCACCGTTGGAGCAGCAGCATGTGCTCATGGGCAGGTGTTTTCATTTAGGCTTACTTACCTTACTCAAGGACTTCTATAGCTCCATTCCAATAGTAGTTGCACTTCCCCTCGTTCATTTACCCTCAGCCCTTGGTATGACGTAACAGCATACGTTGCACGGAGGGAACTTGGAGCGCGGAGGGAAAGTGGGCGGGGGAGGAGCGAGGTATTTAAATGGAACGCACTCGGCACTTGCCCTTGTTGTCTGTAATCACAATGGACCATCGGCCCTTTGTGTGTGTGGCGCTGTATTGCGGACTGCAAGTTGTTCGAAACAACAAAAGATACCTCTCGCTGAGGCGACGGCATTTCCTACGAATGATCGCATTACGTAGGCATTTGGTAAGTAGGCTTGCAATTTCAGAAATGATCTTGTGAGCTTAGAAAAGTTGAATACATTTCCCAAATGTCGAACTTTATTGTGAAGTTAAAGTTATTATGAGCGCTATCTTGTTGTGGCTATTTTGCATTCGCCCAGATGCAAAAAAAGAAAAAAAAGGGCATTTCAGAATTAATATTATTATTATTTATTTATTTTACGGGGGTGTTTGCCAACCCCTATGAAAGACATGTGCTCAGAAGACACACACCCCTGGGGCCGGTTTCCCGATAACGTCATCTCTTAGCGAGCTACGAAGACTCCTACGTAATGATTTACCAAAGTTGTTTACCTCTGTAGTCGTGGTTCCCGAACGGTCTCTTAGGAGAAACACTCCATACGTCGTACGTACACTGCTGAAATCGATTGCTCAGAGTTCGATTTTCCATTTCCTGCTTTTTTCATGCGAAGCTGCATGACAAGTCTTTGCGAATAAAAGATTACTAGAAATCCTTCTAAGCCGAAACATTTATTTAACACCTCTTGCTTTATAATCTAAGTATCTTTAAGAACAATAATCACGTTTCGTGGTGGGTCAGTAAGGAAACTGAAAGTAGAATATCGCCAATGGCCTATATCAATAAAAACAGACGGCCCAAACAGCGTCCAAATGAGCTAAAATCCTAAATACAATAAACAGTAACATGGCACACTTATTTTAAGGTAAGCTTTAATTGATTATTCATTAATTTTTTCACACGTTTACATGTTTTGAGGCGGAGAATCCGACGCACACAGCGGAGCTGTCAGCTGAGTGCGATGGTTCTAGTGTTAACCTTGGTCGAACGTATTACCATAGCCTAGGCTATAGAAAAATATAGAAACAGCGGAGGAGATTAAGATTGTTTCCGGCAATTATTTTCTTCATGAATGACTTGTGGCAGTTCAATGCGCAACAGGGATGTCACTCATGTCCGTTTTACGCATGGTGCATACGGAAGGAAATGTGGGGGTCTGTAGTAGCCAAGCCTATCTCTGGCAATGCCACAGCGATCGCAGGGACTTCACTTGTCATTAAACTTATACATCTGACTGTATTTCCTATCAAAGGGACACAGAGATGACTGTATTAAATATCAAACTGAAAAAAACTATCCGACTGTAGGCTGTAGTGTATCACGTATAAAGTAGCCTATTTTCATATTGACGGACATCGCATCCAATCAGTTAATGTTGATTGTCAAGTCAGTTAGATGACTATGTAGGCTACTTATAGTTTGAACACTTTGTGAATCAGAGTGAATGGTATTCTGCTAAAATATATAGCTTACTTTAAATGTGAAATGTACGCTATATACAGTTATCGTTTTTAACAGTTTGTTATTTAATACAGTCATCGCTGTGTCCGTTTGATATGAAATACAGTCAGATTTATTAGTTAAATGACACAAATGAGAGCTGAAACATCCCTACGGTAGAGCTAAGAAGGCTCTGCAGACCAACCTTACCAACGTAGGACGTACGAAAGAGATTCGTAGCAAAGAACGTTTCGGGAAACAGGCGAAATGTTAAGTAGGAACTCTACGTAGGGGTTACGAATGACGTAGCGTTAAGAAGGCTTTGGGAAACCGGCCCCTGATTTGTTCTCATAAACACAATAAATAACAGCAGAGCGGATTAATAAAACCAATCCACCAGTTCAAGTTATAAAAGTTACATTATAGCAAACAATTAAAGTAATCAAAGTTGTTTTCAGTATATGTAGGCTATAGTCTATACTAAACTGTTGGCTATATTCATTGTAGGCTATTGTATTCTACATTTAATGTGTAAACATGTTAGATGTTGACATTTATTTTTCCCACTAAAACTAGGCTATACAATATGCTTCTTTCTTTTTATTCTGTCGTTCCAGACATCATCACCTACTCACTATGCAGTGATAAACCGATCAGTTCCCCTGCTGAAGATGTACTTTGATGGGGTAACTGATATGAAGCAAGACTTCAGGCTCACATGGGAAGCTATTGCAATGGTGATGGAGATAACCTGTGACGGAAAAACCCACGGCTGGGAACCACAGCTTGAGGTTCTAACATTCC
The DNA here is from genome assembly GCF_949987685.1 of Ammodytes marinus. Taxonomy (NCBI): domain Eukaryota; kingdom Metazoa; phylum Chordata; class Actinopteri; order Uranoscopiformes; family Ammodytidae; genus Ammodytes; species Ammodytes marinus. The sequence goes on along the minus strand of NC_137230.1, from coordinate 3,192,252 downwards.
TGTACTGGCTGGCTCATGGGGCTTTGTACAGTGTTGTTTGCCGAGCGTTGGATATCCCAAAGACCAGCGTCTCCCGGGCTATCCACAAAGTGGCAGAGAAGCTGGTGGAGAAGAGGAAGCGCTGCATCCACCTCCCTATGCCCCATGAGCTGGATGCAGTCGGGAGAGGTTTTGCTGCATTAGCACAGCACGAGGCCTTTGCCTCATGCGTTGGGGCAATTGATGGATGCCACATTCGCATCAAGGCACCTGCAGGTCCGGCCTCACTAATCTTGTTTAATTGAAAATATTGTCATGTATTGGTTGCTACGTTACATAATGTGTAACCACATATTTTTTTCGTTGTTTACAGGTCCGGCCTCAAAAGACTATTTCAATAGGAAGCTCTTCTATTCTATACAGGTCCAGGCAGTATGTGACAGCAGTGGCAGGTTTTTAGATACATTCGCAGGCTACCCGGGATCTGTCCACGACACGAGAATACTAAAAAACAGCCCCCTGTACACAGATGTGGTGTACCCTCCTGCAGGGTACTTCCTTGTAGGGGATGGAGGGTACCCCTGCATTGAGCAGCCACTCTGCCTCCTGACTCCATACAGGGAGCCAGTACACGGCAGAGTCAATGAGCGCTACACTTTTCACCATGCCAAGGCCCGCTGTATCATCGAGCGGGCCTTTGGTATGATGAAAACAAGGTGGTGTTCTATTTTCTTCAAAGCCCTGGAGGTGGACCCGAAATGTGTCCCTGCTGTCATAACCTGCTGTGCAGCCCTGCATAATGTGTGCTTGGGAGTTGGGGACATCGAGGAGGCTGTGCCGGAAGAAGGCAGGGACAATGTGGATCAAGCTCCTTGTGCTGTAGAGGTCAGTGGTGCAAGGTGTTGCTCAAAACTATTTTTTGTTTTAACGACTGATCATGTGTGTCATTTCTATAATGGAGTAACATGCCTTCCCTCTCTCTTCTAGGTCAGTGGAGCAGCAAGGAGGGCAAGGCTCGCAGGACGCATTTCTGCCCCAGCCCAGCAGATGTTTTTATTTGAATGAAGACAAAAGAAAAGAAGTCTGACACAACTTAAAATAAATCAAATTCAACGAATCTCCATTCGAGAGAATAAATAAATAAAAAACACATTCAAAATAAAAATGTCCATTAGAGAGAATGAAAGAAATTACATTTTTTCGACCATTTTTTCAAATAATTTAATTATTTGGTCATTTTGTGCCTCAAGGCGACTATAACGGGCCTCCTCTTGCTCGCGGTCTTCCAAAATTGCCTGCAGAACCGGATCAGTTCGAGCACGCTTTGCAGGGGGGCTGCATGTGTCCCTTAGCCTGGCTCCGCCCGCCCGCCTACTTCCGGCCAAATTTCATTTTCCCTTCAGTAGTCAGTCTGGGTGTACAGCGCATTTCCCAGATTCTCCGGAGAATCTACGATCGTGCCAATCAGCGAACAGAGCGAGTGGCTGAGAACGCTCCAGTTTCAGTTGAATGCTGCGTTCCTTTATACTCGGAAGAAGGAGATTTCCGACTTGGTAGTTCCGAGTTCCGACCTGTCTGTGTTCCAGTGCATCTGCTCGCGAAAGTATGGACGCCTAAAACCTTTCTCGTCCAAATAACTAAACGTTAGGCTCTAACAAGTTACTGTTGCCAGGTACCGGTAGATTCATAGACTACAATATTGTAGTGAAGTCGGAAATTTCCGAGTTCCCTGTCCAACTGGAAGGCACCATCAGAAGCCGGCTCATGACACACGTGATGACCAAACGTGATGCGATTGGTTGGCTAATCCAGAGTGGCACTGGGCAGATCCAATAGTTTTAAACTTCGACAGACACCCGCCTCCAAATGAGTGAACGTTTGCCAATTACAGCACTTCCAGACCTTCTGTACAAATGAAATGAAGTACGATGGTCTGGTAGCACCAGACTATGTGTCCCTCGGCCCCTCACTCCTTCCTGGCCGAGGCTGCGGGGATGGGGTCTGGCTAGGTGTTGATGGTCCAGGTGTCATTCCCCCCTCACAAGCAGTTGTAGGGAGAACTGGCAATCAAGTGATAAGCGAGGTGAATCGCAAGCTGGAAGTGATTCCTGGACTTATTCGGAAAGTTGATTCGATCAGGGATGCCATTAACGGGCCGCAAGCACTTGGATTTAGGCCACAGGATTTCGGCGGATAATATCTGTGACCGGGCCACGAGGTCGTCTCCAAGGCTGCAGACTGCCACTACGTCTGGACAGAGATAGCTTCATGGAACACACACACGTAAACACATAGCACACACTTCCCGACCTATCTAGCCTTGCTGAATCCTCCCCCTCTCCCTCCCGTCGCAGCGCGGACAGCTGCGGGCGGGGCGCCTGCCGGCTGCGTACGACCCCTAGCGCCTGAGTTGTGACACCTACCGTACCATGAACCCTACCCATTCCTCTGTGCTTATCGACGTGTCTATTTGTCTGTGGCGTTATCTTGTTGTTGCTTACTATGCCAAGGTGGTTTTTGTACTAATCACACACTTGCACCTACCAAGGAGCTAGTGTGAGAGAAGCATTTTTTTAACCTGTCTTTCCCTGATGTTCTCTTTATCCTTCCTACTTTAAGGGGCGAAGCGCACGCTGCCGACTCTTCAGTGTATCCCCCCGTCTCCCATGTTTGTTTATTGTCACTCAATGTCTCTTGGTGGGGTATAACTGTAAACAGATTATCGTTGTTTTGGTACAATGACAAAATAAACCATCTTGAATCCTGGCAGACAGCTGGCTGTGGCAATTTCGTCTTGCCCTGTGCATGAGGCAATAAGGACTGGAGGAGTGATGGAAGGTCTTGAGCCAATTGCCTCATGCATCAGGGCAAACCACTGCCAGCTGCCTGCCGTGGCCTCACCCTGATCTGTGCCTGTTCCTGTGGGGGGGGTTTTCAGGTCCTGTAGGGGTAAAGGAGGGCAAATCTAATTAAGTGATGGTAGCACACCAACATTTTCAGTCCTTTTTAAATTTGAACACATTTGTTTTCAAAATACTAGTACTTATTGTTAATGAATCGGAACACATGTAGCTATAATGTATCTCGCAGGACGTTGTATTTTTTTTTCAGGTTTTCCCATTTTTTAGCTGCTTGTGACGCAAGCAGCTTCCCTTCCAACCCCATCATCTGCACTAGTTTTCTGTTGGCACATAAACACAGAACAAGATGACAACGTGTGAAATGCTTGCATTATTAGGTTTAATAACATAAAAGACACTTAAAACATGTCTTTATTTGGAATCATTTAGAAAATATATACTACAAGGATTCAATGATGCTTCAAGTTAAAATAAATCAAACTCACTCCCTGTGAAGAGGCCATTTGAGCTCCTCAGCCTTATTAGGAGCTCTGTCTTCTTCCGACCCTTTAATACCATTATCACATAAACAATTACAATTGTGTCACCTACTCACAATACTATAATGAGAAATGTGTGCAAAACAGCATAATTCAGTTAAGTATGTAGTTCTGAATGCAAATAATATTATATTTCATAAAGAAAATTCCATAGCATGACAAACATTGAATTAGGACATGATTACTCAGATTATTAAGATATTGTTACTTACACTTGTAAATTGTTTGTTCCGACATCATTCTCATCCGTCTCATTCAAATGTCTTTCATTTCTGTTTGTTTAAACCGCAAACATCTGCTTTAAATTGGCCAATTAATTGAAATTGGCAGCCGCCTGCGTTATAAGGCAATGACGATAACTGCAATGTTTTAACTGGATTGTTCCTATGGAAATATATAATCGTCCTGTGGGTGGCAGCAATGTCCTCAAAGAAGAAGAAGAAGAACGGCAATGCATTGTGGGTGATATCCACCTCGGAGTGACCATCCATGTTGACTTGATCACTCAGCCCTCCGAGGGTCTATCTCACGAAGTTCACTTCAGTTTCCAGACTTTTGGAACGACACTTAAGATGGCAGCGGAGATTCCCCCGAGGGCAAGTGCCTAGGGAAAGTGAACGAGGGCCTGTTGAACGGGTATTGGAACGCAGGGTATCCCTGCGTTCCAATACCCGTTCAACAGGCCCTCGTTCACTTGCCCTCGGGGGAATCCCCGCCGCCATCTTAAGTGTCGTTCCAATAGTCTGGAAACTGAAGTGAACTTCGTGATATAGACCCTCGGAGGGCTGAGTGATCAAGTGAACATCCATGGTCACTCCGAGGTGGATATCACCCACAGTGCATTGCAGTTCGTCTTCTTCTTCTCCTTTTATTTTCCGGTAGACTGTATGCTTTTAGGGACATCGCGGCCACCCGCAGGACAAATATATATATATAAATATATTCCAAAACGCCTCAATTAGGCTATCCTATTTCCATACGAACAATCCAGTGAATGTATTGCAGTTTACACTGCTGCTATAACACAGATGGCTGCCAATTAGAGGTCTATTTAAAACAAATGTTTTTAGTTGAAACTAACATAAATAAGAAAATATGTCGGAGCAAACAATTTACATGTGTAGCCTAAGTAACAATATCTTGATAATCTGAGTTACCGTGTCGAAATTCAATGTTTGTTATTCTATGGAAATGGCTTTCTGCAACATAGGCTACCTTAGCAGAATGTTATAATTCTGTATTATTTGCATTCAGATTTACCTATGTAACTGACGGTCCATTGCGACTACAAGGGCAAGTGGGTTCCATTTAAATCCTCCGCTCCTCCCCCGCCCAGTCTCCCTCCGCCAGAGGCGGCCTTAACGATCTGGGGGCCCCCCACTTTTTTTGTATTTTCTTGAAAAAAAAAATATATTTTTTTTTCTTAATACATATTTCTTGTGCATGCTTGTGCATGCTTCCCGCAAAAAGAAAACAGATTGTAGAGTTTTATGAGATGATGGGCCACTGGGTGCAGACTCTTAAAGGGCCCCCCCACTCCTACCTATCCAGTCAGGTACACTGACTTTTCAGCACATATACAATTAATGGTAAAAACATATTAATGAAGTCAGTTTTTCTCACAGGATTTAGGGATACTGTGGGAGGGACCCTGGTCCTTGTTGGAGGGTCCGGGGGCATCCCCCCCGGAAGAAAATGTGTGCCTTTTGAATTAAAATGCATCAATCTGGTGCACTTTGAGGGGAAAATTTAGAGGCTATATCAAATCCTGAGATGCAGCAGGAACATTATTTTTCAGATTTTTCTTAATCAGGCAGCACTCTTTACTCTGCTACTGTAAAAACAGTACAGTAGATTGGTCTGCAGACTCATGTTCTATGATGGAGAGACTCATTTCAACAGATACAGGGTGGATAGCTACTTTTTATGAACAACATATAATTTACACATAGAAATCGTATTCCTGTATGTGTGTGGGGGCCCTAAAGGCTCATCATGAAGCCCCTCAGACAGAGCTACTAATGCTGTTTTCTTATGATTTTGTATTTCTCCCCCTACTAGTTGAGGGGCCCATGATGATTTATTTCCTTATATTTAGGCTTATTCCTTTTTGGACCCTGTTATTGACATGAGTGACTGAGCTCTTTGACAATGCAACATGAAAAGTTTTTTTCCAGGGGGGGCTTGGGGGCCCCCCAGAGGGCGGGGCCCCATTCAATTGAATGGGTTGAAACATAGCTAAGGCCGCTACTGCCCTCCGCTCTCCAAGTTCCCTCCGTGCAACGTATGCTGTTACGTCATACCAAGGGCTGAGGGTAAATGAACGAGGGGAAGTGCAACTAATATTGGACTGCAGCTTTGGAACGACACTTAAGATGGCGGCGGGGATTCCCCCGAGGGCAAGTGCCTAGGGAAAGTGAACGAGGGCATGTTGAACGGGTATTGGAACGCAGGGAGAGTCAGTTTTTACATCAGCCGATGGTTTTAAAAACTGGAAAAAGGCAACATTCAGGGATGGAGGGTTTTGTGCACATGCAAAGGGAGAGGGTCACACAAATGCAATGATTGCTTGGAAAGAATATGAGAGAGCAGATAAAGCTGATGCCTTGTTACTGAGTACTTTAAGGAAAGAACATCATAAGCAGATAGAGGAAAATCGTGCCTACATAAAAAGTTTAGCAGAAGTCCTACTGTTAACTGCAACCTAGAACATTTCACAGATGGGACACAATGAGACAGTAGATGCAGACAACAGGGAATCTTCTTGGCTATATTGGACATGATTGCTAAACATGACCCAGTGGTTAAAAAGAAAATTACAGGGCCTCGCAATGCAAAATACACGAGCCACCAAATTCAAAGTGAAATTTTGGATACATTAGCTGAAATGGTACGCGCTTCCATCATAAACAAAGTCAAGGAGAGTGAAGTATTTTCCCTTCTGGCAGATGAAACTAAAGACCTTAAAAAAAGGAGCAGATCTCTTTAGTGTTAAGATATTATTATGCAGGAGCCGTAAAAGAGAGCTTTTTGCACTTTGAATCTGCAGACCGCCTAGATGCTGCAGGCATGACAGATAAAATAATACTGGCGTTCAGGCTCGTATTAAAGGGGACATATTATGAAAAACCAAACATTGCCGGTGTTTGGGCACACTTTTTAGGTTATTGGGGTCCCTACCAGCACACACAAGCTTCAAAAAGACAAATATGTCAGTTTCTTATTTCGAAAAAGGGGGGATTTGAAGGTCTGTTCCAAAAAACACCGACTGATGACGAAATTGGTCGGTTTTCATTAACATAAATACTCCCACGGGAAAGCTCGCCAGAAACTCGGCAGTTGATTGGCAAATCAAGACGCCCCGTTGGTAACCACACACACCTGGAACTGCACCTGCTAATGCAACAACAGAGCAGAAGCAAGCTGCAGTGTTAGCTCATCCTCAAGCTACCATCACACCCCAGCCTCGAAGCAGACCGGGGCTGAATGGATTTACTTAATTTTTTGTTAGGCTATGCCCAGCAAAGGTTAGCAATCTAGTGTGATCTGCCGTTATACTGGAGTGTGGAGGAGATTGTGCCTGGAAGACTGAGATACACCATCTCTCCTCTGGAAATGTAAGTAGTCCAAATCTGTCCGTTTATGAGTTCAATGTGTGTAATGTGCTTTGATTTATCCTTCCTATAATAACCAACGCTGACTGAAACGAGATAATGCCACTGGATTAAGTAGTTAGCGTTAGCGTCTGCTAGCTTAACCGTTAGCTTTATGCTAACGTTTAGATCTGTGAGTCTGTCCGTGACAGCCCCTGTGTGAAAAACAGACGGGGAAACTGTACGGTGTGTTGGAAACTGAATAGTATTTGTTTGTTGTTGACAGTGTGTAGTTATGCAAGCAGTCGTGGTACATGCAGGAGTAGGCCTATTACATCCCCAGTGTTTATGTACACTATAATAGACAGGAAGAATAGCCTACTGTAAGTTGCCTCTGCTGCTGTTTGTTTCCCGTCCATTATATTTCAAAAAGCACACAGTATCACTCAGAACTCATTGCTTCTTGAGCAAGGGCTATAATGAACTTATTAGTGGCCTATCTTATTTAATAATGGAAGAAAAAATATATTTTATATATATTAATTAGTAGCTTTGCCATAACTACAGATGTATGATGTATATTTCAGCTAGGCTACATGATATAACATTGAATGTGTCATGTTTTACAGATATGAGTGACCTGACGGACCACACTATCTGTTCCATCAGAGGAGACTGTTCACTGGGTGGGACAGGTGCTTGAGGTGGCGTTTTTAAATGAGAAAACTTCAGTTTTATTAGTACATGGTCTAAAGATAAGTATGAGCCTATGATTGATATCCAGAAAAAAACTGCGGAGACACAATCTTGTTCGCCGCTTGTATTGTGTGGACGGGGAAATCTGCCTCTGGGCTCCATGGAAAATAAGCTCCCATTCACAGCATGCAGTACCAATGGGTTGGACACTAGTCCATGCTGGCTGCTCGGAGAAGGCAGCATCCTGGGGGCCTGGAAGTTACATACACCAACACAGAATGCTTTTGCTCATACTCCACTAATTTATCTTAACCACAGCAGTCTATGCCTCGTTTTTAATAACACAACGGATAGGAAGCTACTTGTGGGTTTTTGCAAACAGTGAAACTGAAAGAAATGTTTTTATTGGTATTGTAATTGCCTCTGGGTTAGAGGAGATAGAGAGCACCTTAACAGTTATGAAAGGAAACACAACGAGGAGGACACTGAAGAATACCAATCAATTATCTTTATTGAACAACATGTAGGAGACACGGGACGGGAACACATGTGGAAGAGCCTTTAGGTTAGACCCTCTTTTCTGGTGACACGTCTCGGGCATTAGCCACCCACACAAACCCCCAGCAACAGGGCACGGCACACAAATGCTGCTATGCAGCCACACCAAACCCCTTAGGGCACTGCACATCAAACCTGCACTGCAACCCACTACACGGCAACCCGTGGCGTCAGAACCCCCCTGTGCGCACTGGACGAGTTGTTACCCCTACTATTTCCCCCACTAGGTCCCCTGTACTGCCGCGTCTAATTAAAATACAATTAATTAACAAAGCTATAAACACACAATACAAAAATATATATCTATATCTAAAAGCTACTTAACTCTCCCAGGAGTTGTGACCCCCCCCCCCCCCCCCCTCGGGGTCTGGGCTTTGGCACTGGCCCGGATTGGCTGACGTGCACGGCTCCGGTCCAACGCAGCGAGGCAGCTCCACAAACAGCAGGAGAGCCTCTACACAAATTGGAGAGCGGCTTGAGCACTCCTAAATGATCCCCACCCTATCAGTAACTCGCCCTCAATACTGGAACCTCTCCCTAACTCTATTGCTATCTTCACCGCCGGCAACCCTAGCGGCATGCGAACGGCACCACCCCCCAGGCCCGAGTGCATTCGGCTTAGAATTGGTCTTGGTTGGGCACAAGCCCTGTAACATTCAGTCCGCTCCCCAACAACCCTGATTGTCATCTGTCTGCCCTTTTTCTAACCTCCTTCTTCCCAAACCCACTCCCTTCAGCTGCATCGCATCATCCTAATTACCTAATTAACAACCACTCTGTGGCTCACTCTCTGATCACAGCCCATGGTTCACTACAGTATTTTTGCCTGACTGGTGCATAGCTATTTAGCTTTGGGACAAGCATTCAGCTTTTGCTCATAAAAACATAATTCTATTACCCACACCAGTCTGGAAATGCCTCGTTTTTACCAGGACAAAGGATTGGAACTTAATAGTGTGGAAGTCAATTTTGAATATATTTTTTTCACTGATTTGTGTGGTACTTTAAGTTTATTTTATCGTCTGAGTCTTATTTTTAGCGTTAGCGCCCATGTAGCTTCTGTTGTAGCACCATGTTTTGCTCATAACACGCTGTTTATACTCCCCACAGCAGTCTGAAAATGCCTCGTTTTTAATAACACAACGGATAGGAAGCTACTTGTGGGTTTTTGCAAACAGTGAAACTGAAATAAATTTTTTTATTGGTATTTTTGCCTGACTGGTGTATAGCTATTTAGCTTTGGGACAAGCATTCAGCTTTTGCTCATAAAAACAATTCTATTACCCACACCAGTCTGGAAATGCCTCGTTTTTACCAGGACAAAGGATTGTAACTTAATAGTGTGGAAGTCAATTTTGAATATATTTTTTTCACTGATTTGTGTGGTACTTTTAGTTTATTTTATCGTCTGAGTCTTATTTTTAGCGTTAGCGCCCATGTAGCTTCTGTTGTAGCACCAAGTTTTGCTCATAACACGCTGTTTATACTCCCCACAGCAGTCTGAAAATGACTCATTTTTAGAAATCAAACTTTGAAGCTACTGTTTTCACTGGTTTTAATCATGTCAGGTCATGTCAAACTGTTCTCTTAGCTTAGCTCCGGCCCGGAGCCTCCGAGTAAACACTCGCAGTCACGACTCACGTAATGTCTCTCTAGTATCGCGTGAGCACGGCAGAGACGGTGGGAGAGCCCCATGGCCATATAAAGAAAGCCCGGCAGAGAGGTGGGAGGGGCCAGCCAGATCGCACAAATATAGGTCATCCTGAGACCAGAGGACAATCAGGGTATAGAGCAGGGGTGGCCAACCCGCGGCTCGCGAGCCGCATGCGGCTCTTTGCCCAGCTTCGTGCGGCTCTTCAGTTCATATCAAATAATGTGATTATAATTTTTTTTATTTTTTTTTTATACTTTTTTTTTGTGTGGGCCTATGTGTGTGCATGTTCGCAAACGTTTCATGCGGCTCTTACGTTCGTTTTACATGTTGTCTATTATTTAATTTTTTATTTTATTAATGTGTAGGCCCTATGTGTGTGCCTGTTCGCAAATGTTTAATTGAGGACGCAACATAACGTTCGCAAACGTTTGGTGCGTACGCAACATAAAACTGCTCAGCTTGGAGGGAGGTTTTCCGTGAGTAAACTATTTGTGTCAAGTTCGCTCCGAAACAGAGTGGGAGAGTTCATATTTTTTGTTGAACGTTATGGCAGGCCATTCTGCCTTATATGCCAGGTGTCATTTGCGCATTTCAAGGCTTCAAATCTTCGGCGCCACTTCAGCTCTCTCCATGCTAAAAGTAAGTCCCACAAAGCAACATGCATAGTAAGAGAAAAACGCTATTTTAAATTGTTAGATTTTTGTTTGTGGACTTGGTTGAACTGAGAGTTTGTGTGTGAGGCAGTGCACACAATGTTCATTGTTGAAAATGACTGCCCTGTCGTCTTTAGTACTGTAGGAGTCCAGTCCTGTCATTATCACAGGGGCGGCCTTAACGATCTGGGGGCCCGTTTCAAGTCCTAGTGTGGGGCCCCCTGTTTTTTTTTTTTTGTTTTTTTAATAAATAATGCTTGTGCATGCATGTGCAAGCTCCCCGCGAAAATAAAAACGCCCCCCCCCCCCCCCAATTTTCAATTACTAAATTAATGGTAGGACTGTGGCCACTAGAACTGGTCTCTGGTCAGCAAAGGTCTTGAAAACAGCATAAGTGTGCTTGTGACATGCGTGCCACCCATGCATGTGTATAGGCACGTGTCCCCGCAGATTTTTGAAATCTGAATAAAAAAATTAAAGTTTGTAGTTAGCGAGTGTAACATGTTCTTAGCAAGGGCAGACTTTCATAAATAAAGGTTTATTTTTTTAGCAAGATATTTGGTCAAAAGCTAGTGGTCATCCGTCCCTCTGTGCAGTTGTTAGGCATCTGGCTGCTAGCAAGTTATGTTGTCTTGCTAATTTTACTATTCCCCTGAGCTGAAATAAATATTGACTTTTTCCATTTATTATCTTCGCCAGAATGCACCAGAATGCTTAGATTACATGTTAAAAACACAAAAAAATCTTCTGGGGGGGATGCCCCCAGACCTCCCTTCAGGGGTTTAGTTTTCTGACAAACATTACAATGGATACTAACATGATTTGGGCATTTGGGATTATAAATCATCTTTGAATTGGTTGTACAGCATATCACATGCTATTCATTCAGGGGTGCGATGGCCACCCCACTCTAACTCTGTGGCCCACCTTGGCCACCCCCAGTCAAAATTTCCTGGAATCGCCACTGTGTGTACCCGTGTGTACCCGTGTGTACGATGTGGCTCTTTGCAGTAACACAGTAAAAAATGTGGCTCTTTGTCTCTGACTGGTTGGCCACCCCTGGTATAGAGGCTTGCTACAATAAATGATCTGAATGGGTTTTTCAGCAAACATCTAAAAAAATAAGTATTGGGACTACTTAGACCATATAAAATTGACAGCAAAGTGCACAATATGTTACCTTTAATTAAAATGTGTTAATTACACATTATTGGATGCAGACCAATACATGTCAACTTAAAGGCCTACTTCACCGGTTTGAATATGAAGGTGTATAGAATTCTGAGATCCTATGTAGTATAAATGTGCGAAAAAAATTGAAATCGGTTCATCCTAGCCTGAGAAAAGGCAGAAAGAGTGTTTTTTTTAACCCTTTCAAACCGGTGAAGTAGGCCTTTAAAAAACGCAAAGACGCTGGCCATTCGGCGGCCCTCGGTCCAATGTTGGGTTCCTAAATTGGCCCTCAGCTATCAAAAGTTTGAGAACCCCTGGTCTAAATGCATGTAAGTCATTATCTGATACTTAAGTATGGTTAAACATGACTATAAATCATCATAACATCGTTTATAGGTCATAAAAATTGAAAAAGCATAATAGGTCCTCTTTAAGTAGACTAATGTATGGTAGAAGTTTCTGGTTACTAATGTGAAGGGAGGTGGCTTCTCTCGAGAGAAATTCTGAACAGAGTATATTGGGGAGGTTTTCAGAAAGGGGTAGTTTTTATGTTAAAACACATCGGAAAAGTGCATTTTGCATAATATGGGACCTTTAAGAATACATTTAACCCTATGGTGTGTTCCCATCGAATTTGACCGATATAAAAGTTTTCTCTGAAAAATATTGTTAATCTATTCTGGTTGTTCACACAGGGCCCACGATGGCACCATTAATTTAGTCAGTTTCTGTTCAACTAATGCTGGGCTTATACTAGAGGACTTTTAAAAGACTTTGAAAAGACTGAAGACTGAAACCCTCTTACATCTAAAGACAATCAACTCACACCTGAAGACAACTAGTCATTAGTTTTCAGTCACATAGTGAGATTTTGAAAAGACAGGGGTCTCATATTGCAAGACTACAACTAGATTCCTTTTGAGATTAATATTATTTCCGCAAACGCGATTGTGATTATTTAATTAAAAACAAGTTAATTCAATATTCCGAGCGGGGGACTTCCTTTAGTTATTTGACCAGCTTTATTTGCTGATCTCATCCCCCAATAACGTTAACTCCTAACCCTGTATTTGACGGTAGAGTGTTCGGGTTGCGCGGCTGTCAGCCTGGTTCTCCACCGAGGCTTCTATGAAAAAGTATCCGAAATAAGTGCCTCTCCAGGCGGACACAGGTCGCGACTAATGCCGCTCCTCCATGCGTCGTGCTTGGTGCATGCGAGAGTGTAACAGTGTTTACGTCATTTCGCTTGAGCCAACCCCTTAAGACTAACGATAATATCAAACATGTTTGATAATGTCAGAACGTCAAGACGGGAAGAAGACTGGCTGAAATCGGGTCAGAAGACCACCATACACCAAACGACTGAGATTACGTGCGTGCGCCACAACCCCTGCACGACTTCTGTGATTTCAGTCAGACTTTGGAAGATTGTCTGCGACTGTCAAATCGCGTGAAAAGTCGTGTAGCGTAAGCCCAGCATAACTAGCCTACTCTCATGGAGCTGAAAGATTACGTGTCCTCACAGAAAGCGAATGAACGAGAGACGGCAGTATTAGTAGTATGGATCACGATGAGGTAATGTGTTTATGTTGTTGTAAATAATGACTATTTCAGATGTATAATGGTCATCTGATGATGCTGGTGAGGCAAAGTAAACTTTGTTTTAGTAGGCTACCGCTCATTCATTTAGGAGTAAACACTGCAGTCTAGTTCGCTCACGTGAAATTGTGTATACGTTGCTTGAAAACGCCCTCCCGCCCGTCTACCACTCTCCCTCGCTCTCCATTTTAGCTTTTCTTCATTGCATTTTCTTTTTTTTTCTTTGATGGTTCAGCCCCGTTATCAGTCATTATGACGACAAATAACTGTCTCAAACAAGGCTGCCGCTCCCCTTCCCTCACCTGGAGGGATAGGCTTCTCAAATCGCATTGCTGCGCTACACTGAAATCTGCGACCAATACAGATATGTGAACATAGAGCCTTTTCACTGTACACTGGGAAGTCAACCGTGGTGTCAGGTAACGGGCTCTCCTTTGACGTGGTGACATCACTGGTCAATAAAGCCTTCCTGGGGTCTGGATATATTGTCTACTGTGACAATTATTACACCAGCCCCCTCCTCTTACGTCACCTGGGCCAGCAGGGATTTGGGGCCTGTGGTACGTATCGTCAAGGGAGAGTTGGTGTTCCAGCCACCACTGAAAATGCCCTGAATAAAAGGTCAGTGAGAGGCTCCATTCGCTGGATCAGGGATGGTGACCTTTTATTTGTGAAGTGGATGGACACCAGGGAGGTCTCAATCTGTACACATGTACACACTGTGTACAACGGGGAGAAGGTGCTCCGCTGGCAGAAGACAGAGTATGGGCAACGTCGGATCCCTGTCCCCAGACCAGTAGCAATTGGAGAGTACAATAAGTACATGGGAGGGGTGGACACGTCGGACCAAATGCTGGGAACGAACTCCTCCCACAGGAGAACCAAAAGGTGGCCTATCACGGTTTTCCAGCAATTACTGGACATTGCTGTCACTAACAGCTACATCATACACAGAGAGCTTTGTGCCAGAGAGCAGCAGAGGCCCAAGGAAAGACAGCAGTTCCAGGAGGAGCTTGCTGCATCTCTCTTGACGGCAGACCACAGAGGATCCCCTCGGAAGACCACTTTTCTGTTCCCACCAGCCACGGACAGGAGAAGGTGAACAGAGCCAGCTCTGGGAGGAGACAATGCACTCTGTGCAAGAGGAGCGCCCCATGGCAGTGTGAGGTGTGCAATGTGGCAACCCTGTCTCATCAAAATTACGTTCCCAGAGAACTATTTGGCATTCTCAATTACGTTTGGCTAACAAATGTATTTTGTCCGTGATTACGTTTTATTGAACATATTGCAAATAGGGGTTGGTGACGGGAGACGGGCAATTTATTTTAATTTTTATATCCAACTGTTGTCAGAGCGGGAGGTGTGCGTTGTCTGGGCGGCTGCCTGAACTACACAACGCTGCAGGAAATGAATCTGTTCATGTCACGTTCCTTTACAATAACTCTGTCAGCTAGCCTGGCATTCCCAGACCTGCCACTAGGCGCTGGCAAATTAAATTTGCTGCGCGTGTTGGTCTGGACACGCTCCGTTGAAGCTTTATCAAGAAAGCCAGAAATCTGGCGGGTGCGCCAGAGCCCCTTATATGGTACTCTGGGGAGGACGTAACCGGATGACGACAGTGACGTGCATGCGACGTCGAAGCCGTGATAGTAAACATCAGAGATGGCTGCGGATATGTTGTGTGAGTTTGAGACTGCTTTGGCCTCGACCCTTAACGATGTGGAAGACGGCACTCAAATCTTTCATTAGCAAGTAGGTGGAATGTTCTATTTTGCCGACCGACAATGGCAAACGTTTAATTTAACAGTTTAACAGCTGTTCGCTAAACGAAAGGGGCTTACGTCGCCTTGTGCATCGCTCTGATTGGTTGTAGTGCTATCCAACTGCGTGCAGTGGCATTTGAAATGCACGAGTAGGAGCCGCCCCTTGAGTTGGAAATTACTATTGATCGTCGCCAGACCCTCTATCGTTCAAGATATCAGGGTCTGGATTTCCAGGCTATCTGTCAGCTTGATAAAGTTAAAATACTGAACTGCGCAGCGCTGCAGGAAAAAAGCTGATCTTGTTCATTCAAACTGGTGACATCAGACGCACGCCCCTCTACAAACCAATCAATATCGAGGAATGCGAAACGAGCCTATCGGCAGCCCTGAGCTAAAGAGATTATAAGATTTTTAGTGCGTCTGACGTCACCAGTTTGAATGAACAAGATCAGCTTTTTTTCCTGCAGCGCTGTGCAGTTCAGTATTTTAACTGTATCAAGCTGACAGAGTTATTGTAAAGGAACGTGACATTGTGTCTGTTGGTCAAAAGTTTAACTAATTTACCTCTGATCGTTTTCTTTTAGCTGTTTTGGACCACAACTGTGCACGTGCTGTTTGTTTTCCCCCCAAAGGGGACGGGGCCATCATGTCAGAACATCGATCGCCGACCTCATAATTTATTAGGCTATACTATCTATTCATGGGACCCGATGTAGGCTGAATGAATGAAGTAAAATATGAACAGATTCATTTCATGCAGCGTTGTGTAGTTCAGGCAGCTGCCCAGACAACGCACACCTCCCGCTCTGACAGCAGTTGGATATAAAAATAAATTGCCCGTCTCCCGTCACCAACCCCTATTTGCAATATGTTCAATAAAACGTAATCACGGACAAAATATGTTTGTTAGCCAAACGTAATTGAGAATGCCGAATAGTTCTCTGGGAACGTAATTTTGATGACAGGGTTGAATGTGGGGCTCTGTCTACAGCTGGAGAGGAACTGCTACAGGGACTACCACAAGAGATTAAAAAAAAAACGTCTGGAAATGCATAATAGAAGACATAATGTTTTATTTTTTAAAGGCCAGGAAACAGTTTTTTTTGTAAATATGTTAAATAGTTAAAAGTTCAAATTGTACATCTTAAATTGTTTGTTGATGTTTATTGTGGATCCCCATTAGTTGACGCAGAAGCGGCAGACTAGTCTTCCTGGGGTCCATTTCAGAGTTCCTATGTTGTTATAAACTTGACAATTTCAAATCAGTTTTTGATTTTTTTCCCCTTTAAA
Organism: Ammodytes marinus; assembly: GCF_949987685.1. Taxonomy (NCBI): domain Eukaryota; kingdom Metazoa; phylum Chordata; class Actinopteri; order Uranoscopiformes; family Ammodytidae; genus Ammodytes; species Ammodytes marinus. Next base: position 3,175,894 of record NC_137230.1, on the reverse strand, counting down.
CTGCTATTGCACAGCCAAAAACACAAATAATATTGAATAAGTGCCAGATATGTAAAGCTGTAGTAGTCTTAGAAAAAGGGGCAAAAGCACTCACTCATTGTAAATTTTTTTACAATTCTACAGCCATAACACTGAAATAATACCACTCGGACTGAATGGAATCATAGTCAAGAAAGGGTTAATGAAGCGTTCTATAAAATCACAGGTTGCAAAATAATTTCACTGTGGGCTTCTTTCTTTTCATCAGTAGCGTATGACGTTTACCATATGAGAGGCGCTTTAGTTTCTCTTTATGGGTAGGCCTACAGTAGCCTGCATGACATCCAAATACCACTGGAACATTAGGGGAAGATGAGGGTGATGAAATTATGAATAAACTGCTTGGGACGTGACAGGTGACAACTGTCACACAAGGACATCGCTGCACACTCGCTAGCTTCTCACAATGGATTCATATTTGTCAGGTTTGGTAAGAAGCAGCAGAAATAGAAACTAGAAACCTCCAGATGCAAGTCACAGAGTAAGCACCAGTCAGACATACATCTTCGATCTGTTGATTTCAAGGCCATGTAAGTTACTTTAGCCCTATGCAGCTGGCCTGACTGAATGCCTTTGTTCACAGTAATCCACCATCAACCCCAACCCCTTACGTATCCTTCTCCTCCACTCCAAAACACGCTGCTTGTACTTTTATTTTTCCTGGCAGTGTTCACCTCCTTCAGCTCTGTCAGACTGTCAGAGCAAGGCAGGATCAATGTGGGAGAAGAATGGAGATACCTCTCTAGAAAAATCACATCCAGATGCTTCCTTTCCTCTTTAATTTATTATTTTTCCCCCTCTTTTTTCCATTTGTGTCCTTTCCTAGAAAGGAGCATATTTTCCAACAGCAAAAGTCTTTGCAAGAGCCCTTAGTTCATTCAACATTTTAACAGTTTGAAAGTTCAACATTGTTTCAAACGCCTCAACGTTTTAAATGTATTAAGGAAAGTGAAAAATACCCTTTCTAACTATTTGTTTCCCAACCTTTTTATTAATTCCCCACTCTCCAAGGCCCTTAATATTTGCCCAAGGAAGTAAAGTGAATAGGAATGGTATTTTTTGGCTCAGCTTGGCATGTCCCCTTCCCTTTAAAGCCAAATAATTTCCAGATGTAGTATGAATGGAGTCATGGATTAGCCTGGGGTAGCTGCCATGTTAATGGGGTTTTCCTGTTTGTGTAAGTCTGTTAAAACGGTTCTATTTGTGAAGGCTGAGATGAGCTTTTTTATTCAGTTCAAGAGATGACAGCATGTCCCAAAAAACAACGGCAGGTCAGAAAGTCCTCGTAAAGGTACCCTTGGATTGGTGAAAAGGCTCAGAAGTCATATTTTCTCTACGGTACTGATAGAGAACAGCAGGTTCTGTGGCCCCACAACATCAAGCAAATGAGACAATACATGTTTTCATTACAATATTCTGAAAGAAATACGGCTCTACGTTTTAGACTGATACTCAGTTACTAATAGCTGGGTGGCTTGCAAAGTAGCATGTATATCACAGAAGTAAGTTTGAAGCCAGTGCCTCATTTTGGACATGTTCTCCTTCTTTGCTGCCATCTCTTGGGGCAGCAGCATCAGGGAATCAAGGAAATTGGGTAACACTTTACAATAAGAGTCACAAAAAGTGAATAGTTACTGAGGAACAAATGGTAAATTAATGAGTAGGTACTGGTAGGTACTGAGTAGGTACTTGTAAACATACTGGGAGATACTGCATTAATTAAGCATTAGGTAATGGGGAGTTAATGAGTAGGTGCTGGTAGGTACTGGGTCCCTCGTAGTTTAATGGGCTCTTGTTGCGGGCTATTTGCATTATCTTTCCCTCTACCAGGTCGTTGTGTGTTGTAGCGATCATGATGCTAGCTTGTTGCTGCTCGGTGGCCCGAGCTCGAGCTCGGTCCACTTTGATCCCGTGGGGGAAGCTGTCAGCTCCCAGGAGTTTAGGCAACAGGTCCGACACAAGACACAGACAAGCCCTTCTTGATCTTCTCGGGCAGACCCACAATTTTTATATTTTGTCCTAGTGATCGCCCTTCGAGGTCGCAAACCTTTGCTCTCAAGAGCTTGCTCTGCACCGATAGCTTGCTGCAAGTTTTATCCAGCTCAGTGAGGCGCGTCTCGTGCTTGTCTTGAGTGTCCTCCAGGCAGGTTATGTTGGAAGAGTTTGCGACCAGACTAGTTTTCACCTCATCGAGGGATGACTCAAGCCTTATGTTCATAGAGTTTTCCATTTGTCTAATGGCCTGTATGATAGCATACAGAGTGTAGTGTCCTCCCATCAGAGGGGCCGATGCCGATGAGTCACTCGCGCTAGCTGATTCTGGTGAACTGCTAGCTAGCTCACTTGACAACAAGTTTCATTCTCTCCCTGAAATATTTCCTTGTGCTCTTCCTCTTGGTCTTTCCCATCCTTAAGAGCGTTATGTCTTATTTGCCAGGTGAAGGAGCTGAGTAAAACCCAACCTACGTCATGGCCTGCTCACTGCAATCCCCATCTGGATCATCTGTGTATACGTTTGTAGATCATTTATATAGATGCTTATTGAATACACATCCCTATTGCCTTAAAGAGAAAGCAAATAGCGGTATATATAGAGGTACGTATATTTAAATGTTATCGATTAAATGTCATCGTCCTTCACAACCTGCTTCAGCTCCCTGGAGCTTCTGGAGTACTGAAGCATTTTGAGTGACATGAGGAGTTTTTAATTAGTGCTAGGTGATGCAGATTATGGCACATGGTGATTTGATCTGACCTATTTTTTGGGGAGAAAGTAGGGCAGCAAACTGTCCTTTCACAGAGATGCAGCACTGTCTGTCTGACAGAAAGTGTACTGTGGTGAAACACACCAGCAATGATGTCATGGTTTCTTAAGGTAAGATTGGTTTGGTTGGAATTTTCACACTTACTCTATCCAAGGATCGGTTCACAATTTTTTGGCATAACCACAATTATTTTATATCCTTAACCATTCATTAGATGTTATTCATATAAATTGTGGAATGTGTACATTTTGGAAATGGGTGTGAAAAAACAACGTTTCTTACAATTTTACAATCTGCAGGGATGAGGATTGTATTGATTTATCATTAGATTGAGCCAACGATATTTTCAAACTTTACAAATACTCACACCCAAATGCATTAACACCAGTCACCAGATGAGATCGGCAATGTGAGCTTTCAACACAGGCTACATTGGAAGGGCACTTCTGCACATCTGAGGGGAGACAGGAAGGACATTAACAGAACACTAATTGATCCACATGGTCAGGTTTGAGAGGGTTTCTTTTTGCAGAAACAACATCATAGACAGACACAATATTGAAGCATGCCACATTATTCCAACAAGAAACCAGAAAGATTAACATGGCATTATTGTGTCCCAACAGAAAGCACAACATTGACTTGAGCATCTCACCAAAACAAATGCAGATATTGCAAGAAAAGCAAGGTTCTTGAAGAAGTAAGGGAAAATTCAGGACCAAATTGACATGCCTATAGCCATGCTTCAAACAGTACGGGAGAAGAGCACACAGAGCAATATTTTGCCCGTTACCTTCCCACTCACATGCAGTACTCTAAGCTCAGAAGTGGTTATGAATGGGGTCATCCCAATGGTCTAAGGGCTCAATGTGCCCAAGCCTCAATGTTCTCAGGTTTATATTACACCAAACAGGATGTTCCTGAAATTGGCGGTTTAGATTCAGGCATCACAGCTGGGTGGTTAGGGTAAGGGGACAGGGAGAGGTTAGAATAGGAGTGAGACCGACCGACACACACACACACACACACACACTACCCTGACAACACCCTGTTGAGTCTGGGAACATATACATGCTCCCTCTAATGAATAGCTGTAAGCAAAATAAGTTATCTCGCTTGACACTGCTCGGACTCAATTTCCGATCAAGGCTTAGATGAGTTATCTAGGTAGAGGAAAAATGCATGCAGTGCTCAATAGCTGCCATTGGAGAAGCTTTGACATTCATAATGAAGAAGGTTTCAGAGTGACAGTGTTATTTGTCTCAGTTCTCACAGGTAATGAGCTTGATTGTGTATGTAGATAAATGTGTCAGAGGTGGGATATATCCTTCCCGTTTTCCTCTTGTCCCATAAACAGAGGAAATGTAGCCTTTCTCTAGGCTGCCAACTCCCACGCGTTCAGCCACTCAGCCACTGACTCTCACACAGGCACACACCCACACACAAGAGACAGACACATGGACGTTTATAAAAGCATCCGCACATAGTGTAGGCGTAAAACAGATATGCAGGTGCAGATAAAGAGCTTCTGCTGTTCTTAGTTTCTCTGCTGACATGCGAGGCAGACAGTCAGTGTGTTTACATGCAGACTCATAATCGGGTAAATAAACAAATAAGACTTCAACAGGACTTGTAAAATGCATGTAAACACCTTTATCCGATCTACTTCGCACAAAAATCGGCACATTAACGGACAAGCGAAGTCGGATAAGAACACCTAGATAACTCGTTTGTAGTCGGCATGTATACAGGGATCAGATATCGCATATCGGAGTTTGCGTTCTGCGCTTGCTTGAGAATCCCTGCGGAGGATTTCACAAGGAAGTGGATGGAGACGACGTAATAAATAGTAGTGTTGTTGCCGGAAGGGAACCGGACGTGGCTCTATATCCACTTGTTGAAAGGGCTACAGCGCCACCTAGCATAGTAGAGACAGCCATTCATCGGACATTTATCGAATATTTGAAAGGCCATGTATACTCAGCAGTGTTGGGAACGTTACTTTAAAAAAGTAATTAGTTATAGCTCACTACTTCCAAAAAGTAACTGAGTTAGTAACTGCATTACTTTATAATAGAAGTAACTAGTTACCAGGGAAAGTAACTATTTGCGTTAGCCTACTGTAAAAAAAAGTTGCTATATGTCAAAGAATTTGGATTTTTCTGAGCAGTTTTCACAAGTCAGTTGAAATGAGTAGAACAGACAGGTAGGCCTACTTGTAAGCTACATTATCTTCTATATTTATTGCACATCAACAGACAGCAAGAGGTTTATCCTGGACTTCAAGTATTTTGTTCTCAACAAAAGTAGTAGAGGAAACTGCTGAATGTACCGTGCTGATCTGCTAATATCACTGGATTCACTTCAGAGGTGTCGGCTAAATCACCACTTAAGGCCAAAAACGTCAGACTATGAAGCATGTAACGATGAGAGGAGGAAAAAGGATTTATCCGCTGTTTATTTCCTTCTTTAACATGCACAGCAGCATACAGATCCCAGGAAAAGAACAATAGCAATATTCGGCTCGTGATGACACGCTAAACAGATGTTGCGACCGTCGAATCGCGGCCGTTTAATTACGTGCATAAATTATAATTTATAGAGATCGGGAAACTCCATGCACTTACTCACAAGGGCGATGCAAACAAACTCAGGGAGAGTATGTTTCAACCGTGGATTTTAGGTGGTTACTGCGGCAACTTGGACGCTCACACAACAGAGAGAGAAAGAAAAAGAAACTTCACTAAACAGGCGCTCCGTCTGACTTATGTCACGGCCGCTAACTGACAGTTATAATGTCATCCACACTGAATAAAACACATCTTAAAACACTATAAGAAATAACAATCGCTTATCTCGTTGTTAACCCACCCGGTCTCCTCACTAGCAGTTTGTGTAGTATGGAGCCAGGGGTGCGTTCGGATTACACAGTTTATTCAATCAATTCAAAGTAACGCACCGCATTTAACGTTCAGTAACGATAACGGCGCTGTAACGACGGAAAAAGTAATTAGTTAGATTACCCCGTTACTGAAAAAATAACGGCGTTACCTAACGCCGTTATTTTAAACGGCGTTATTCCCAACACTGATACTCAGACAAGTGACGCGTTCCGTTCGAGTGGCAAGTTCGGTATACAGTGGAGGAAATTAGTATTTCATCCCTCACTGATTTTGTAAATTTGCCCACTTACAAAGAAATTAACGGTCTATCATTTTAATGATATGGTTTATTTTAACAATGCAAGACAGGATATCAAAAAGAAAATCCAGAAAATCACGTTAAATAAAATATATAAATTTCTTTCCATTTAATAATTTTTTTCCTATCAAAACATTGCTTAGTACATGGTGGAGAAACCCTTGTTGGCAAGTACATAGGTCAGACATGTCTTGTAGTTGATGACCAGTTTTGCACACATCTCAGGAGGAATTTTGGACCACTCCTCTTTGCAGATCCTCTCCTAATCTTTAAGTTTTTGAGGCTGTCGCTTGGCAACTCGAAGCTTCAGCTCCCTCCACAGATTTTCTATGGGATTTAGGTCTGGAGACTGGCTAGGCCACTCCATGACCTTAATGTGCTTCTTCTTGAGCCACTCCTTTGTTGCCTTTGCTGTATGTTTAGGGTCATTGTCATGCTGGAAGACCCATCCACAACCCATTTTTAGTGACCTGGTTGAGGGAAAGAGGTTGTCAGCCAGTATTTCATGGTACATGGCCCCATCCATCTTTCCCTCGATGCGGTGAAGTCGACCTGTCCCCTTAGCACAGAAACACCCCCAAAGCATAATGCTTCAACCTCCATGCTTGACTGTGGGGATGGTGTTCTTGGGGTTATATTCAGCATTTCCCTTCCTCCAAACACGGCACGTTGAATTGACACCAAATAGCTCAATCTTGGTTTCATCTGACCACATCACCTTTTGCCAAGCATTCTCTGAATCATCCAGGTGTTCATTGGCAAACTTCAGACGGGCCTGGACATGTGCCTTTTTGAGCAGGGGGACCTAAAGGGCGCTGCAGGATCTTAATCCATTACGGCGCAGTGTGTTACCAATGGTTTTCTTGGTGACTGTGGTCCCAGCTGCCATCAGGTTACTTCAGGTTCAGGTTACTTTATTCGTACCCGTAGGTAAACTTGTGTTGCAGTTTAAAAGTGAGCGTCCGTCACACAGTTAGGACAACACATACACACAAACACAAATGGGAAAGTTACATACAGTAGGTAAAACAATTAAAGTGCTCCAGTGCTAATCCAAATTTGGACACTTAAAACTGACCAACATAATTCAAATATTATAAAACCCCGATAAATTGATCTAAAAAATCAACAAATAAATAAATAACACATAAAAAATGTATGTTGTGCAAATTTAGCATTTTCTACAGCTTATTCATCAGTGTGATTGCAGCCGGAACGAAGCTGTTTTTAAAACGCTTGGTTTTAGACCTTGGAACTAAAAACCTTCTTCCAGAGGGGAGAAGCTGAAACTCATTGTGCAAAGGGTGCAAACGGTCATTTAAAATGGACTTGGTTATCCGCTGTACCTGTCTAGTGTACAGGGAGGCCGGGTTCAGCTGAGATTCTCCAATAAGCTTACTGGACCATTTCACCACTTGATTAAAGCGGATACGAGTAACATTTAAATATCTTTTAAACAACCTCATGTTTCCTCTGATAATCATAAATTACCTTTAACAGCAAACGAGACCATCAGTGCAAAGAAAGACGTTTTTATATAGTTTTTATTACTGCTTTTGGTCTGGTCGCACACCCAGTCCGATTTTCGGTTCGCTCGTGCAGGCTCTATGGTCACATATCCGTATTGGTTGCAGATTTCAGTGTGGCGCTGCAACGCGATTTGAGAAGCCTATCCCTCCAGGTGAGGGAAGGGGAGCGGGAGCCTTGTTTGAGACAGTTATTTGTCGTCATAAATGACTGATAACGGGGCTGAACCATCAAAGAAAAAAAAGAGAATGCAATGAAGAAAAGCGAAAAGGGAGAGTGAGTGATAGGCGGGCGGGAGGACGTTGCCAAGCAACGTGTATACAATTTCACGAGAGCGAAACTAGACTGCTAAATGAATGAGCGGTTGGTACTAACACAAAGTTTGCTTTGCTTCACCATCATCAGATAACCATTATCTGAAATAGTCATTATTTACATCAACAACACAAACACATTACCTCATCGTGATCCATAGTCTACTAACTGCCGTCTCTCATTCATTCGCTTTCTGTGAGGACACAGCTCCGTGAGAGAGAGAGTAGTTAGGTGACGCTGCTGAATCAACTCATTGCAAGCAGGTGTGTGTACTGACTGGCATTAGTTGATGCAGTGTCAAAACCACTCTCACGGAGCCGAAAAGAGTCCTCACACTTTCAACACACGAACATGCACTATATTGCGCCCTTCTCAGTCCACGCTCACGCGCCTGGCACGAGCATTTGCGACAGCGGGCGTCGTAAAAATACTACCGCTTTTGTCCAAAGGGGACGCCAACGTGCCATCTTACTCGTAGTGCCTTTAAGTGAGTTCCTGTTCTTGACAGAGAGACTTCGAAACCATGAAACCAAAGAAAATTATACAATTGATTCGATAAAAGCACAATAAAACAAGGTCATTATGGTTTTATCCACCTGGAAGAAGAACAGTTTCCTCAGACAGTGAAGACGCTGGTGTCCCTTTTTACACACAGCAATACAATTTTCTTCAAAATTCTGTTTAAAATCAATTATTGTTCCAAGGTATTTATATGAATCCACATCTTGCACTGGTTGTGTTTTTATTGTTGTGACATCGTAAGGGGAAGCATGTTTTCTAAAATCAATGATCATATATTTTGTTTTAGATATGTTTAATTGAAGATGTGACTCCTCACACCACTTCACAAAATCCTCTATTATCGGGCCATGACCAGTCTCATTTTTCTGGAGGAGACTAACAATAACAGAGTCATCTGCATACTTAATTATGGTCCTGTTTTCATATTTACTTTGACACATGTTGGTGTAACCAACGCAATGGACCAAAAACAACCGCTTGACACTCGCAACGTAGAATCATGAACATTCGGAATCGCAGTAGTTCACACCCAAGCGATCCAACGCCAAGGTGTTTAATTGTTTTTCTTGGTTTGTAACATTTTGGGTTTTCCATATTCTCAATGTTGTTACACAGATTTTTCACCCTGACAACAAGAGCAAACTGAGAGAAACGCAGGATACTTGTCACCATATATTCTTAAATGTGCAAAGAAAGCAAACTGGGATTGGCAGTGAAGGATCATGTCTCTGGATCCTTTAGTTGCGTACTAAACTCTGTTGTTTCCCCCTTTTCTCTTTCATGATGGGCTTTTCTATTTGCATCTGCAATTCCTTTGTGGTATAAGTGTCCACTCCTGCTACTGACCTCTCTTAAGCCGCCATGGAGTCACTCTATAGGCCAAAATGACCTTTGACGCCCCAGGCCCTGTGAGCTTCAGCCCCTGACCAGTGGGAAAGGGGAACCTTTCCACCCAAACCTAAGAATGACCATGTGCACTGATGCAAACACTCCCAAACAAGAAAGCACCATTATTGATACTCCCCATAAGAGAAAGGTGCTTCTTCTTTAATAAAAGGTCACGTGATAAGCCCAACGAAGTGAGCGTAGCAAGCATCACATAAGAGGAATAAACAGAGGTCTGGGGAGGATATCTTTGTTCAGGATAACAATAACCTTGTTTTTTTATATATATTTTTTTTATTAGACAGTTTGGAGAGACAGAAGACATGGGGCAGAGAGGAGAATGACATGCAGAGAACGACCCGAGCCGGCAACAACTTCAGTGGGGAAAAAACTGACCTGGCTGCAGGTGAAAAATAAGTAAACAAATATTGTGAAGCATGGTAAGTTTGCCCATATGTAAGCACTTCAAATAAGCAGCTTGATTCTAGAACTGTTTAATCTCTCCATGGCTATTAATTGCAGCTGCAAAAGAGAAGACTGTTGCTTGCACAGAGGCAGGCCACCACCAAGAACCTTCACTATTGCAGAGGAGCTGGCCTTGGAGATGAATTAGGTCAGGCCAGTCATTGAGGGGATAGCTGCCCAGCTTTTAGAACGTCCAGTCAAGCTCGTAGCAAACACACATGTGTTTGAGAGAGTGAATGTTTGTGTGTGTGTGTGTGTGTAAAGGTGAAAGACCGTGTGTGTGTGTGTGTGTGTGTGTGTGTGTGTGTACAGAAGACAAGCAGTTTTGTGTTGTGGACAAAGGAGCAGTTTGTTGTGCAACGTGTTCTTAGAAATGAAGAGTTTCTGCAGGAGGCTTTGCCAAAAGCACATGACGTCTTTGTCTCCAGTGTGTTACCTGAACTACTGACGAGAAGACATGACCCTGCCTTGGTGAAACAGAGAGCCTGTGAGTACTGTGAAAGGCCAGATTTTGGAAAAATGATTATCTGTGTCAAATGCAAAAACCAAATTCACTACAGCTGTGCACAAATAAAAAGGAAGCCAGCAAAATGGGCATGTAGGAAATGTGTTAAGAGTTGAGGCTTGAATGCCTTCATTTAGGACTGGGCAATATAATGTATTGTATTGTGATAAGAGACCAGGTGTGGTCTTATGCCTCGTTTCCACCGAGTAGAGCGGGGCGGAGCGGAGCAGTTCGGTCCGGGTAGCTTGGCTTTTCATTTGCCAAAAGTTGGGTAGGGTACGGTTTAAGCGCACCTAACCGCTCTGAGCCGCTCCCGATCTCAGTACTCCTCCGTAGGGGTACTAGCCGCCTGAAAGCGGACCGAAACGGCGGAGCCGTCATTTGATTGGTCGAAATAATAATTTCCGTCATGTGTAGTCATCTCGGCAAGAGTGAAGAGAGTCTTGTGTACTGGCGAAAATGTGAGCACAGCAATGTTTATTGTGTGGTGTTTTTCCTCGCCAATAAATTAATCAGTTGGTTACACTGTGTCCCACTAGTCACGTAGCTGCCGCAGACAGCACTGTTCTCTCACTGTCTCTATCAGTTGCAACTTGCACCGAGCCGTCTCTGTGTGTTTTCGCCATAGTAGCCTAGGCTAGTTAATACACGCTCACAACAACACGGGGGGAATAAATAAAGAAACGGCTGGTTTGACCAAGCAAAAACGAGAGATCGCTGGCTTGTGAGCGCGGCACTGTTTATTGTGTGGTGTTTTTCCTCATCATTAAATGAATCAGTTGGCTACACTGTGTCCCACTGCTACGATGTCACGTAGCTGCCGCAGCCAGCGCTGTTCTCTCACTGTCTCTATCAGTTGCAACTTGCACCGAGCCGTCTCTGTGCTCACAACAACACGGGGGGAATAAATAAAGAAGCGGCTGGTTTGACCAAGCAAAAACAAGAGACCGCTGGCTTGACCACAGTTGTTCCACAGCACGATAGTTTAACCCACATTCTGGCGGCGGCTATCGCAGTCCAGCCTAAACCCCGCCCCACCAGTAAGGGTAGGATCCGCGGTGGAAACAACACCGAGATTCTTAAAAGTGAGCTGTCCCTCTGAGCCGCTCTGATCCGACCCGCTCTACTCGGTGGAAACGAGGCATTAGATGTTGGATATGGATTGTCTTACCTCTCATTGTGTAAATGTTTTGTGATAGCACCAATAGTCATCTATTTTGAAGTATTTGGTCAAAAATATCAATCTGAATCTGGTCCATTTATTAAAGTTTGAATTGCTGAATTCATCAACAGCCTTTTCATTAAAATTAATTAATGTTGTTGTTATTGACTGCTGTGTGTAGATGCACTTCAGTGCAACAATACATTGTTTTATTCTGTAATGCTATGTATGTATGTATGTGTGTAATTTTAAAAGGAACATTAGACACACTGTAATATACAGAAAATGGTAAGAAGAAATGAAGACACGACTGCTCAGTTGCGCCTCTATTCAAATTCACAAATACAATACAAAACATTTCTCCTGAGTCTCTCTTGTCCAGTCTTAAATTGTATAAGTGCATCACATATGAATCACATTGTACATACTACATCCTATTCTAATTCACATGCATGTTATATCTCATTTACATTCAATATTCTCCATTAGTCCACTTTACTCTCTACTTAAGCAACATACTCATTTACATTCACCTGTTTTAGTGAGTTAAGGCATCAATAATAATAATATAGTGCAAGAAACAGCAATAATTCACTGTACTTTAATGCAACATGTAGTTTGCAATTCTTTTAGATTCACACACACTTAAATATACCAGAAGTTTTACTTAGAGAAAGCTAAATGTTTTCAACAAACAAAGTTGTTACTGGAAGTCAAAGTTAAATTTTATGATAAACATACTGTACAGTAAACACATATTTAACAAATGCAAATCACCCTGACTCATACATTATGAGTAGTAGTAGAGTTATGTGTAACTCATTTGGGAACAACACTTTTGGAGAGGTTTGTGAGGGCACCACATACAGTCACAACATCATCTAGTAAATCAACCTGCGACACTGGGATAACTGTTCGACCAATAACTCGTTCTACATGGATCCTGACACGAGAAAGTTGTCTCGATGTGTCCACTTCCTGTGCAGAAAGCTGCTTTTTCCCTTTGGTGAAATGAGGGATACGAAAGGATGAGAAATCTAAATCTTAGTCTGCTAACACCTCATCTTTAGGCTCCAAAAGTTTGAAGAAACCTGACTCTCTAGTGATCTGCTTGTCTGAAACCCGTCCACCCCACCCAGGAGACATAAATGAAATTGCACCAGCTGGAGTGATGCTGATCAAATATTTAATGGTGTTGTTGTGTGTATAATTTGACCATGTCTGGGCCCTGGAAGTCAGATTACTGGGTCTAGCAATGAAAATTTCTGTGCAATCTATTATGCACCAGCATCTTTTAAAGTTGCGCTTGAATATTTTTGGCATTTTTAAGTATTGCCCCTTTGCTTGGCCATTTAATGAGGGGCTTGAGCAACAAGGCCATAGCAGGGACCCAGCTCCGCAAAATATTTGATGCGGTGGTTTTTGATATCTTAAATCTGTATGCCAACTCTTAAGTTTTTTGCACATGATTTCTACGCTGCCCGTTATTTTTGTAAGCAGCCACTCAAAGACCACGCAGGTCAGCCCTGTGAGAAACATCAAGTGTACACAGTTGGACTTAACAGAGGTGTAGGAAAATGCAGATTTTTGCAGCTCCTCTTTCAGCTTTACATTTTCAGCTTGTAGTGTGTCGAACTCCCGTCGCAGGTTGACATATTCCTCCTGAAGTTGGCTGTGTCTCAGGTTCAGATCGTCGTACTCCCTCTTTGGAACTGGGACATCATCTTCAGCTTTAATATAGAAAAGTGAAAAATTATCATGTGCTGCATACAAGGGAGTAGGTTTGATTTGGACATTGGTGGGGTCCGTGGGATATGAAAGTGCTTCCTAAAGTTGATAGGTTTTTTTTGTATTCGCAATGATAATTGAAAAAAAAATCAATAAATCGGCTTAATTAACATGTTTATAATGCATATCTGAATATCAAAAGAGAATATGCATTCTGTAATGTTATAGGTTAAAGCAACTAATGAAAGAAAATGAGTCAACTTAGAAGAGTTTTCAACTTTACTCTGGTGCAACTGAATCTCATGACTAACATATTAATCATTATTGAACCTCACCTGTGAATTTCCAGCCTCTCGTCCATCTCCTCCAGTCTCTCCTTCTCTAGCCTCTCCTCCAGTCTCTCCTTCTCTATCTCCTCCAGTCTCTCCTCCTCTATCTCCTCCAGTCTCTCCTCCTCTATCTCCTCCAGTCTCTCCTCTATCTCCTCCAGTCTCTCCACTGTCTGTCACCTGACAGAAGTATGTTGATGCATGACATATGAACAGATATATTAGGGTACATACATGGGTAGACAAAATGTTCACACAATTATTATGTTTTATTCCCCCAAAATATATATGTATAAAATCACATGAGCGTCTGCAATGTGCTTGTTGTTACTGTAAATGAGAGGGAAACCTTGAAGGAAAATAAAGGTTATTAAATTTAATTAATGTTTATTTATCCCAAAACATTTTTTTAAACCATTGCTCCCTTTCCACACAAATAAAACATGAAAATAATGGTAGGCCTATACCTTAAAATGCGGATCTCTTTGGCATTATAGCCTATGCTGACTAATAATCATATCAGTATTGTTATGGCTCTAAAATGTATAACCTTTTAATTAACTTACACGTTGACTTCTAAAGAAGTCTCTTATGTCCAGTTTTTGTTTCTTCGACATCCTACACACACACGCACGCACAGCGCGCGCGCACGCACAAGCATAAAACACACACAAATATAAGTGTTACTGCAAATGACATCACTGATATTAAAATCCGTCTCGCTGACGTGACCGAAGGCAGAACTTACACTCGCAGATGCAGATATTAGCTATGCACTGAGGCGTCCTGTTGCTCCTCCTGTCTGGGACTAGCAAGTTGCCAGTAGCTTTTTTTTTTTTAACAAGCAGATGGAGTGACAGCGGGGACGGCCAATCAGGTTGAATATAGGTTTGCGGGAAACCGCTACAGCCAATCAAAGCGCGATAGTTGTTTAGAGGCGGGACTTCTTGCAGAGACTGATTTTTAACCCTTTGTGTACTATAATTATTGCCTAAACAATACGGACAGCGGGTGTATTATTGGTAGGGACTACACAGTAGAGCAGGGGTGGCCAACCAGTCAGAGACAAAGAGCCACATTTTTTACTGTGTTACTGCAAAGAGCCACATCGTACACACGGGTACACACGGGTACACACAGTGGCGATTCCAGGAAATTTTGACTGGGGGTGGCCAAAGTGGGCCACAGAGTTAGAGTGGGGTGGCCATCGCACCCCTGAATGAATAGCATGTGATATGCTGTACAACCAATTCAAAGATGATTTATAATCCCAAATGCCCAAATCATGTTAGTATCCATTGTAATGTTTTGTCAGAAAACTAAACCTCTGAAGGGGGGTCTGGGGGCATCCCCCCCAGAAGATTTTTTTGTGTTTTTAACATGTAATCTAAGCATTCTGGTGCATTCTCGCGAAGATAATAAAGGAAAAAGTCAATATTTATTTCAGCTCAGATGAATAGTAAAATTAGCAAGACAACATAACTTGCTAGCAGCCAAATGCCTAACAACTGGACAGAGGGACGGATGACCACTAGCTTTTGACCAAATTTTTTTATTTTCGCGGGGAGCTTGCACATGCATGCAAAAGCATTATATATAAAAAAAAAAAAAAGAAAAAAAAACAGGGGGCCCCACACTAGGACTTGAAACGGCCCCCAGATCGTTAAGGCCGCCCCTGTGATAATGACAGGACTGGACTAAAGACGACAGGGCAGTCATTTTCAACAATGAACATTGTGTGCACTGCCTCACACACAAACTCTCAGTTCAACCAAGTCCACAAACAAAAATATAACAATTTAAAATAGCGTTTTTCTCTTACTATGCATGTTGCTTTGTGGGACTTACTTTTAGCATGGAGAGAGCTGAAGTGGCGCTGAAGATTTGAAGCCTTGAAATGCGCAAATGACACCTGGCATATAAGGCAGAATGGCTTGGCATAACGTTCAACAAAAAATATGAACTCTCCCACTTTGTTTCAGAACGAACTTGACACTAATAGTTTACTCACGGAAAACCTCCCTCCAAGCTGAGCGGGCAGTTTTATGTTGCGTCCGCACCAAACGTTTGCGAACGTTATGTTGCGTCCTAAATTAAACATTTGCGAACAGGCATACACATAGGGCCTACACATTAATAAAATAAAAAAGTAAATAATAGACAACATGTAAAACGAACGTAAGAGCCGCATGAAACGTTTGCGAACATGCACACACATAGGCCCACACAAAAAAGTATTAAAAAAAAAAAAAAAAAATTATAATCATAATCATAATTTGATATGAACTGAAGAGCCGCACGAAGCTGGGCAAAGAGCCGCATGCGGCTCGCGAGCCGCGGGTTGGCCACCCCTGCAGTAGAGGCTGGATTTTGGTAGGGTCGGGACCCTACCGTCCCTATATAATCCTACGCCCTTGGCTGCATATGCAATTGGAGGCCTGGCAGGAGCACACTGACTCTTTCAGTCCTGGAGGTTTCCATTATACTTTACCCCATTCCCATAACTCTATTTAAGTAGTTTAAAATAGGTAGGCCTATATTGTAGTATGATTAATAGGAGGATAGGTAAAGAGGAGGACAAATAGGGGAAGAATAAAGGTGCGAACACACCAAACGCGTTGGGTGCGGTGGCCAAAGCGCCCAACGCACCTGATCTGGCGCTTGGTCATTTTGTGTCAAAAAATGGTTCAACGCGCCCAACGTTGGTTCAACGCGCCCATCTAGTCTCCCCCGATATATTTATTCCCCTAATCAACCATGGCTGCGATCAAACGCGACCCGACACAACAGCGACAAAAACAACAACAACACGGCCAACAATTGTGCCAAAAGACAAATAAACAGCAACTGAACGGAACAAATAAATAGCCTTAAAACAGCATTGCAGATTCACGCCACTCGGAAATGAACACAAACAGCAAGGCAGCACCATACCAAACACATTTACAGCAGCATTGTGCACAGGGCAGTAGAAAATAAAGGCAAGTAGCCAACATTAACCTACCTGGCTGTGACGGGACCGTGGCTGGCGTAGATATAGGCATAAACACCGGTGCTTCGCTGTACTCGTTGTGAAAGTTCCCCGGACTTAGCCGTTATGTTTGGGTTCATTAGCCGTTATTTGGCTTCATTATATGGAGGTGGTGGCCGCACACAACCGGGTGAGTTAACTAATGCCATCCGACCGGCGCTAACTTGGTTTATTGGCTAATGCACAGCCGCACATATTCACTGAATTAACCAGGAAGCCCATTCTCCTGGTTCACTTTCCCCACGTCTTGTAACCCCGAGCGGCTTCATACAGCACCAGGCAGCCAGCCGTAAATACATTTCCTCCTCGGTGTTGCCTCTGTGTTGTCCTCCGGTCCTCGGCTCCCACCGTCCTGTGACGTCGGGTCAAGCTCACCGCTGATTGGCCAACGCGGCTAAACGTCACACGCTGGAGCGTTGAAAGTTAAATTTCTCTCGGGCGTTGACGCTTTGGTGGTGCGTTGACGCTTTGGTAGCGCGGCTGCCGCGCCCAAAGCGCCGCTTTGCCGCGGCCAACGGACCCTCGCGCCTAAACCAATGGTTCCCTATGCAAAAATAGGATTTTTCAACGCCGCCACCGCACCCAACGCGTTTGATGTGTTCTCACCTTAAGAGAGGAGGAGGTGAGGCATGGGAGAAACAATATCCAAAAACAGTGTATTAAAACACTTTCCATAAACATAGTTATTTCCAAAACCACTTAGAAAACTCTTCTAAAGTAATATTTTCTCCCTGAATTGAATGATGGTGGGAACCCTGACAATCAATCAGTTAATTGCAAGATGAAATATATTCATACCAGAACAATGATCTTGATGCTGGAGTTTCAGGAGGAACAGGTTGTTTTGCTGCAGTGTTATTAGGTCTGTCATCTCTCCTCCTTTACCTATGGTACCTACAGTAAGAAAAAAGCAGAAATGTACTGTTAGACTGGTCCATATCTCTCTAAAAACGACTGAGAAGAGGGTAACTCAAATCACCTGTCCCTCTTTGCATCGGGGTTCTGGCTCTGTTTTGTGTACACAAACACAGAAGGCACAAAATCGGGACTATTATAGTCCAATGACGCCTCACCTGCAAATAAAACACACTTTTTAATTTAAATTGAATCTCAAACCTTTATTTACACTCGTAGGGCATTGATGTTTCCCTCGCCAAGACGAAGAGTTTACAGCAAGGGACATGCAACAACCACTATGAGACAAACACATTTGTTTAGCCTATAAGCAGGGGCGGGTCTACCGGGGTGGCAACTGCCACCCTAAAAAAAGCCTTGCCACCCCAGTTGGCAGCGCCAAATTAAACATTTATTTTTGGCTGTTAAGAGACATTTACGAGCACCAGTTTCGAATGTCCGACTGCAAGTGAATGTAGCCAGGTAATATTGCCCCACCCCGATCCCCCGCGACCCACTCCCGAGACTCCTAACCGCTCCTAACGGCACTGATTTTGAATACAAGGAAGGCGTGCGAGAGACGGATCCAAACCTCTAGTCTAGACTAACGAAGCAAAGCAGCACAGGAGAGACTACACTCTCCAGGTATTACTGATCAACTGTCTATCCAGGGGCGTCACTAGGTTTAAAGGACAGAGGGGGCTTAGCCCCAAGGAGATGCACAGAATGTGAGCGAACGTTTAATTTCACCAGAGCCGGCCCAAGCCTTCAGGGGGCCCTAAGCGAAATATGATTAGGGGGCCCCTCTCCAATTGTAGCGCTGCTGAAACTATAGATCTTTGTTAAATATCATTCACACACCCAGTGTTTTCTGCTAGTGCCTCCACTGTGCAGCTGTGCGAAAATTATAGCCAGCTGAGATCCTTACCCTCCTAGGGGGGTCCGGGGGTTTGCCCCCCCGGGAGATTTTTTTAACTTTTTTAGAGTGAAATGCATGAATCTGGTGCACTTTGAGAGGAAAATTAAGAGGCTAAATCTGAGGAATTTTGTGTGAACAAATCATTTGGAGACACTGGGTCGGATGAATTAGAAGCTATTGAAGAAGGACACATGGATTTTCCATAAAATATTAATATAAAATAAAATATTATGCAGGGTCCTTTGGGATTGGCTTGGAGCTCTTTTTCTTTTACGGAACATATTTCTCTGTAATATAATGAATCCTGGCTTCTTAATATTTCTTTGGAAACTAACAGTAACCTTCTTTATTTTCTGTCTGTCTGTCTGTCTAGATGGATGCCAGAGCGAGCGGTCATGGACTTCGAAATGGCAATGATGGAGGCACTGTGGGCAGAGGTGCCAACAGTCCGCACTTCAGGCTGTTATTTTCACTTCTGCCAGAGTCTGTGGCGCAAGGTGCAGGAGCTTGGCCTGTCAGGTAAGTGGTCATTTATTAACAGGGCAAAGGATCATTTGGTGTGATAAATAGAAAGGCCTAAATAAATAATGATTTTCTCAATCTGTATGTTAGTGGTCATATTTATATAAACATATTTATTTGGATACTTTTGCATTTTCTTATAAGTAAATAATGAAAAGATACATTGAGCAAAAGGGTGTTATCTTTTTTTTTAATTAAAAGATTTTGGCCTTAATTAACAAGGTCCATAACATTCCCAAGTGGGAATGAGGTAAGATACTGGCCTGTTATAATTAGTGCTATAATAATCATCATTATTATTAATAATAAAAATAATGTGTTATAAAACAATAACAATATTTTATGCGGCACTCAAGCTGTCCCTTATCTTTCCATTTAAACGTTTTGCAGGTCCCTACCGGAATGACAGGCATCTCAAGAGATGGGTCCGGAAGGCCATGGCGGTGGGCTACCTTCCACTTGCTGTGGTCCGGCAAAATTTTAATTTGATGGCCACCTCCAGGCAGACCACACGACTGATAGGTGTGCACCCAGGACTCGCCGATTTCATCGGGTACATGCGCCACAAATATGTGGGGGACAACGCCCTCTTCCCCCCAGCCGTGTGGAATGTATTTGGCCGTGGGTCTGACAACCGGACTAACAACCGCGTCGAAGGTACATCCGAGCCCGTGCAAGCCCGACATTCTTAATTAACCTCAGACATTTTTCTCTTCCTCATTCAATATTATGGTGTAGGCTATACATATTGTCAAGAATGCGTCATATGCATGCTCATTCACATTCATTCACCTATTGATTAGGAGGCCCGAGCCCGTCGAAAACCTTAGAAATTAAGCCATTTGTGCTGCATGTAGTTTTTACACATCTGTTATTATTTCAGCATTCCATCACAGATGGAACACAGGGATGGAGCGGCGCCACCCGTCACTGTGGTTTTTTATCCGTCAACTCAAGGATGAGCAGCGGGCGGTGGAGGCCCAGTGTGGAAGAGCCGAGCGTGGGGACCCTGCCTCACCACAGAGGAGGAAATGGAGGAGGCTGGAGGAGAGGCTTCAGCGGCTGCGGCAGCAGTACCACATGGGAGGAAGGACACTGGAGGAGTATTGGGAAGCAGTCCAGTGCTGCATTGTAAATTTTGAATAAATCCCTACTTCTGTTAAAAGGTGTTTTGGTTTATGTATTTTTCATGTTAATACATGTTAATACATTTCCACTTTTGTGGAAATTATATACCAAGCTCTCTTTATGATTTGCGTAAGGTTTAAGGTTTTTATTAAATGTCCCACGAGGGCAAATTTGTATACAGCATATGAGGTAGTGGTTAAAAACACACGACAAAACAAGACAACAATGGACACAAAAGACAACAGTATGTACACAAGCCTGAGGAGACATAAAGTGCTTAAAAATAAAGTGCCAAGATATAAAAATAAGTATGCATAGTACTCCTACAAATACGTCACATGTTGCATTGTGAATGCCCTGCTTTACCTGTAGGCCTACATATTGAGGCAGCTATCCATGGTGCTGAAAATTAATCTTTGTAATGGATTGAATTTATATAGTTTATAGGCACTCAAAGCACTTTACAGCGTTCCAGGTTCCATTCATTCACACAGTCATACCGGTGGTGGTAAACTTAGTAGCCTAGCACGGTTGCCCTGAGGCAGAGTGAAGGAAGCGTGCCTACGGCCCCTCTGACCTCCACCTCAAACATCAGTCAAAGCCTACATATTCACACCAGGCAAGTTGGGTGACCATGACACATCAAGGTTCAACATAACTTTTTTTTCCTACTGGCCCGTCTGTAATTTTGTGTCAATAATTATAATACAGTATAGAAATTCCCTTTAGATTTGGTTATTTTTCTTTTAGTTAATGATATGAAATATTGATATTGCTCATACAATATAAAACCAGGCAAACATATTGAATGTGAAGCCTACAACTGAAAGTATGTGAAAGGAGTGGGCCAGTATTTCAAAGTCCAGTAGTTTGATGAGTGTTTTTATTCTTGAGTTTGGGCATTTTAATAGTTCACCTGTAATAAGAGGTGTGGTAGGCAGTGTTTATCACTTTTTCCATATGCAGTAGGAATGTGAATGTTTTCCACTCGAGCTCAAGTCGACTTTAAAAATAGAAATACGAAAATAAGGGGGTTATGCCCTTTTTCTTTTATGTGAGATGTCACTGTGAGTTCACGTCTGGTCGTGAGCGCGCTGCAGGAGCGTCACTTCTGTATTAAGTGTCAGCTTCACATAAGCCAGTGCTTCTCAAATGGTGGGGCGCGCTATGTGTGCTTGTGTATGGTCATATCCGCGCGAAAGGCCGCGATTTGCAGTAAATACATGTCCACATGTGTCTTCAAGTGTCTCTGTAGGTTATTTAAAAAGAAATCAAGCAAGTAGACTAATAATAACGTTAATGAATTATTGGTTATCGCATGACAGAAAGCCTATTGGCCTATAATAATAAAAAAACACCACCTTAACTATGTTTACAGTTTAAAAATGTTTTGAATGAAATGCAAACCTCAGTGACTCATTTGCTCTTGTTTCTCTGTCCTGAGATTCACACAGACTGAGCAGTCTTGTTTAAATGTTACAAATTGAGCTAATAAACTGAACTTTGAATGTTTTTGCTGCAGAAGTTATCTCAGCTAATTTTTGTTATCTAATTTGATAATAAGGTGATTGTATGCAGAATGCTCGTGCCAGAAACGCATACAGTGGTTTTGTACAGATAAATAAATAAATATTGGCAGGTTCTCAATAGTATTTCAATTTAGGGGGGGCGCGAAAAAAATTCTGTCCCCTAGGGGGGGCATGACAGAAAATAACTGAGAAGCACTGACATAAGCAGTGCAAATTATGCAGCATAAGTTAAACGCTCGTCTAAGACTATGATGTTAAATCACCTTAGAAACACACAATGCCTAGTGCGAGCGAAGCAGCGTTTCACCGTGAGATTTCGCCAGTGAGCCGCCGCGCGGAAGAACTCCGCGGTTTGACTACTAAAATAATAACCGGGGATATTCTCCCCGTTAGCGATGTCAATGGGGAAGGCTTCCGCGATCTGATTGCATGTCTCGAGCCTTAAACACAGAGCCATGTCGCAAACAAACTGCGCGACTATAGGAACTGTACAGTGATCCGCCTCCCCCCGTTAGTTTCTGTCTACAGCCGACACAATTACAATCACCTGAGACGCATTCACAGCGGTTAAATAAAGCCTCTCATTTGTATTACCATTGGCGCTTTGATGCAAATACTTTAACATTACGGAGGCAGCTAAATGAAAAGCGCAGTTTTCACATCAACCTCTGCTTTGGGAAGAAAAAAAAAGGGGGCAAAGTAAGTCTATTGATTTGTTGACTCGCGATCTTAAAGGCCTACTTCACCGGTTTGAATATGAAGGTGTATTGAATTCTGAGATCCTATGTTGTATAAATGTGCAAAAGAAAATTAAAATCGGTTCATCCTAGCCTGAGAAAAGGCAGAAAGAGTGTTTTTTTAACCCTATATTTCTCTTTCTCGTGACATCACAGAAAGAGAAATATAGGGTTAAAAAAAATTACTTTGTAAATATTACTGTGATGTCTTTTACTGTGACATCACAGTAATATTTACAAAGTAAGTTTTTTTAACCCTATATTTCTCTTTCTGTGATGTCACGAGATATATATAATGAGTCTTAAATAAACACTGCTTTCATTACGACTCTCAGCGCGCATTTCAATGAACCATGGTGTAGTCTACAAAAAGATAGGCTACTGATCTGTGACTGGCCAATCAACTTGTCCTGCATATGATTTTACTGGCCCCGGGCCAGCGGGCCATTGGTTATGTTGAACCCTGCACATGTAGCCTTAATAGGACTGTCCTAAAATGATCACCGGCGATTCCTGCACGTTAACGTTGTCGAGAAGAAAGGCTTCCGCGATCCGATTGCATGACACAGAGACATGTCGCCAAACTGAATGCGCAACTGTAGAGTTTCAGTCTACAGCCGACACAGTTAGGCTAATATAACCACCGCATGGACTGCGTTTAAATAAAGCTTTATTTTCACATTTTCTTTTTGGTGCTTAGTGTGAGAGAGAAGAGAAAGTTGCATAGGCTATAGCCTAGAGCAGGGCTATTCAATTAGTTTTGAATGGGGGCTGGTTGGTGGAAATGATCCAAAATGAGGGGCCAGAAAAAAATGCCTAAAATTGATGATCACATTAATAGCTACATATACTGTAAAACACTACTACGACATAGGAGTGAATATATTGTCTTTATTTTATCAAATAGAGTTCACCAGCTTATCAAAAAAAATCCCTATTTGATTAACATTGGCTGCCTGTTGTTTAAGTGCTTAACAATCTTATCAGTTCAGGAAAACACAATAGGTTAACTCTTCAACAACAAAATACATAGAAATAAATGTACTCTAAGTGCAACAGCTTATCAAATAGGCCTAGGTTTACTAAGAGTGCAACAGCTTATCAAAAAACATAGAAATAAATGTAGGCTACTCTAAGTGCAACATCTTACAGTGTTCCCCCCAAAAAATGTGTTTTGTCAAGGGGTCACTGTCCAGGGTCATGGGAGGCGCGGCGAAAATTTTGGCTGTATTTTGCTCAAAGATGCCAATGCACAGTACAGAAATAAACAACTGCTTATTTGAATACAAAAAAACTACAGACACTGACTTTACAGTTGTGCAATTTTGTTTGCTATGTGAAGGTACAAATTTTGTGCAAACATGCAAAGTTCTACTGGTGCAATATTATGCAGACACACTAAATACAAATAATGGTCCATACACTTACACTGCGGTACAATCGCGGCCGCAAAGCTGCATACACATGCACACGCACGTGCTAGTACATTAATTGTGAACCACTTAAAAAAAAAAAAAAAAAAATGTTTTGGGTCGGTCGGTAGTCAAGGCGGGGGCCAGTAAATATTCCTTAGCGGCCGGACCTGGCCCGCGGGCCGCCTATTGAATGGCCCTGGCCTAGAGAGTAGAGAGAGAGAGAGCGCAAAGTGGCATA
This sequence comes from Ammodytes marinus, assembly GCF_949987685.1. Classification (NCBI taxonomy): domain Eukaryota; kingdom Metazoa; phylum Chordata; class Actinopteri; order Uranoscopiformes; family Ammodytidae; genus Ammodytes; species Ammodytes marinus. Next base: position 3,152,038 of record NC_137230.1, on the reverse strand, counting down.
GAGAGTAGAGATATATATATTATCTTATATGTCGGAATTTATATGTCGGAATGGCGGTACGTTTTTTTTTTTTTAAAGTACCGCCACTCCGACAATTAGACGTCAATGTCGAAGTGGCGGTATGTCGGAATGGAAGGTGGTCACCGCCGTGACTATAACCTGCTCTATGACATTAAAATAAAACATATGTTATGTAATATTACATTAAAATATGTTTAAGACTTAACTTGTGCCTCATGGTGGGGGAAAGTGAGACAGTGGCTCACTTTCCCCCACCACCACAATTTGAGAAAAAACTACCGCTCTTAGCATTTCAGGCTAATCTTCAGTTATCAGCATCACATGGTTTCATATGTTGGTAGTTCATCAACACGTATGATAGAAGTGTTTCTACGTGAATACATTTGCTTTGGCACAACAGTTGATTAAGTTGACAGCAAGAAAAATTGCTTTTACATGCAAAATACCTATTTTGGTGAAAAAAACATGCTTACCACAGGACCATGAGGTCCTCTCTTTCAGGGCCATGGGGAAATGAGAGGGGCTTGAAAACATATATCTCACATGACCACAAATGTTTTCCGTTGCCTAGATACAGGGGGTGGCTCACATTACCCGATGCCTCAGATTCCCCCGTTCTCCCTTATATTTTTTTTTCACATATTCATCCGCGCCCACCCTGCCAAAACTCCGCGCCCCACAGTTTGAATTGCCCACTGCCCTAATATGTTCAGAATGGCATTTTGTTCAAATAAAGAATTGCCGTGAGAACTAACCATTCTTTGTTATGCTTACTTGATTCATCTGAGGAAATCGGTTTCATTAATCAAATTTTACAGTGCAGCACGACCTGTCTTCAGTTGAAGCCAAAATGATTTTTGCAGACACTCACATAGGCAGACATGCTTAAACACTGCATACACACACGTCAGCTGCAGCCCACTCTGCAGCTATCCAGGAGCAACAGTTCACATGAGTCAGGAAAATGTGTAGGTGGACTCTACATTCAACCTGGCCATTAGAGGGAGGGAGGTGTGTGCGTGCACGTGCTAAAGGGGGTGACGGCACAGGATCTGAAAAGCTTTTCATTCTAGCTATGTTTCACTATGAGAGGCAGGCAGTTCATTGCCCATGGATTTGGTTTTGGTTAATTGCAATAACTGCGTTGATCCTCGCTGTATCTGGGGATACAATGTGCTCTCTCTCCTTTCAAAAAGTAAATTGGTTTGTCCAAATACCCGAAATTCAAAATTTCTATTTTAGATGCATACAAAATTTTATTTTGGAGGAGTGGGTGTATATATATAAAAATATATTTCTTGTTCTTTTAACCAGAGTTGAAGAAGGGAAAGTAGTAGATTTATTTCAAAGCTTAAAGGTTTATTATCTAAATTGAGTGAGCAGAAACATGTAGGCCTACATGCAGCTAACTGGTTCTCAAAAAGCGTCCCCAGTAAGACTGAAGATAAAATAGGCTTGGCTTCCCGATGACAGCCAATATCTCATATGCGTACATATTTCCATTGAAGTTACAGATTTTCTGAGGGAATGACGATGATTATAAGGTCATAGAAGAGTGTAAACATTCTGATTTGATATATAATGAAAATGGCTAAAAAACAGTCAACCTATTACGTACTGTATGTACGCATATTGAATGAGATATTGCCTAATTTGCATATTTTATTAAATGTTTTAGGCTAAGTGTAATACAAAGGTATTTCTCATAATATGAAGATTAATCTGGTAAAAAAATATGAGGATATCTATAAAGGAAAAAAAAAGTCCCATTCACCACGTAGTGTGATACTAGTGTAACCTGTTGTGGTCATTTTCAGGACTTTCGTCCCGGATAGAGATTTTGTCACACATCCCACGTTGTTCACTGGGGTAGTATTAGTTTATAACAGTTGAGATATTCTCCGCTAAATGAAGTGCATACAAAACTTTCCCAGAACCTCCACTAACAAGAGAGAGAGCAAACTTTAGGCTATACAGTTTAATTGTACCACCATCACCATGCAGACCAGTATGGAGCATTCACAGTGGATTTTTGAATCCGGCACCCTAACAACCCATATGTTGAAGTCTTTTATATACATTATTCTGTCCTCGCCTGATGAGTCTGTGTCAAACTAGACAGATAGCTAACACAAGATCCAAGAAAGACGTGAGGCTTGAATAGGTTTAAGCTCTTTACTTTGACCGTATTCTTTCCATCTTTTTTTGTAATGAAATATAATGTATAAACAAATAAATATTATTACAAACAGTTAATTAACCCTTATGCCCTATTAAAAAAAGTTACACTGGGACGGTTAAGTACATTTTGTGTATTTTGACCTTTAAACTGCATTAGGGGTTGTTATTTAATTTATGTTGTGATTTAATAAATCACAAATAAAAATTAACCCTTTAAATGCCATTTTTGATCATTTACCACTAACCGCTTTTTTGAAAAATACACATAAATTCAATATTCAACTTTTTAAACGTTGATTATTATTAGTATCACCGGCTCACCCATCTGAATAATAGGTGAGAAAATTGAATTTGGTGCATTATTACTTTTTGTTTAATGTCAGATTGAATAAAAAAGTTACACTGGGACCGTTAAGTACATTTTGTGTATTTTGACCTTTAAATTGCATAACATTTATGAAAGATCAATATTCTTTCACATTTTTTTTCTTCATAGTCTTCATGAAGGGATTGTTGTTCAATCTATGTCATGATTTAATTAATCACAAATAAAAATTAACCCTAGAGGCCAGTTTTGATCATATACCACCAACCGCTTTATTGAAAAATACACTAATATTCAATATTTGAATATTTTTTTTAACTTTGATTATTATTAGTATCACCGGCTCACCCATCTGAATAATAGGTGAGAAAATTGAATTTGGTGCATTATTACTTTTTGTTTAATGTCAGATTTAATAGAAAAGTTACACTGTACATTTTATGTATTTTGACCTTTAAATTGCATTAAAATTATGAAAGATCAATATTTTTTCACAATTTCTTTTTCCATATAATTCATGAAGGGGTTGTTGTTCAATCTATGTCATGATTTAATTAATCACAATTAAAAATTAACCCTTTAGATGCCAGTTTCGATCATATACCACCAACCGCTTTTTTGAAAAATACAAATTCAAATGTTTTTTTTTAACTTTGATTATTATTATATTATAGTATCACCGGCTCACCCATCTGAACAATAGGTGAGAAAATTGTATTTGGGGCATTATTACTTTTTGAATAGTGTCAAATTGAATAAAAATGTTTAGATTTCTACCATTGACTTACATTATAACAACTTTTTTCGCAACCCGCCTTTAAATTAAAGTGAAAACATTTTTTTGCTTCTGATTTCCCATTTTACTGCAGCAAACACAATGCAATTGGGTAAAATGAAAGAGAATAGTAAAATGTACCCATTTTATCACCTCTTTTGTTGTTTATTGAATAAGTAATTCAAATTTGAAGGACATTCTTCCCCAAAAATGACCCGATTTTTTTATTTAATTCTAATACTGCATGCTGCAGCTAACACATTTTCTTTGTTGATTAAACTGTTCTTGTTACTCGATTAATCAGAAAATCTATAATAGGTTGAAAAGGTGGTAATGATGGGTTTTCAAGTTGCCTTTACAGTGATCTCTTATTTATTTGATGGTAAATGCAGGGTGACGTTGTCTTCATTCAGACTGCTGAACATTTTTATTTTCTGTAATTAGACAGCAACTTAGTTAGCTAAAGTGCATTGAATATTTGATATTCAAACTTAATAAAACTCTTTACAGAGTAGGCCTATATACTGTAGTGTAGTTTGTAGATTTCTGTGGCCACCGTATTGGTGTTCATTTTTCATTTGAGAGGTCTTAAAATGTGCAGATACCTTGAGAGAGGCTGCTTTCTTACTAGCTGCTGATATAAATGAGTATCACTTTATGTTCAATAAACAAACAGAAAGTAAAGTTGAATGAGTCACATTGAGTGACACACAAGCTATGCTTGGTTTGTAATACAGCGGGATCCCCCAAATAGTGCCTATATTTATTGTGTTTTAGGTCTTAAATTTCATTCAAGGTGGTATTAAAAAGTGTTAAATTTGACATGCTGAAACCTGTTAAAATATCTATCCCTGAAAATGGCATTATTAAGGGCCCTTTCCACAGCGAAGAAAGTCACTGATTTGATCGCTCATGTAACTTTTTCGACCGTCACGCTGTTGCTGGCACGCAACAACTACTCTGTTGCACTACTCCATTCTGACCAGCTGTTTGTATGTGGCGGTTCTCAGTCCCGTGGTTTGGCTCTATCCAGTGAGCGTTTGCCATAGCATTTACCCTAACCTTTTTGGTGAAGGGGCCCCACTCTACCTAGTGAGCTTTTATGTAGCCTATATTAAAATAAAGAATAGATTATTGCAAACCAGAAACGAGGCCCTTTCTGGTCTGCTGGTGGAGGTGCCTGACAGACAGTGGAGGTCTGCAGCCAGACCCTTCTCACCTCCCTTCCAACAATTGAAACCTTTAAGAAGACTGACTGCTCAAACACACAAGAACAATGCTCAAACACAACATTCACACAAATACACACCGAGGGAGAGAGCGAGAGACACATGGACTACATGCAAACAAGGGAGAGAGAGAGACTAGAGGAGAGGCTGCATTTCCTGGAGGACAAAGATCCAGATCCAAACATCTGGAATGAGGCAGCTGAAAGCGTCCCAGGACAGCTGATGGTCAGGCAGAGAGCAGCCTGAGTGAAGAGAGAGGGGGGGATGAAAAACTAGTGAGAGGAAGAGAGGAACACATCTGTACAACTCTCTGAATCCAATCCCATCAGGTACGGCGAAAGAAGTGTTTAAACTTGGAAAGTTATAGCCGCTAGGTAACGTGGCGACCAGTGGCAACACGGCCAGTCTATCAACACATGAGACAGCACAGAGTACAGTCAGATGAATGCATCAGAGTGAAGGTCAACGCAAGTTGCAGTAAGTTTACAGACACTGCTACTGAAACTAAACTACTGATTCATGTGAACAGTAGGCTCAACATGGATTACAGGAGAACAAGGACCCACAAAACTACATATGTGGGGTTCAGAATTACACATCTCTCTTGCATGTACATCATGGCCCCTTTACACCAACAACAAATTACAGACATATACAATATAACAGTGGAATTTAGATGAATCCAGCTTTGTTCTGTTTAAATGGGTCTGCATTAAGAACAGGTAATCACATGCTTGACATTTATTTCTGCCCATGCATGGCCTAAATGCACAATACTATAACATTTATTTCATTCTCTCTCTCTCTCACACACACACACACACACACACACACACACACACACACACACACACACACACAACATCTCTTTCCTTTTTATTCTAACAATTATAGTGTGAAGAACTTAACCTACACTTGCTAATTTCTGTTCCCAGCCACTCATGGTCTTCGCTGTTCCACGCAGCCACGTATGGAGCTGCTCTGCTCTGCTTCCCTGTCACAAACATGGTAATTATTTCTCTAGGTTATTATTACACCTGCTTTTTCCATTTATTAATAATTATGACACAGGTGTTGAACCGGTTCCACTAACATTATCATGACAGATCACGCTCACATCACAGATCAAAGTTATAGAGGTAATAACCAACCTACTCTTAACAGCTTTGGCACGTGGACGGCCTTGGAAGGTACACAAGCTGCTAGTAGGAGACAATCGCACCATGGAGCAGCCTCAGAAACCGGACCAGACTCATGGTTGTGCTAATGTTGGACAGGGCAGTGGACTGTGGGGTAGCTGTAGGCCATAACAAGGGATTCCTCCTGCCAAGGACACCTCTCCATGACTGGCCCCAAGAGTTCCCATTCACTGTGGTCCAGAGGTGGTTCCCCCATCGCCTGGCCTTTGCTGTCACAGTCAGTAAAGGTGACATACAATCCATCTAGAATACACACATTTTCACATTGCACTTTCTTTTGATTGGTAATAACCTGACCCTGAGTCTTCTGCAGGACAGGAGAACAAGAGACTTGGTGTGTTCCTGCCCCACAGTGTGTTGGGACACGGCCAGCTGTACACTGACTTCAGCAGAGACAAACCAGCAACAAGTGTGAGAGTGTTTGTGTGAGACAACCAAGATGGACTGACACCATTGCTGTTTAACATCTACTGTATCTTTTAATTAATAAATAACTCCAAAACATAACAAGCCCTGCAGCTCCGGAGATCCTTTACAACTCCCTCATTGACCCTACCAATCCACCAAACTTCCCCTCATGCCACATAAAGTGCACACCACAAGTCATGATGACACACTCAAACGTAACATCTGTCAAAAAACGTCATATTTCCTTGCCCACTCCTATGTAACAACACACTTTAAACCGACCAGAGGTTGAGCGTGCGCAGCGTGCTTAGATCTAGTAATTGTCAACAAGTCTCAAATCTTTCATTAGTTTCAAAAGTACTGGAAACTTACTCTCATAACTTTCGGCCCATCTCTTGTCATCATGAACTTTGCCAGGGAAAAAATATTTGCGAGCAGGTTGTTTACAATGGTGCCCTGCACATACATAAATAGGTATTTTATAATGCAGAGGAGTAAAATGTGTTGGGGGGGAAAAGACACTGGTAAAACACAGAAAATGTAATACATGCACAGAGACAAAACAGCCACATCAAGAAAAACAGGAAAAACCATCATTTAACAAAAACCTCAACTGTTCCAGGGTTCCAAAAAATCATCTAACCTAATTGAGTCCTGACATTTATTCCAGCTGTGAGGAGCATGGTATCTGAATGCATGACGTATGAGCCAGTGAAGTATGGTAAGCCTATACGCCTAGGGTAATGTATTGTTGTAAACGGGTGTAGTGTGCCTTAATCAACATTTTTAAAGGAGAAGACAAGTAAAATGGAAGCTTATGTATCATTGCTTTGTAAATAAACATAAGACTACCGGTATGTATAATGGGGCATCCCGGTGGCTCATTGGTAAAGCGCATACCATAAAGGCTAAGTCCTTTTTCATAGTGGTCCCGGGTTTGAATCCAGCACGGCCCGTTAACTGTATGTCATGCCCCTCTCTCTGCCCATTTTAAATCTGAATTTCAACTATACAATAAAATAGTTGCTCAAAGGACTGTATAGTGGTGAATGAGTGTGTCGACACCATTGATCACTTTATACTCCTAAACCAAGTGTAAAAGACACATGGCGTCTTTGGCCTGGCATTCACTAGTACCTTGCAGTACAGTCAACCTATTACAAAGCACCAACGGCTAGAATGTACCCAAGCACATCACCCTTTGTTGTGCTTATATGATATAGCTAGTGTCATACAAAGTTTGATTCTAAATCATCACAGATGAACAGTGTTGGGAATAACGCCGTTTAAAATAACGGCGTTAGGTAACGCCGTTCTTTTTCCAGTAACGGGGTAATCTAACTAATTACTTTTTCCGTCGTTAAAACAACGTTATCGTTACTGAACTTTAAATGCGGTGTGTTACTATGAATTGATTGAATAAACTGTGTAATCTGAACGCACCCCTGGCTCCATACTACACAAACTGCTAGTAAGGACTAGCCTGGTCCAACCAGGCCATCGTACTTCATTTCATTTGTACAGAAGGTCTGGAAGTGCTGTAATTGGCAAACGTTCACTCACTTGGAGGCGGGTGTCTGTTGAAGTTTAAAACTATTGGATCTGCCCAGTGCCACTCTGGATTAGCCAACCAATCCCATAACGTTTGGTCGTCACGTGTGTCATGAGCCGGCTTCTGGCGGTGCGTTCCAGTTGGACAGGGAACTCAGAAATTTCCGACTTCACTACATATTGTGGTCTATGGATCTACCGGTACCTGGCAACGGTAACTTGTTAGAGCCTAACGTTTAGTTATTTGGGCGAGAAAGGTTGTCGGCGTCCATACTTTCGCGAGCAGGTGCACTGGAACACAGACAGGTCGGAACTCGGAACTACCAAGTCGGAAATCTCCTTCTTCCGAGTATAAAGGAACGCAGCATTCAACTGAAACTGGAGCGCGACTTCGACGTCATCGTTCTCAGCCACTCGCTCTGTTCGCTGATTGGACACACAGAAATCTGTTCGAGCAGGATCCCAATAATACGCCCCATCACCAGACTGACTACTGAAGGGAAAATGAAATTTGGCCGGATGTAGGTAGGCGGGCGGAGCCAGGCTAAGTAAGGACACCGGGTGGGTTATTTCTTATAGTGTTTTAAGTTGTGTTTTATTCAGTGTGGATGACATTATAACTGTCAGTTAGCGCCGTCACGTCAGTCAGGCGGAGCGCCTGTTTATTGAAGTTTATTTTTCTTTCTTTCTCTGTTATGTGAGCGTGCACGTTGCCGCAGTAACCACCTATCAATCCACGGTTGAAACGTGCTTTCCCTGAGTTTGTTTGCATCGCCCTTGTGAGTAAGTGCATGGAGTTTCCCGATCTCTATAAATTATCATTTATGCACGTTATTAAACGGTCGCGATTCGCCGGTTGCAACAGCTGTTTAGCGTGTCATCACGAGCCGAATATTGCTATTGTTCTTTTCCTGGGATCTGTATGCTGCTGTGCATGTTAAAGAAGGAAATAAACATAGGATAAATCCTTACTCCTCCTCTCATCGTCTCATGCTTCATAGTCTGACGTTTTTGGCCTTAAGTGGTGTTTTAGCCGACACCCCTGAAGTGAATCCAGTGATATAGCAGATCAGCACGGTACATTCAGCAGTTTCCTCTACTACTTTTGTTGAGAACAAAATACTTGAAGTGAAGGATAAACCTCTTGCTGTCTGTTGATGTGCAATAAATATTGAGGGTTATGTAGCCTACAAGTAGGCCTACCTGGCTGTTCTACTCATTTCAACTGACTTGTGAAAACTGCTCAGAAAAATCCAAATTTTTTGACATAGACTATAGCAACTTTTTTTTTACAGTAGGCTAACGCAAATAGTTACTTTCCCTGGTAACTAGTTACTTCTATTATAAAATAATTCAGTTACTTACTCAGTTACTTTTTGGAACAAGTAGTGAGTAACTATAACTAATTACTTTTTTAAAGTAACGTTCCCAACACTGCAGATGAAGCAGCTAAGAAGAGAAACAGGATGGACATTAATTGACTCACAATAGTCTATGTGGTCGATCCCTGTGGGGAGAACAATAGCTGCCCATCTAGCCAATGACAAAGGCCAGGCCCAAACAAAGCTTTCCTTTTACATGTATGTAGCAGCCTGGAAGATCCTCTGCCATTTACTGACAGGGGGGCCTGAAAGGAAGCCCAGGGGGTCCAGTAGGCAGCCATGCATTAACTCCTTATTTTCCTTGTGCTGCTTCCAATCAATCAACAGCGTTCAGCAGGTATAGGGTCCAGAGGGGACTTCATTGTGCTGTATGGAAATGCAACGGTAGAAATGTGCGTGGGTGTGCGGCAGTGGGAAGAGCAGGCTTTCGAGGCCACTCGGACCTGTCAACATGTGGATGTGGACACACACTCACACACCAGTGTCGAATACACTGTATGTGGGAGGAAAGATGCTTTCCTCTAAAGGCCAGGACACACCGGCCCGATAATCGCCGTCATAGAGTCGGGAGGGCACGGAGACACGAATCTGTTTGGTGTGTGCCGTGAAATCGGTCGACGTTGATGTCGTCGGACTTCTTTTGTTCAATCGGCGGCGGACAGTCTTTCAGTTGGAGCAATTTGATTTGTGGAGGGCTAGCGAATCAGTGAAGCCCGGAAGTGAGGCGGGTAGCACAAACAGCTAACAACAGTTAGCCATCGTTTTAATATGTTTGTTTGTTTCGTTCAGCGAGTACTCACATGCTTCAACCCTTGTTGACTGCTCGACACCATGCTCGACACTCTCTGCTAAAAATGGTGCTCCTTATGGTCCATAAATATAAATACGTATTTCTATCTATGTTTATGGTCTAGAGAGCCGTCCCATCATTTCCGGCTTCCGTATTTTTTCGGGCCACAATACAGATTAGGGCCGCCTGCTGTTATGGAGCCATTACGTCCCGCGCAAGCGCAGAGTGTACGGAAAGGCAACAGTCGGTTTGGTGTGTTCTTTGCACTTTTTCGGCCGCGACGGGAAGACTGGAGCTCCCTGAATCGGCAGTCACCATTTTCGGGTAGTCGGACTGGTGTTTGTTTGTTTGTTTGTTTGTAACCTTTATTTAACCTCGAAAGATCAATTGAGGGGTGACCCTCTTTTACAATGACGTCGAGTACAGATACACAATATACAATGAGAATACATAACAAGTTTACACACACACACACACACACAGACAACAACAATTTAAAACATTCAGATCAATTGAATGAAATAAATAATAGCCTAATTAAAACAGTTACAAGTGTGGAGGGGTTGATTCAAAATAATACTTTTAAATTGGTTAACAGATATGAGTGTATTTATTTTAATTGTATGTTGTAGGCTGTTCCAGGAGTCAGGGGCACTATAGCTAAAAGCGGTTTTACCAAGCTCAGACCGGGCATAGGGGACATATAACATGATCATGTCAGTTGAGCGGGTTTGATAAAGCCCATCTGAAATAAGCAGCATTTCTGTCAGATAGAGTGGTAGCTTTCCAGTCAGAGCTTTATATATAAAAATATGCCAATGTGCATCACGTCTCTCCTTAAGGGAGGACCACCCAACCTTTTCATATAAAACACAATGGTGTGTATCATATGCATCTCCTGTAATGAATCTCAAAGCAGAGTGAAATACAGAGTCAAGGAGTTTAAGGCATGAACGAGATGCATGCCGATAAACCACATCACCGTAATCAAGGACAGACATAAAAACTGCCTCAATAATCCTTTTCCTACTAAACAACGGGAAGGTAGCTTTATTCCTATAAAAATATCCAATCTTTTGTCGCAGACGACAGACAAGACTTTTTATGTGAAATGTAAAAGAGAGTTTTTCATCTAGCCAGATACCAAGGTACTTATATTCAGAGACTTTTTCGATCAAAGAACCGTTTACAGCATAGATGCATGCACTATTGTCTAAATCTCTAGCCCTAGAGAACAACATGAATTTAGTTTTAGTCTGGTTAAGGACAAGTTTAAGTGAAATAAGAGCATTCTGAAGAGCATTAAAGGACAGTTGCAGGTTCTCAATAGCTGACTTTGCAGAGTCAGCAACACAATACAAGATGGTGTCATCAGCATATAAATGGATTTGACAACCACTGACAAGAGACACAATATCATTGATGTAGATGGTGAATAGTACCGGACCTAAAATTGAACCTTGTGGAACACCTTTGGTTATGGGTAAGAAACCAGATTGGATATTACCTAGCTTCACACATTGAGATCGGTCAGAAAGGTAATTACTGAACCAGCTACACGCATTTTCACTAATACCAATGTTAGCCAATTTATCTAATAGTAAAGAATGGTCTACTGTATCAAAGGCTTTACTGAGATCAATAAAGAGGGCAGCACAGTGATTACTATTATCTAAGGCAGAGACAATATTGTTAGTAACCAGAGTGATGGCAGAGATAGTGCTATGGTTAGTTCTAAAACCAGATTGGTGAACAGATAAAATAGTGTGACTTGAGAGAAATGTTTTCAATTGGTAATTAATAAGGGATTCCAGCGTTTTTGACAGACATGACAGTCTGGATATTGGCCTATAGTTATTAGGGTCAGTTTTTTCTCCCGCTTTATACAAAGGAAGGACACAAGCTGATTTCCAGATCCTTGGAATAACGCAGGAAGATATAGAAAGGTTAAAAATGTGGGTAATACACTCTGCAATTACAGGGGCTGAGAGTTGGAGAAAGAATGGGTCTAGGTTGTCTTCTCCAGTGGATTTCTTGGGGTCAATGCTTAAGAGAGCATCAAGAACCATACTGGAGGACACAGGAATAATAGAAAACTGAGGAACATCATTGGTGGTAGGCATATGAACCTGTTCAAGGGGTAGCTGGTTGTCTGCTAGAGAAGATCTAGAGTTGTCCTCTTTGAAGATATGGCCAGCAACATTAAAATGTCTATTAAAACCAGCGCAGATCTCGGTTTGATCGGTAATAAAACTATCATCAAATTTAACCTGAATTGGAATAGAAGCTGATGTAGCAGAGCTATTTTTGTTGGTTTTAACCACCTTCCAGAATTTTGCTGGGTTAGAATAGGTGTCTGTGATCAATTTTAAATAGTAGTCAGATACATTCTTCCTCACTAAGGATGTACATTTATTTCTTAAGGCTCTGAATGCAGTCCAATGTGAGGCGTTATTAGTACGTCTAGCAAGAGACCAGGCTTTGTTTCTAGTTCGGAGAAGAGATGTAAGTTCTGGACTAACCCAAGGACTGGATCTATCCTTAACTCTATACTTCTTAAAGGGGGCATGTGTATTTAAAATAGATAGAAAGGTGGAAATGAAAAAGTCTAAAGCTAGTTCGACATCAGGAATAGCCAGGGTGTTGTGAATATCACTATTATAAAGGTCATGAAGAAAGGCTTGCTTATTAAAAATGTTTAGGTTTCTCTTAATTAAAACCCTGGCTGAGGATTTTTTTATATGTGTATCACGGACACATACAATGGGACAATGGTCACTTATACCTAATTCAAGTACTCCAGATAAAGATATTTTATCACTCTTATTAGAGAAGATTAGGTCTATAAGTGTTGATCTTGAGGGTTCTTTCATGTTTGGCCTGGTTGGATTTGTGATTAACTGTGACAAATTTAGGTTAGAAGATATTTCCTTTAAATGATCAGAGGCATTTGTCAACCAATCCAGATTAAAATCACCCATAACTAAAACTTCAGAATTAGAATAGTGGGAAAGTAGGTCAGCCAAACGATCAATAGACCCAGCGTCAGCTGATGGAGGTCTATATACTCCAACAACAATGAGAGAATTACTAAAACCACAATCAATTTTGAGAGCCGGCCTTGTGTCCTGGCCTTTAGAGCCTCTGCTAGAAGCAAATCATTAAATGCGTTATGCCTTTTCTATGTATTACTTGTATATTTGACCCCTGTCTTACCTGCTTACTGCAACACATGCCTTTAGTTCCCAGTACTTCCCTGGCAGCGCTAGTGATTTCCACGTGTCAATCATTGCTAAGAATATCAAGGCCTGATCTCTCGCCATCCAGAGGCATTTCTGTATTTTGGTATTGAATTATAGCTACATAATAATCTCCCTGTATGCAAATATCGGAGATAACTTGTGGGAAACAACATCACATTACCACAATACCACTTTCAAACTGTTAACTAATGTACCCTATTGTAAAGTGTTAACCATTCATCGCCAGTAAACCACATATTTGACGTGTTTGCACCAAAGTAATGCAGTCAGTGTTCAGTTGTTTAGACCCAACTCTCAAGTCACATTAGAGTGGTTTCTTTGAGAAAGGCAGATAGGAAGGATGCAATTTGGTGTCATTCAAACAGGCCATGTACATTTCCAGTATGTTCACTTCCTGAATGTGGCGTGGTTCTTGCTCTAGTCTACACATTGTATCACAGTTCTCTACAACAGCAATTCACACAGACATCACATTGAGCCTATTCTTCAACCTTAATCCAGGAACAGGGATAACAAAACAGAAAGAACATGCAATACATTATTTAATTAAAAGGAATAAATAGGTCTATATATATATATAATTAAAAAAGAGCTTTATAAGGTCATATGCCTAGCCATGTAGCTAAAGCATCTGTTTAATCAAATCACAATTAAGTCATGTTGACCAACTTCATTGTTTTTTCAAACATAAATAGTCAGTGTTGTTTTGTCTGGTTTCATAATTAAAGCTGTGCCTACCTGATTAATAGTATAGTAGCTAAACTAGTTAAGAGTTGAGAATACCCTCATATTAATTTATGATATTAATTGTGTGGGATTCTGTCCATAGAAAAGTCAAACTTAGAGAACAAGCTGACATTAGATTAGAGTCAGCCGTTAGATGCTGACTCTTATCTGATTCCAAAGTAAATGGAAAGTAAGTAAACAAACATAGCCAAGAGCTCTGTAAACTGCTATCTAAACACAGAGAATGTAAATGAGGCCCAACGTAGCATCGAAAAACGCGCCGACCTTTATATCTATTTTGCTGGTTCAGTGGCAGACAGTATATATTTACATTTTAGCCTACATTTTTAATGGCGTTTGTCACAGTGTCTCTCCAACCTCTACCTATACACTGGTAAACGTCTTGTCCTTTGTGCTACACATTCTCTTGGTCACTGATAAGCTAAAAAAAAAACTATTCAACGATATCATCTCAAGTTTATATTGTATTATGATTATATGAGTGTCTGTTGTCTGGCTGGTGTTTGAGGAGACAACTTTATGAAAGAGTAGAATGAGTCATTAGCATGTGGCTGATAATAACAGGGATGACGGGCAGAACAAGACAATGTAATCCTAATGAAAGATAAAGAGGGTCTCCCTGATGCATTTCTCATATGCACTCCACTTGCCCTGGGACTTTAAAGCAGGGAGTGAAATTAAGTGGGCGTAATAAGTCTTTGGATCAGTTTTTTCTCATTGTCTGTGTGCTCTGAGCTGGTTGGTTTCTGTGCTCACTGCATGTGCAGCAGGGTTTCTCAAGTGTATTTCAGTATTGTGTTGTAGAGTCATACAGTCAAGTTGACTGACATGTGGACAAGGGTCACTCAAACCCTTTTAGGTTAAAGGCCTACTTTTTTAAGGTGTATTGAACTCTGAGATCCTATGTAGTATAAATGTGCAACAATTTTAGAAATCGGTTCATCCTAGCCTGAGAAAAGGCAGAAAGAGTGTGTTATTGTCTCACTGTTTCAAGACTGAGGGAAGAAAAACTTAATTCATTATATTATAATAGCGATTTTATAATTATAGAACTGTTTGGGTGAAGTATTCCTTTAATATATAAATTATGTGGACTGATAAAAGCACTTTTATTGTGTGATTGTTTTCAATTCAAAATGATTATTGATTAATGTTATGACGAGTAGGAAAATCTTAAAGGTTTGGGGTATTACTTAGTTGGATGAATGCATGTATTTGCCAGTCAGCAGTTTATTTATTTAATTACTGCCATGTTGTGGTTGCCTTTTGCGAGGGACTTTCGAAAGATGTGTTTTATGATGACGCTGTGGTTTGATCCTAGTTTGTTGTACCGTGTAATGTAACAAGAAAAATACCGTAACACAATTGACCTTATGTAAGGGGGAGAGTTTGTTCGGAAACATGGTGCATGTTTTGATAATGTTACATACTGTACATTGCAAACAGAAATTATGCTAATAAAAAAGTTAGAGTTGGTAATAAGTGTATAATCATACATTGCTTCCAAATGAACTGATGAGTAATGTCATTGAAATCATAACTATTAATTAATATAGCTATTCTATATTCTTCTTTATACCTCTTTTATTTCTTAATATGCACCAGTTTAGGCTCTGTGATAAATTACATGTTTGTGGATATGCAATAGGTTTCATTTTATGTTTTTGCCTGGCTTTGTTTGATTGGCTTTGCATGTGTGAGTGTGTGTGTGCGTGTTGTGACATTGTATGTTTTTGATGTGCATTGAACATCTTATCACCAACTCCTTTGAAAAAGTCTGTGTGTGCGTGTGTGTTGTTTGTCTGGGATGGAAGCTTGGCCTGTAATGATATAAGAAGGGAAGATGCTGCTGACCAGTGGCTATTGTCAATGCATCTCAGTTTGTGTATGTGTGTGTGTGCATGTGTGTGTGCACGCATGTCGGTTCGTGCCTTTCTTTGCAGGAACTGACCAGGGGAGGTGAGAGGTGAAAGTGACAGGGAGACAGAGGTCGCAGCTGTGTGTCTGTCTGTGTGTGTGTGTGTGTGTGTGTGTGCGTGCGTGCGTGTGCGTGTAGAGAGACAGAGGGCAGACGTTGGCCTGGTATGTCTCCCCGTTTGGCATAATAAAGACCATGTGGAGTAAGACAAACTGTGACCGCTGTGCTCGGCGGAGGATGAAAATCCATTATACACAAAGCGGCTACACACACACACACACACAGACACAAACACACGCACACACACACTCAATTTCATAGAGAATGAAAAAAAAGAATAGTGAGAACATGAAGAGGAGTGAGAGAGAGGGGGAGGAAGAGGACGTGTCTGAAAAGCTGGCTCATTTATAATGCATATGCCAAGCTTGGGCTTTGAACAACAAACCCAGTTCCCTCTCTCTCTCTCTCTCTCTCCCCTCAGCAGTGAAGGGGAAAACCCACAGCCTGCTCAGACAAGCAGGGACATGCTGGAGGAGAAGGTTTACCCATTGTGGAGCACACTCACTAGCTAATAACAGCTTCCCAATAGATGGAGTGTGAGATTTTTGCTAATTCATTTTTTGTCTCGTCTATGCTATGTTTGAGCATGCATACGAGTTACCATTATACTGAATGTGCACCCCACCTTTAACCCGAGTGGTATTCCTAATACCAAACTCCCGAGATCCAAAGTGATATTGTCACTTTTTATTCAACACTGATGGTTAGCTTACCAGGCTAAAGCAATGCAGCTACACTGCCCATTACTGTGAGAAGCTAATTTACGTGCATGGCCTCAAGGTGGTTGATTGGCACAGTCAGAGACTTTCTAAATTTAATTTGAAAATAGCTAAACAACACTTGATCTTGTCGCTTCTTAGCAATTATTTTAGTCAATAAAATGTGTTTGCTGGTAGTAGAAATGATGGCTAGTCAAATACTTCAAGAAGCAAATACTAGGTAATGAGTTTATTATGGCACCACCATATCCTGGCTCACTTTCACTTTGTTTTTTTAAATTTGGAAAACCTGTTTAAATGGGTGATATACATCAAGTAATGGCTAGTTTGGTGACAAGCAAGGTGCACCACATTAATAAAATATAGATATGCACTCTGCAAGGGCATGGATTCTCCCTCCCCTGTTTGTATAGTAAGGTAGTGTGTGTGTGTGTGTGTGTGTGTGTGTGTGTGTGTGTGTGTGTGTGTGTGTGTGTGTGTGTGTGTGTGTGTGTGTGTGTGTGTGTGTGTGTGTGTGTGTGTGTGTGTGTGTGTGTGTGTGTGTGTGTGTGTGTGTGTGTCTAGATGGAGGTCCATGACATGTAGGTCAAAGTGTGGAAGATGCCAGACATGCTTTGCTCTTAACACTGACTGTGTGCTGCCAGACAGGTTTGTCTGCAGATGAATGGTCAGCAGCACTGAGCTTTTTAAATGTGCTGTATACCTGGGATGGATGAGAGTTGTCATCTCCTTACTCTGCATGTACCCATACAGAAGTAATACACACTTTTCTCACAGAACAGAATAAACTTGTATCTCTATAAATATGTCCGTCCTCACTGACTGTGGCACTCTGACATACTGTACATCAATGTAACACAAGCACCTATTTTATTCACTCTAAATATGTACATTTTTCTCAGGTGGGTCTAGTGAATTGTGGTACACCTCGACAGCTATTCAGATCACACAAATTCAGAAACACGAATTGCATCTACAATGATCAGTCGAGTGCCTCGGTTTTGCTGAAGAAAAGTGCAAGCTGTTAAAAAGAAGAGAACAATGCAAAACAAACTTCTTCTGGATGTAAAAACCTTTTATGATCAGAATCCATAAAAAAGCAAGAATAAAAAGCTTTCCTGTAAAGGTAAGGATTAACCTGATTAACTTTGGTGTTTGTTCTCTGTATTACAACATGCCAAGGCACAATGCTGACGGCACTATTTTAGAAATACTAATGTCAAAGGCCTAACAGGGCAAAACGAACTTGCAAAGATTGTGAACATTGCTTATAGACTAACCCTGCGTTTCAATAATATATTTAGTATGCCAGAAAAAGATTTAGGATGTCCAAATACATGCACGTCGATTGTAGTATGCTGAAAATACATAAATGCCCCACTAACTCCAATAGCATTTTGGAGTATTCGTCTTTATTCTTGACATTTCTCGACATAATGGAAAAAAAAACTTCCTTGTCTGATTTTTTTTCCCCTCCTGTGGCCCTAAAACTCTTCTGTACTTTAGTATGTAATGTAGTAAAAAGAAAAAGTATGTGATTTGGAACGCAGGGTATGATACAACCAAACGGTGCTACTTAATTAATTACCCTGTTCCTGTTGTACTGTTTTCTTTTTAATAATTATTATGCACTTGCCAAAGTAGCACTGCAATTTCATTGGATACCTGTTATGCAATGACAATAAAGATTCTATTCTATTCTACGAGGAACTTTTAAATATTTCTGAAACAGTCAAACTTTTCCTCTGATGATCATAAATTACATGTAACAGCAAACGAGACCATCAGTGCAAAGAATGCTATTTGTATATATAAAAAAAAAATTTAAGATATTTTTTGGGGCATTTTTATGCTTTATTGATAGTGTAGAGACAGAGTTGAAATGGGGCAGAGAGGGGAGTGACATGCAGAGAACGACCGTGGGCTGGAATCGAACCCGGGTCCCCTGCTGGCCGAGGCCCATGGGGGGGACGCCCTACCAAGTGAGCTAAGGGCGCCCCCTATACAGTTTTTCTTAATGCCTTTGTCATGGGTACGCTCACCCAGGAACAACAGCTGGCGTGGTAAACACACTACCGCTGTTGTCCAAAGGGGGCGCAATAATGAACACAAACTGAAAGTAACTCGGACCGAAAATGAATGTGTTTTAGAGGCAGTGCTACTTAGCTTCAGCTAGCTAACGGTTTTGGGTGGAAAAAAATGCAAAAACAGCCGACATGAATAACGCACATGCAATGCACATGGAGCACTGTTTTATCAGTATTAATAGGGCACTATGGTAAAACTGTGTCAGACAGTCCGACAGTACATATGACCTGACATCATTGAAAATAAGGGTCACCCCTCAATTGATCCCTCGAGTATAAATACAGGCTTAATGAACTAAATAAATAAATACAAGGTTCAACACATGCATCCTGTGTCAGCTTTATAGATATATATAAAAGAGAGAAAAGCTCTATTAGACGATACAGTGTGGACCAAATGCTAGGGGGGAAGAGAAGCTTTCTTACCGTGGTGGAATGTTGGCTCTCCATTTTGTGCCGTGTGGTTAATGGCAGCCATTACTTCAAGGTTTTAATGACTCATCAGTGAGGGTGGAAAAAAAGATGATCTTCTATGAAGCCCTTCAAATCAATTTGAGATTAGATTCAAATCTGATGCAGCCTATTCTCAATATGTAACTTATCTGATGTAACACTATACTCCCAAATCTGTAGTATAGAATATCTTAAAATGTAACATTGTGTCACACTTACTTTTTTAATTACAGGTGGAAAATAGCAGTTTGCTAAAACCTGGTACAATGCATCTCTCCTTGCTCTAAACAAGGTTAATGTTTCTTTTGTACATTGTCCCTGTTCAAATAAAGTTACATTACACTTATAAAAGCCATACAGTGTATGGCTTTTATATCTTCCTCTGGCTTAGTAGCAGAGGCCTTCTTTTTAGTGAATCCTTTGACCACTGGAAGCAGTATATGCAAACCCCATCTGTTGTGCATTTGGCTAAAAAACACTTGTCAGCTCTTTTCCGCGGTGGTAAGATTGCTTCCTAATAATATGGTTTATAGGGCCAGCTTTTCTGTGGGCCCGTGTTGGATGTTTCCATTTGAAACGTATCATTAGAGCCTGCTCTCTCCCTCTACATTTACTATCTTGCAACAAAAGCATGTGTTTAAACGTCAGTGTTTCCAAACGGACCACATGACATGAGGGAAGGAGATGGGGGGAGGGGAGGACAGGCAGAGTTCTTCTGTTATGACTGACAGGAGAGCATTATAAGTGATGCCAGCTAGTTTAACACACACACAGTCAGCTTTGGATAAATCAGCATATTACAGTTCCAATTTAATCAGGGCATGCACTTATAACCCAGTTTTTTACTAATATGATGTTCAAATACATTTAGAGGGCAGGTGTCATAGCTGCCATTTGACTATTAGATTCAGCGTATTATTAAAGCATCAAGCGATATGGATTTTGAAGGTCCACACTGATCTTTAACAGGATATATAGGTCAATTGAGTTCAATGTATTTACATTGCACTTCTGTGCTTGTTGCTTCTTCAACACGATTAAGGACAAAAACATCCCAACTATTATTATTGCAGTTCAGTTGCTGAAAAGTCTGCTTTCTGTTAGTGTCAAAGGCTATGAGTGGGGCATTGTTGCTCTTGTATGCCAGGCCTGATATGGTGTGTCTGCTTACTGAATCAGTGTGTACGTATTCAGGTTTCCACCTTGAAGATTTTATTGTCATTTATGCATTACAGGATTGCACAATTTTTTTCAGGGCCCAAGGTCCTGGAAATCAGCTGGTAATTCTGCTGTGGAATCTGCCCTGACACAGGTTGGCTGTGTTGTCAATTAGTGAAACAATTAGCCCATTAATGGATTACCCCCCCCCCCCCCCACACACACACACACACTACAATGATCTGCATCTGTTAACATAGTTCAACCAAAAAAATATGTTTTCCTACATTTTGAGGAACTCCTGCTATCCTCCATCTCATTTGTGATTATAAACTTGATATGTTAAGGTCTCGAACTGTTGACCAGAACGAAAAGAAACCAATTTGTGACAAATTGTGAAAAAGATTTCCTGACATTTAATGGAATTACATGTTTTTAATTGTGCTTTAGTGGTGCCTAATACCAAATAAATGTGTTATTAATCAATAACCATAAGGACACTACCTCACAAAATACCTAGGGCCTTTGAGCCTTGCCAAATTATATTTAGTTTAAAGAAGAAACATTCTTTAAGCTTTTTTCAATTTTATAGAGAAAAAGACACATTTCTACAATGCAGACAAAGGTTGCTTTGAAATACAGTATACCATGCAGTCAATATCTGATCCAACAAAGGCCAGATAGCAAATGTGTGCTCTGACAAAAAAAAGCATTCATTGCTACTGATAATTTTTTCAAGTGATCAATTCATTGATTAGTCTGTAGTTTCTTAAAAAAGGGTCTTAATATCCTAAAGTGTGTCTTTTTTGAGCAGCAAAACACAAAGACAGTCAGTATACAATGACAGAAAACCCATTTGCTTGAACCAGTGAATGTTTGACATGTGTGAAGCAGCCATTGTTACCAACCAACTAACTAAATGCCTGACATCATGGCAATCAAACACCACATCTTTCAAAGAACTTGATGAGTATCTTGATGAAGCCATTCCCTTGTACATCATCACCACCCAGAAGCAGCAGATTACTATCTTTGTAGCAGGCAGGCTGTATAAGAATAGGTTCAAGCAGCACTTCTAATTAGTGATAAGGCAGGCCAAGTCCCCCTCTGTCTGACCGACACAGCCTACATTCAATAATTAGGCCACTGTGATAATCCTGCCGCCTCCGAGCTCTTTAAGAAGCAGAGAGAGAGAGAGGGGTCAAATGTTCACAAAACTATTCCACGTAAACAGCATGTCGGCATCAGCACAACTCAAACACACACACACACACACACACACACACACACACATGGCAGGAAGGAGAAGCACACACCTCCTGAATGTACCTCTTTTATTGGACGTATATAGAAATACTTAAAAAAACATGAAGTAGCACCATTACTTACTTTTTTTAGAATCATGTATAACTTTAAATGTCAGAAAAATAAAACTCTTGATACATTTTCAAATCTTATCTCAGCAAATATAATATTAGTATTTCGACCATGAGGTTAAAAGGCCCGTTATCATAAAATAAAATATACTTTGTTCCTTAAACTTTTGCTCAATAAAGTACATTTACGCTCAAGTAACTTCACCTACATATACATAATAAACAAGTGGTAAACAAATGTATTAAAATAGAAATACTAAAACTATAGTGGTGCAACAGAAGCCTGTAATCCCCACCGGAATCTAATTCATACAAATATTTTTAAGAAAGCATAAATGGTTTCTTTGTGTTCAACGTAGTAAGTTTTGTACATTTCAATGTTTCATAATAATATAGAATAAAATATGCTTTATATTACTGAATAAAAATATGCTGGGTGAAGCAGATTTAAAAGACATTTTTGCTGAACTTATAAAAAACTCCATCCCCAACAGAATACTGTCAAATGCAATACATATTTTGTGGACTCTGATTCCTCCCACAGTCACGTGATATTAAAATAATACAGTGATCACTGCCATAAGGCCATACTAAAAAATAAACAATATTTCAACCCAGCTACAAAAAAGTTCACAGAACTTAAATTAAAAATATCTGTAAACATCTTTGCAATAAGAAATATAATCTTTCAAGTCAACAAAGAATAAAATACTTCAATCTGTATTGTCATTTCAAATGTTCAACTTGTGGAAATTGATTCTATACAAGTATATGTAGGATATGTTGTTGCTCTCCCTCATGTTGTGTCTGGAGCTGCAGTATCTTTGTACATAGTCAATAGTCCTGTTTGGCTGAAGTGTCCATGTTTCCAGCCATGGCCTCTACTCTTTACTACATTCCATCAGTAAAACTAGAAGGCTCAGCCAGCTAACAGTCTAGACTTCTTTAACCTACGTACCTCCGTCACTGTGTCACTTCATAAATATGAGGTACGATTTAATAGAACTATTGGTTACTATGCTGTAATATTTAAAACATGCACTAAGATGTTGAAAATATTTCCCCAAGCTACAGAATATGATAAACAAGCCCAAAGAGGGGCTTGTGTCCCTTCTTGTGGATACTGCAGCCTCTTGCATACATATGTATCTCTATGTACACTTTCCAAAACTGATGATTTGGTGAGCTCCAATTAAAGCAGTATGGAGAGTCTGATGTCGCTGTTGGAGCCATCAAAAGAGTTTCACACTTTTTATGAAAATATACGTATAGCCTGAGTGACGCCAGTGTGGCAGACGGGGCATTTGGGCTCGCTCCTGCCACAGATCCGATTGGCACATTCCATACAGAAGAGGTTGTGTCCGCAGGGGACCAGGGCTGCGATGACCTCGCTCTCAAAGCACACAGAGCAGTCACGGCTGCCTTTACGACTGGTGACGGAGGAAGTGGAGGAGGAGGAGGAGGAGGAAGAGCCCAATGAGTCGCATGGAACCCCAGGCAGGTGAGGGCCTGGCAGGGAGTAACCATTGAAACCCAGCGGACCTCCTCCTGGGTCACTGCGCACCCTTTGGGATAAAGCATGCTCACTGGGGCCTCCACTATGGCTCTGAAGCGGGGGAGACAGTCTGGTCGGTGGGGAGCAACCGTTAGCCCTGCGCTGGCTCACTGCTATCCCGTTGGCATTAGTGTTGGTGGGGAACATGGCTGTGGTAGAGGTGGGCGAAGTGCTCATGCGACTGTCGTACTGGGACCACAGGAGGCCCGGTGGGGCCGGCTTGGAGTCGAACCCTGGCGAGGATTCAAAGGTTAGTTCAGTGCAGTCGGGTGAGATCACTTCGCTAGCGTAAACGAAGCTGTTGCCATTGGTGTTGACGTTGATGTTGTTGTTATTGTTGTTGTTGTTATTGGTGTAGCTGAGAGCGGGGCTGGGCGGGCTGTAGTCAGCCATGCGAGAGCCGCTGGTCCCGAAGCAGGAATCTGTGGAGGCGCTGCCCAGGGAGGAGGACGAGTCGTTGCGGTAGTTGGAGAAAGGTTTGCGGGCCGAGGCAGGGGTCATCCCCGCGCTGGGCTTTGACCACAGGGAGTGTCCGTGCAGGTCAAAGCCCACGTCTGTCCCGTTGGCGTGGAAGTCGTTTTCATCCTGCAGCTCGATGAGGCCTCCTGTCCTGACCGCGATGTGGGCTTCTATCTCTTCACGTGCTCGGTCCACGTTCTCCGGCATCCCCGTCACCTCAAACACCGGCTCTTTGTCTCGGCTGGGCGTCACGATGTAGGTGTGGGTCTGCTGCTGGATGCGCTTGATGGTGGCTCCCTTGGGGCCCACGACCAGCCCGACCACGCGGTAAGGCACCCGCACCTGGATGGTGGTCTGTCCGGGCAGGTTGGGCGGTCCAGGGACCGGGGTGGAGCTGCTGCTGCTGCTGCCACTGCTGCTGCCGTTCACACTGGTGTTCTTGTTCCTGGAGGCTCGGATCATGGAGAAGTGCTCTGCGGCAGAGATGATCTCCCTCCTGGCCATAGCCACGTCCTCCCTACGGCCCGTCACCACAAACACAGGCTCCTCCCCTCGCACTGGGGTCTTGATGTATGTGTTGGTCTTGGCTCGCAGCGCTTTGATCTTGCAACCTGGAGGAGTGGAAGCAAAGAGGCAGAAATTAGATCAGGTTCTAAAACAGCTTGCTTCTTATCTTGAATATACACCGTGTGCAAAAATTTTAGGCAAGTTGTATTTTTGAGGATTAATTTTATTATTGAACAACTACAGTGCTCTCGGTCAATCCAAAATGTTAATGAACCTAAACCTGAATGTTTACAAAAGTAAAAGTGAGGTTTTGTCTTTCTTACGAGAATATATATATGTTTTGCTATTATTAGGCAACTATTAGTATGCAGAATTATTCTGCAACTAAATAAAAAAACGAAATTTTTCCCATCTCACTTGTTTATTTTCATCTGTTAAAGTGAGAATAATAAAACAACTCAATTTACAAATAAAAATGTACGACATGTCTACAAAAAAAATCAGTGACCAATATAGCCACCCTTCTTTTCAATAACTGTCACAAGCCTTCCATTCATGGAGTCTGTCAGTTTCTTGATCTGTTGACAATCAACTTTTTGTGCAGCAGCAACCACAGCCTCCCAGACACTGTTCCGAGAGGTCTACTGATTTCCTTCACTGTAAATATCCCATTTAAGCAGGGCCCACAGGTTCTCAATAGGGTTTAAGTCAGGTGAGGAAGTGGGTCATGTCATTATTTTTTCATCCTTAAGGCCTTTACTGGCTAGCCATGCAATTGAGTACTTCGATGCATGTGATGGAGCATTGTCCTGCATAAAAATCATGGTCTTCCTGAAAGATGCAGACTTTTTCCTGTACCACTGCTTGAAGAAAGTATCTTCTAGAAACTGGCAGTAGGTTTGGGAGTTGATTTTGAGGCCATCTTCAACCCGAAAAGGTCCAACTAGCTCATCTTTTTTTTCGATATTGTTTTGCCATTTTTATGCTTTATTGACAGTGTAGAGACAGAGTTGAAATGGGGCAGAGAGGGGAGTGACATGCAGAGAACAACCGTGGACTGGAATCGAACCCGGGTCCGCTGCCAACTGAGGGGGGAACGCCCTACCAACTGAGCTAAGGGCGCCCCCTACTAGCTCATCTTTAAAGGCAACTATTAGTATCTTTAAAGATGAGCAGGGGGGCGCGCCCCACAGTTTGATAACCACTGTCATAAGGGATAGAATTTTGACTGGGTTTTTTGAACACGTTTTCAGAACGGTGGAGGTGGAGAAAAAGAGAGGGTTGTTTTTCTCAGATCTTTGGAGTCTGTAGACACAACCATATTAATGTTGAAAAACCATGAAAAGGTGCAATTTGCATACTAGGTGACCTTAAAATCACTACTAATAGACTATGCAAAATAGCTGCTGTATGTTTATTATTATCTCGCAAAATGCCATTTGCCTCAGAAATTGGATGACACCAACGATTTGAAGAATAACAAATTCAAACCACAGGCTGCGCACATACAGCGGCACAGCAATAATTCACTGAAGAAAACTACTGGCTTGTGAATCTGTGACCGGCCCTGTTCTTTAACTACAATATAGTAAATGCACATCTGCAGCAGATGTTGTTTGACTTGTGATTCTTATTTTACACTAGACTGGCATCGTGGTGAGAGGGGAAAAGCCACTTAATCACTTCATAGCCTGCCAGCAGTTCCATTCCAACACCATCCAACACATACATCACTTTATGATCAAAATAGGATTGCTTGAGGAAACAAAGAATGACATAAGTAGAAGGGCAGAGCCAGCTGAGAGGAACAGGGTGATGTAACCAGCAATGTAGAAGATGGTTGAGCCACCTTAAGTCCATTTACACAGACAGTAGTCCTGGTTAGCATATGTTAAATGGGGATAAGGTGCATTGTATGATGTTGACTGCCTTTAAATAATCCCAGGAAGCCAAAAGAAAATCTAGGTTAATTAACTCCCCCACTAATAACCTGACATAACCAAACAAAGGAAGGCCTCTGATGTAAACACATGTATTTCACGTAGGTCCCACTATTATTTCCATGTTAAGGTGGGAGCTGGTGGTTCCTTAACAGCTCCTTTGTTTTTCTGGGAACAACAACAGGAGCAGCAGCAGCAGCAGTATTGCAGGCAGCGAGAAGCAGGTTCCGCATATGTAACCAAGCACGAGTGCCGCCCTGCAGCCCTCCAGACTGGAAGAGACTGTGTGTGAGCAACGCCTGTGCAGCTATGGGCGTCCTGCCTGTGGCTGTAGGTAACACGGCCCCACCATCCGTCCTTGTTAACAAAGGAGCCACATGTCTGGGGGTTGTTGAGAGCCGGCGGTGTTGCCTCTGAGCTCTGTAATAGTTAGGTGACCTACATGTTCTAATTGACCAGATCATGACCGAATAAACTGTCATGCCAGCGGTCATCTCCCCAATCCAGTTCACTGAGCTTTCGATAATGGAACTTGCCTAGAAAATAATTACATGGTTTGAGGTTCTCTTCAATTCTGCATTGACAGACATATCCCAACAGGCAATGTTTTCACTTAAATGTCAACTATAAGACTGGGTCGCGATAATAAACGAGTATGTGATAGTGTAATGGCATTCTATTCCTCCCACACAGTATAATAAAGAGGGATGTGCTCCTGGCTGAAGTAAAGTAGCCTAGGGTACTCAATGCATGGCCACCTGCATAACATGAACACATCAAATCAATCCTCAAGCTGCCAACAAGACACAGTGAAATAGGCTACACACCCTGTCGGCCCACGATCTCGGCCACATGTTCGGAGCTGGGCACGGGGACACACTCGGTCATGTTGACGCTCCTCTTGCGGGGCTCTTGGCTGTCATCGTCGTCGTCGAACAGCGGGCTGTCGTCGTTGTCCAAGCCGAGCAGGGAGAAGTGATCCAGGGCGATCTGCAGGGAGAGCTGCTCCTCCAGCGCATCGCCCTGCTGGACGCCGCTGTCTGCGTACAGCGAGCTGGGCATTTTGGTCACTTGGCAGAGGCGGTAGTATAACGATAATTTGTTTTGCAAAAAATAAAATAGGGTCAAAATGAGTGATCCTGTGTGTCAGTGCTAATAGCCTAAATCAGTGCGGCTGAGGAGAGGAGGTGGGGCGGGGAGGGGGGAGAGGAGAGGAAAAACAGTGCAAGGAGCGACACAAAAAAACATCCACCTCCTTTGTTTGTCCCGATAGAAACTATATCAGACGTCCCGGGTTCAAAGGCGTTTGCCGAGCCGGCCTTTCCTTCTGCCTGCACGGGGGGAACACGCGTTAAGTCCAGCGCCAGCGGTGGAGAGACAGAGAGATAGAAACAGCTGATATATATTCCTCACAGACAGACAAAAGGCTCCGTGACCCGGCTGGCTTCCCCTTAGGTGCTCTCTGTTGCTTCTGTCTGTGTGTCTCTATCGCTCTCATAGCCAGACACATACAGGGAGAGATGTGCGAGGTGACGTCACCGCCATGGCAGGGGGGACGATGCGGTGCGAGCTCGTTTGCATAGCCGACAGCTGATTGGCTAGTCGGGCGTGGAGTGGGAGGAGACCGCTTCTTTGTTGTCAGTCTTTTTTTTCTTTGTCTCACTCTTTCTGTTTACTCATTCACTTTATAGTTAGAAGATGATTATTAGCATGACATATAGCCTACAGTATTAGGATAGGCCTATGTAGTGCCACAACAATGCATATTAAGAAGAATATTCAACTAAATAACTCAAGAGGCCTAATGTTTATAAAGCACTATCTTTAGGCTACATATTTTGTTCTCCTTCCATGGCCTGCCTACAATCTCTTCTGTCTGAAAGTCTTCTTCTCTGTTTTTCTGGAATAGAGAAAGTTTGAATATATATATTTTAAGATTCACAATTTTAAAGAAAGCGAAAAATAAATAAATGGTTTGTTAGTGTTTTAGTACCAAAGAAGGTTTACTGCTTTGAAGAACAATAGCCTACAAGCCTAGCCAACAATAGGCTACAGTTGACTAGAAGCTTAATGTCAGAGAGAATTAATTAACATGATTATTAACATGTTAGAAATATGTAACTCGGCTCAGAAACAGTTGATCTGCTACAACAAATAGCCCAAATCCTAAAACGGTCTATTGGATATCTGTTATAGTAGATATATTGCAGTTTCTTCATGTTTGACCTCTGTGCTCTTATTTCTGTGTGCACTACAGTGTATGTGCATATAAGGGATTCCTTATTCCGTTAATTATTAAGCCTTGTGTAAAGAATTGGCTAACACGTTTACATCATATGTTATGTCCCACAGTGACCACATACTGTGGCCTAGGAAAGGTCAGATTATTAAGAGATTTAGATGATGCAAGCTCCTCTTAAACAATAGTCAACATTCATTGAGCAAATTTGAAATGAAAACACTCAATATTCAATTTGTAAGTTAAAATGCAGTGAAATAACAATACAAATGAATATGTTGACTTAATAAATAATGGCTATAGAAAAAAGTATATGGGCTCATGTGATGAGAAGATTCAAACCTATTGCCAGCCTGACTTAGCTTAAGTTATAAACTCTTGGACATCAGCTGCGTTCTTTGTTTTGGAACTATGTGAAGCTGCATCGCTCCTATTTCAAAAATAAAATGGATTTAACCAACCATTTATTTTTCCTCTAGAAAATTTAATGTTTTCACTGTGTGACAATACAGTATTTTCCAGTATTGTGTGTCAGTAGTTTCTCAACGGTGACTTTTACAATGTGTCACGTTGAGTTGCCATATATCTAAAGTCTTCTCAAGTTTAAACTGTGTTTTTGTTAAAGATAAGTTCACAATAGTTATCATATTGATTTGGTAAGTGATTGCTATTATATGTGGTGAAAATGCTTCCAGCCTTTGTGTAATAACGTTTGAAAATGGCATTTTAATACAGCTCTGATACAAAATGTGCAAAATCTGGTGACAATAGCATCGGGCGGTTTGCATATGATTTTTCTCAGTATATAGTGTGGTATTATGAAGCCTTAACACTACTACCATTGAAGGGTTGTTGGCCCTTTGTGGAAGGCCAGAGAGAGAGAGAGGAGGGGAGAGGGGGAGTGAGGAGGTGGGAGGAGGGTTGATATGGGCACAAAGGGGATTTGAAGCCGATTCAGAACCGTTGACAACAGAAGCACTTTGCTTTGTCACCCCACTCCTCGGGGACAATAGCAATGCTAATGAGGAAAGCACTCAGGACTGGAGGAGGTGATGGGATGGGACCTCTTGTTAATATTTGACACCTCAGCTCCCCTCCCCATTCCTAGCAATCCACAATCTCAGTTAATTCTATAAAGGCAGAGGAGTGTTTCCCATACACTTTCTTAGGCCCTGTTCTCACGGTGAAAACGTGACAGTTTTCCCGTTTTTGTTTTTTTTTAAAACCCCATTCAGACACAATTTATCTGACATCTTCACCCGTACACATGTTTTCAGAGGAAACGGGACAAAATCGATGTAGTAAGCATGCCAGGCCAGCAGTTGGCGGTACAAGGTAGTAGTAAATAGCATTTCCGGTGCATCCGGTGTCGGCTGTAAGAATTAAATAAAAAGGCGCGCCTGCGCAAGAACGATTAGTTTTCTCAGCTCTGTGAAAAACAACAACAAACATGGCGACCGGTGTTCACAGCATTGGTGCAGCAATTCCATATTTTGTTGTAGGAGCGATTGTCGTTGTAGGCACGATAACAAACTCATCAGCAACAGCACAGCGAATACAGCTCGGTGATCCGCCATTGTTGTTGTTGTTTTCCAACTGGCGCACATGGACCTACAAAGACGGCGCATGCCCATTTATCTCCAAACGCAATGCGCATGTGTGAGGGTGGAGCCGTGGCGTCAGCGTTACCAGGGGAAATGGTTTCGGTGTTTACAAGAAACCAAAACCGTTGTGTTTTCCAAAAAATCCTCCCTGGGAGGTGATCTCAAAAACTTGCGGTTTCATGCCTGCGTTTGCTGTTTTCATGTACATGATATAGTGCAACCGCGGGAATTTTTCCGCGTTTGCACCGTTTCGTGTTGCCGTGAGAACAGGGCCTTAAATCCTGAACTACAAATAATGCATTTGATAAGATTTGGAATCATGGAAAGAATATTTGTTTCCAAAAATGAGTAACTTCTCTATATCTTGAATGTTCAAGGCTTTATTTGAGTCATTTCCCCAAGAGATGTCTTGAAATTAGTTTTTTTGTTTTAGAAAAGTTGTGTTTAAAGTTCATTCTCGACTTAGAAGCAGGAGTTAAAAAAAAATCATAATTTTCTCACCCATGCTGAAGACCAGAGAAAGAAATAGGCCTGCTCTAGGATAATTTGAGGAAGTAACAAGTTGACCCAGAATTTACAACTACCACGGTCTAATTGCGGACATTCAGACTCACAGTTTTTTACAAATTATATCATAAAATAATGTCTATTTCAATTATTTTACAATGACCTGCAATGGCCAGCAAAAGGGCAATTTTTGTAAATCAGCTTTTTGTTTTACTTTCTGATTTTTTAACATAATTATCTAGCTATGATATCCAGGTCCAGTCTAAAAATGCATTACTGGTTGGAGCTAAGTATCTACATTAGCCCCTCTGTAATGTTTGTTTGTGTCCACAGTTCTGCTCAGACGATCTGATGAAATAAACTGCCACTGAATTGAAGAATAGTGTTAACAGAATTTAGTTTGCTTTATGATTGTATAATATTTTAATGCACAATACATGCTTTCTGGCTGTTGAACTTTGTCCCAAAGAACTCCAAAGTGTTTTGCTACAAGTTGTTGTTTAGCCTTGAAGAAGAAACTGCCTAATAAGATTTTGGCACATACAGAGGTATGACGCATTCATGCACAGTAGTTGAGGAGAAAAGACTCCCTAAATTTCCCATATCCTGTTATCTGCCTAATTAAAAATGTTTCTGCTTTCGCCAGCAAAACGGGCTGGACACACAAACCGAGTGTATACGCCTACACATTTCACTACATATAATCTCTGTACACTGTTCATTCGATGTATTCAATCATGTAAGCCCACTTGCGATACATGTTGTTTGACCCTTGTATGCTGTTTGCAAGTAAATTCACCTGCTTCCAAGAAGGCCTGACTCAGTTTCAATTATTCAAACACTTGGGTAGTTTGATGAAATAATTCTAGTAACAAATAGCATTTGCTCTGTCAAGGCATTTGCTATAGGCCTACAATGTGTCCCATTACTGTTGAGTCCATCCAGACTGATGCTGGCTGCAGCATCATGGTTGATAGTTGTTGTCTGGTATTAGGCCTGAGCTAGCTGCTCACAGGCGACTAGCTGTATGCCTTTTAATGAGGGGAGGTAAAGCTTAGCCTCCTCTAACCCAGAGAGCAACAGAGACACATACAGGGCTTATTGGGTCACTGCTAAACAGCCCGTCACAGGATACAGAGGACACACTGCTGCGTCACACCGACCTCATATACACACATGTATGCCTACTTACAGTAATACCCCTTTCCCACTGACCAAAAAAACAGCATCTCTCTGGCTTTTTTTTTGTCCGGTGTGAAGGGTTACACCCTGCATTTAGATCCAGGTCAGTTGACCCTGCAGTACACACAGGTGTTTCTCCAACACAGTCTCACTCCTAGAACGTCAAATTCCGACTGCAAGGGCACTTTGACGTCTGTTCTCCGTAGTCTGCAGACGGAGAGGGGGTTCAGTTCACTACAATGTAATGCCATCCCAGGTGATATTTGACGTTCAGAGCTGTTGCTCCAGCAGCCCATTAACCGCTATTCATTTCTATTGGACAGCGTACATCTCACGTGACTTTCAAGTTTCTCCAGGCGAAAATGAAATCCAAGCTGTGACCGCCATTGCCACAGTTTTTATTCTGATGGTTTTTAAGATTTATAAGTTATTAAATGGGTTTTTGATAACATTGGTGTCAAGAAATGTGTGTCTTACTTTCACAATCTTCACTCATTGAATGCGTATGATTTAGTTTGATGGTTATCACAAATATTATTCTGGACATTGCCAGGTTTGTTTATGGTTGATCAGCTGCTTGTTATGACGCCTATGACGCTGCATATTAACGTGCATTTGTTTATAGTGGAGATACGGGATTATCCCGCTTCCAGGTTTCATGGTCGGGATTTGTCAATGTTGTGCATGTCCACAACGAAGGCTAGATGCCACTGCTCTGTTCCACTTTGTAAATCGAACAAACAACCCCAACCCTACTTCATGGATTCCCGACTGAATTGAGTCTAATGAAGAAGTGGATTAAAGCGGTTTGCCGGGATGAAGGGCCAAACTTTAAAATAAAACAAGGTATCGCGTTTGTTTGTAGCCGGCACTTTAGTGAATCAGACTACACTAACGCTACAGGTAGTGCTAGCAGGCTAGCATTAGCTGACATAGCTAGCTTTACCAACCGGGGTCACATCAAGCGTCTGAAAATCGGCTCTGTACCCTCCCGTTTCCAGTGGAACAACTGGGGACTGCCAAGAAGGGAGTCCGCTTATAAAAGAGCATCAACTCGCTTAGGCCATGAAGTTCATCCAGCCCTGCCTCTGGAGCAGCCCCCTGTCATGAAAAGGAGATGGATGAGGAGGACTGTGCTTAAACCATAGGTAGCACATCCTGTTAGGTAGGAAATGTCTATCTGAATGCCCTACTGCTCATTATATTGTGCTTAAGCATAGATAGCACACCCTGTCAGGTAAGAAATGCTATCATGATGTGCTACCCAATATAATGGGTAGTAAGGCATTCTGATAGACAGTTCCTACCTGACAGGATGTGCTACTTATGGTTTAAGCACAGAATGGGCTCTTATTAGCCTGGTCCAACCAGACCATCGTACTTCATTTCATTTGTACAGAAGGTACTGGAACTGCTCTATTGGCAAACGTTCACTCACTCGGAGGCGGGTGTCTGTTGAGGCGGGTGTCTGTTGAAGTTTAAAACTATTGGATCTGCCCAGTGCCACTCTGGATCAGCCAACCAATCGCATAACGTTTGGTCGTGACACGTCATGAGCCAGCTTCTGACGGTGCGTTCCAGTTTTACTGAGAACTTGGAAATTTCCGACTTCACTACATATTGTAGTCTATGGATCTACTGGTACCTGGCAACGGTAACTTGCTAGAGCATAACGTTAAGTTATTTGGATGAGAATGGATGGTTGTAGGCGTCCATACTTTCCCGAGCAGATGCACTGGAACACAGACAGGTCGGAACTCGGAACTACCAAGTCGGAAATTTCCAAGTTCTGAGTATAAAGGAACGCAGCATTCAACTGAAACTGGCGTGCGACTTCGACGTCATCGTTCTCAGCCACTCACTTTGTTCACTGATTGGACCGCCAAAAGTCTGGCTGTAGAAGGAACCCATGAATACACTTCAGCCCCAGACTGACTACTGAAGTGAAATTAAAATTGAGCTGAAGTAGGTAGGTTAGGCTCTTATAGTATTAGTAGGTTATACCGAGGAGCTAAGTCAACTTTTCAGAACTCTGGCACAAAATGTTTAGTCTTATTGATGTTGCAGCATTTGACCAACAACACAATGTGAAAAGCTTCATCACATGTACAAACGTTGCATTTTATATCTTACTTGATTAAATGTAAAGGTGAATATTGAGCTATAAAAAGCTATTTCTTTAGAGGTCCAAACTACTTCCAATATGCAAGTCACAGCCAAAATCTGGGTCAGATGTTTTAATGTTTTTTCTCATCTTATACAGGTGCACTGGATGCTGCCGCTGCACGCATACAGCAATTGGAAGAAAAAAATCAAGGAGCTGACAACAGAGCTGTCACAGCTGAAAGTGGGTCAAGTGCCTTTTCACAGATTTTGTGTCTCAGACAAGGACATCCTTTTTTACACAAGATTCACATCAACAGATGTTTTTTGTGACTTCTAGGAGGTTATTCAACCATCTGCCTTCATGGTGGTTTATTGGTCCAAAGCTCAGAAAAAGGGACAAACATTTGAACCTGTTTCTCCCAGTCCAACGCGTAGACTGCAACTGGTTGATGAGTTTTTTCTCTTCTGCTGTCGGGTTGCTGCAGGCCTGCAAGAGAAGGTGCTGGCTGACATGTCTCCCATGTTGTTATAACGTGGGCCAACTACCTTTACCTGCTCATTAGCTCCCTCCCCATCTGGATGAGTACAGCAAGTCAAGAACACCATGCCAAGCTGATTTGTGCAGTACAGTCCAGATGTCTGGGTAATCATCGACTGCATATACGTATAGAAACGTAAAAAAGAGCATTGCAATTAACCAAAAATCCTAGGAAATCTGCAACCGCAGTAGAGTAGATTACCCCTTTCACCATTAACATGTTGTATTCAACAAACAGGATATTAAATAATTTAAATGCAAAGTTACATTATCAAGATATTGATATTTGCATACTGTACATTAGGGTGGAGCTTATTTTTTAACTTTTGAAATATACTCTTCTTACCCTCTCATTTTGTTCCTATATATATCTGGCAAAATATGAACACAATTGAACAATATTTAGAGGTAGCTCAATGATTGTGAAGTTTCTGATACCCCAAAGCTGCAGCCGCCTTTTTATTTTTTTTATTTACTCCACCACAGAGTTGTTTGTCCAATCTTTGGAGTAGATCTATCAGTGAGTATGGTTGTTCCTAACTTGTTCTAAGTGGTTTATAACGTTTGGTGCATTAAAATAGGGTTAAAGGCATTTAGGATCAGTAGTGAAAAACGGCCTAACTATGCTAAATGCTAATGTTAGTTAGTTAGTTAAATCTTTATTGTCCACGGTGTGGAGATTCGTCTTCGGTCTCATACAAAAAACAACAAGCAGGACAACACAACAACAACAACAACAACAACAAAAGCAACAACAACAACATTTACACACAGACATCTTCAGGGCAAGAAGCAGGACAGCAGTGGCAGTATACACATCAGCGGGACATGGTGTTCAGTACCCCAATCGCTTTAGGAGTGAAGGAATTTTTAAAAATGTTACGATTTGCCCTTGGCACTCTGTAACGTCTACCCGAGGGAAGAAGTTCAAACTCCCTATGGAGTGGATGGGACGGATCGTTTGCTATTTTAACAGCTTTTTTCCTGAGCACTTCGTCGTACATACAACTTAAATGTTTCTGTTTTGTCCCTATGATTTTTGAGGCAAGGTTTATTATTCTCTGTAGCTTGCTTCTTCCTTTTACGTTTAGGTTACCATACCACATTGCCATATTAAAGGTTAAAATGCCCTCAATAAGGTTCTTATAAACTGTTTCCATAATGTGCTTGCTCACTCTGAATGAGTTGAGTTTGCGCAGTAGATGGAGACGTTGGTTACAGGTTTTAAAAATATAGTCTGTGTTTTCACTAAAATTTAGATTGCAATCAATAAATGTACCTAAATATTTGAAACTGTCTACTACCTCTACAACTTGTCCCCTAATTGTAAGGGGCTGCACATGGTCCTTTTCATGAAAAACAAGTTCCTGTGTTTTTGTGACATTCATCTCTAAGGAACTTACATCACACCACTTCTGAAGAGATGCCACATATGCTCTATATGCTCCCTCTCCGACTGTGTCCCCCTTCTTTAATTAGGCAACTAGGGCCATATCGTCAGCATATTTAAACAAACGAAAGTTTTCCAGATCTAATTGGAATTCGTTTGTATATATGGAAAAAAGTAGTGGGGATAAAATGGTCCCTTGCGGGGCGCCAGTATTAAGTACAGTGATGTCGGACCGAGTATTATTAACCAGAACCTGTTGAGGACGGTCAGAGAGGAAGTCACTAACAAGGTGGATAATACCACCGTTTACTCCTATCTCGATAAGTCTTTGCAGCAAGATGTGAATCTGCATGCTGTTAAAGGCGGAAGTAAAATCGATAAACAAGGCCCTAGCAAAGTGGGAGGGGGCTTGAAGGTGCTTTGAGAGAGTGTGGACCATACTGATGGTTGCGTCATCGGTTCCCCTATGGCTTTTGTAAGCAAACTGAAGATGATCTAAGCTGTTAGAAACCGATGCTGTGATTTGTCTGCTTATAACTCTCTCAAAACATTTTCCTAAGATAGAAGTAAGTGCAATGGGCCTGTAATCTTTTAATTCAGTAGTTCCAGGTTTTTTAGGGATAGGCACAATATGAGACATTTTCCATAATTTGGGCATTGTTAAAGAATTAAGCAAGCACTGAAATAACTCCAGCACAATACCTTTAAGTTCATAAACATTTTCTTTTAAAACTCTCCCTCTCAGGCCATCCGGCCCCGGGGCCGAGTTGGGCTTAACACTAGACAGGCTGGCTACAATCTCATGTTCATTCAGTGTAATAGGGACATATCCAGGAATGGATCTACACACACTATCACGTTCAGCACTGAAATCATTCTTGTCAAAACGACTAAAGAAGACATTTAAATCATTTGCAAAAGATGGAGAGGGGTGTGACAAGGGGGTACACTTTTTCTTAGTCTCCCTGCCCATCATCACATTTAAACCTTCCCATGCTTTCTTGGCATTTCCTGAGAAATAATGACATTCAACTTTATCCTTATATTCTATTTTTGCTTTACTCAGTTTAGATCTTAGTTCACATTTTTTTTCCTTAAGTAATTCAGTATTACCATTACTAAAAGCGTGTTTTTTTCTCACGAATGCATTCCTTAAGATCACTAGACATCCATACATTGTTATTAGGAAATATTCTAACAGTTTTAGTTCGAGTGATTTTACTTTCATTAAACAACAGATAAGACGTGAAAGTGTCAATTAGTTCATGAGGGGTGTCACATGAGTTAAGAAAGAGCCAGTCGGTAGTCTCCAGCTCGCATTTCATCTCCTCCCTACAGTCCTCAGTCCAGATCTCAATTTCCTTGGTCACTGTGTTTTCCCGTCTCAACTTAGCCCTGTAACGTGGAAGTAGATGGACGACGTTATGGTCAGATTTCCCCAAGGCAGGCCTACAGATGGATTTATAGGCGTCAGGTATGTTGCCATAACACTTATCCAGGGTACGTGCCAGGCGGGTGGGACAGTCCACGTATTGATGTAAAGTGGGCAGATGATCGGACAGGTCACAAGAGTTAAAGTCCCCGAGCAACAGGACGGGTTGGTTAACTGCACGGGACAGAGCGATGTTATAACTCTCGGCTATCCTGGCTGCAGCTCCCACAAAGTCCGGCCCAGGTACGTAGGCCAATATGATTGTAATCTGGCCAAACTCCCTCGGGAGGTAAAAGGGGCGAAAAGAGACAACCAGGATTTCATAATCATGTGTGCACACACGTTCCCGGACGGTGTACTGGGTAGCCCAGCGAGTGTCCATGTAGACACACAAGCCACCACCAGGGGTGGACTGGCCATCTGGCATACCGGGCATCGTCCCGGTGGGCCGGTAGGCATTTTGGGCCGGGCCGGGTCCATTTATAAAAAATAAAAAAAAAATTAAAAATCTTTTTTTTTTTTTTTATGGACCCTTGGCTGTGTGACTCGGCCCGGCCCGGCCAAGTCACACAGCCGAGGGCCGAGGGCCGAGGGCCCTTCCCTCTCGGGAGTGCCATGGACATATAATTGTGCGTGCAGGCTGTCAACTTCACCTGAAAGTTAAATACAACTTTGTCCCAGGCCATTACTCATTATGATTGGTTCTAGGCTGGGCCTGGCCCAATCACACACACAGCAGAGGGCCGCCCATTCAGAGGCTGCATTAAATTGTATTATCATGCATTCAACTTGTACTCCGTAATTATGAGCATCTGACGATGGTCAGTTACGTTCAGGGCCGTCGGACTGCGGACAGGCTTGGGGGGCCCAAGGCAGAGGGGGGCTGCACCCAAAAAAAAAAATATATATATATATATATATATTTTTTTTTTTTTTACTGGCTCAATATAGGCCCCTGATCTTTGAAGGCCCAGAACAACGTTATTTAGGGGAAAAAAAGATTTCATGGGCCTTTCATTCGTCAGTACATTTATGTTATTTTTTAAATAACATTGTTCGGGGCTACGAAGATCAGGGGCCTATATTGGGCCATTCAAAAATACAAACAAAGGAAAAAAATTCCCGAAGCTGACTGGATTTTTTAAACATGTACATTTCTTCTTTCTGCTTTTTGGTCATCTGTGTCTATACATTATTCCAGCAAATAATAGCCTACTAAATAGCTTACATAGGAAACAGTTGATTTATCCTTAGTTTTCTCTTCAAAGTGCACCAGATTGATGAATTTTACTTTAACATTTGAACAAAAAAAATTCCGGGGGAGCATTCCCCTGGACCCCTCTAGAACAGTGGTTCTCAACCGGTGGGGCGCGGACACTCTACCGGGGGGGCGCGAGGGGGATGAAAAAAAAAAAATAAAATCTTAATCTTATTTTTTTTTTGTAATTTAAATTTTATTCCTGATATGTAGCCTAGTTCAGAGATGATATGCATTTTTTTTCTTTCTTAACTTTTTTTGATAGGTAGTTGCCAAGTTCATCACACAAACACTCCAATCCACTGATATGAGATCAGTTTGCAATTTTCAAGTACTGAATTAATGGTAGGACTGTGGCCACTAGAACTGGTCTCTGGTCAGCAAAGGTCTTGAAAACAGCATAAGTGTGCTTGTGACATGTGTGCCACCCATGCATGTGTATAGGCACGTGTCCCAGCAGATTTTTTAAATCTGAATAAAAAAATTTAAGTTTGTAGTTAGCAAGTGTAACATGTTCTTAGGGCAGAATTTCATAAATAAAGGTTTATTTTTTTAGCAAGATATTTGGTCAAAATCTAGTTGTCATCCGTCCCTCTGTCCAGTTGTTAGGCATCTGCTGCTAGCAAGTTATGTTGTCTTGCTAATTTTACTATTCATCTGAACTGAAATGAATATTGACTTTTTCCTTTATTATCTTCACCAGAATGCACCAGAATGCTTAGATTACATGTTATAAACACAAAAAAATATTCTGGGGGGGATGCCCCCAGACCCCCCTTCAGGGGTTTAGTTTTCTGACAAACATTACAATGGATACTAACATGATTTGGGCATTTGGGATTATAAATCATCTTTGAATTGGTTGTACAGCATATCACATGCTATTCATTCAGGGGTGTGATGGCCACCCCACTCTAGCTCTGTGGCCCACCTTGGCCACCCCCAGTCAAAATTTCCTGGAATCGCCACTGAGACACACACAACTCCGCGTTCAGGCTGCACAGCACATTAATCGCAGATAGCATTTTGAGCTAAATCTGGCCACTTTCCAAATCCAAGACTCAATAGTTGAAACATTCTCTGAACTGGGTTGTCAGACAGCAGTGTTTCCCATTGATCATAGACTTTGTTTTGTGAAGCTTTTTCACAACAGGTATACCTATTGTAGAATGTATTCTGTGTATGTTCTATTTAGGCTACTATTTTCTTCTCTTCTAAGGAGATTTTTTTTTAAAAAACATTTCCTCAGTGTCACATAAAAGTGCACCAGAATTTAACGTTAAATCATAAGAAATTTCCGGACCCCAACCCTAAACCCAATGTTCAACTCAAAGGTGCGCCACTGGCCTAGCCCTTGTGATAATAACAATAATAGAGTATCTATCTATCTGTGTAGGGTGGTGTGTGTGTGTGTGGGGGGGGGGTTGTCAGGGTCGGTGGGGGGGGGGGGGGGCGCCCAACTGCAATGACCCAGCTTTGGGGGGGCCCAGCTTGCAGAAGGTTGAGAACCCCTGCTCTAGAAGGTCCAGGGTCCACGACACAGTCTCCCAAATTCCTGTGAGAAACACTGTGTGTGTGCATGATTATTAAAGGGTTAGTTCAGGATTTTGGACCTAGGGCCTGATTCCCAAGTTAGCCTGAGTGTTATTTATCATTGGAGACAGTTTTCAACACATTTCATTCAGTCCTTCGAGTTGCAGAGTTGGCTCGTGCTAGGCTAGCGCACGGGATTGGGGTCAAACCTAGCCTGCTACTAAAACAGTCTTACCCACTCCACAGTACACCCGAGGCTAATCAATTATAACGCTAGACTACAGATGTAAATGTCTGTGTTGATAGAATAATTTTAGAAATAAAACCAACCTTGCATATTGCATTTTGAGAGACTCGGTGTGTCTCAGCAGCAGTGTTTATATGCGGCAGCGGCGGACTGATACCTAGGTTACCGGATCTAGGTATTTCACCTGCCGCTGTCATTGCTACAGACGCAGAGTAGCCTACAGTGCACGAAGGAATTTTATTAGCCTATTCAATAAACAAGATATGGCCACGTTTGGAGGACTTAGCGATGCGTCTGCTTTTGAAGATGATTATGAGGAATTTGTTGTATCCGCCAAACCGTACCTGTACGAGCCGGAATACACTGATGAAGAACTGGGAGAGATGGATGCTCAAAGGGCAGAAAGAGAAAGAGCGTCTTTAGAGACGGACAGCCCCCGCTGGAGCTGCAGTAGAGGACCGGGACAGAACAACGGGAGTTTGCAATTAGCCCAGCCAGGTACCTGTAGCTATACCATTAGCTAACGTTGTCACTCTCCAAAATGCATGTCATCATCAATCTATCAGTAGGCTAACATTATGAAAGGGGCAAGCTATTAGCTAGAGTAGCCTACCAAAAGTTATTACCTGTTCATCAGTGCCTGTTGGTGCATCTGAAAAGACGGATATGGCACCGCATTCGTTTTCAGGGATTTCTTATTGTTATTTTCTCGAAGTCGTCCGGTCTGAAATTATCGCTACAAATACACCGTTCGCGAACAGTTTCCGCCGGTGTACTGATGTCCAAGCCAGCAGCAACAAGCCACAGTTGCGTCCTTTCTGGATCTTGCACTGGACATTTGTGGAAACTTTGTGGTGTCCATCTGTAGGGTTTATTTGTACAATTCCTGGATGCACACTGACGCACCATGTTGCCTAGTCGTTCGTTTCAGTTTCTGTCCCATGCTGCTCTGTTTACTTTCTGCTGTAGTGATTCGGTTACATAGCAAAGTAAAATTCCGCTTCTGCTGAGAAAGTAGTCCCTCAAAATGCGACAATTCATGCAATGCGAGGTTGTTTTTATTTCTAACATTATTCTATCAACACAGACATTTACATCGATAGTCTAGCGTTATAATTGATTAGCCTCGGGTGTACTGTGGAGTGGGTAAGACTGTTTTAGTAGCAGCTCTGCTTGACCCCAATCCCGTGCGCTAGCCTAGCACGAGCCAACTCTGCAACTCGAAGGACTGAATGAAATGTGTTGAAAACTGTCTCCAATGATAAATAACACTCAGGCTAACTTGGGAATCAGGCCCTAGGTCCAAAATCCTGAACTAACCCTTTAAGAGTCATTAGACCAGGGGTTGTGTTCAAGTACGCGTAATGATTTGGTCATTCATCAATAGAAACATTGTGTTGTTATCTGGCTCAGAGAGGGACCAGTCACTCATACGTTTTGGACTATAGACAAACATAGCTTTTACATGTTTGTATTGTAAGACTGCCTCTCAGAGGGCCCATCAGGACTTCCTGTATAGGGGCCCAGAATTTGGAGCAACGCCCCTGCCTCCACATATCGTATAAATAATCATGGTGGGCTGCCATGGCCAAAAATGCCAGGGCTGAATTTTTGTCCCAGTCCACCCCTGGCCACCACCAATAGATTTTCGTGACGAATTAGTGTCTCTGTCAGCCCGAATTATTGTGTAACCCGGTAAATTGGGGTCTGGCATCTCCTCTTTCAACCAGCTTTCCGTAAAACAGATGAGGTTACTCTGTCGGTACTCATTGTCATATTGAACTTTAGCGATCAGTTCATTCATCTTGTTGCTCAAAGAGCGAACATTAGAAAAAGTTATTACCGGTAGAGGATGTCTGCTGCCGCGCCTCCTTAGTCGTTCTCTTACGCCGCCTCTGGATCCTCTTTTCTTTATTTTAGTCCATTTTCGCGTCCCGATGTTTTTGAGTTGCGGATACTTGATCAGCAGCTCCAGACCAGAGTCCTCCGGCTTGATTGAGTGCCTGAGTGACAACAGCTGGGCCCGCGTGTAGGTGAGGATGCCGGCTTTTTCGTATAAACTCCATACTTCGGCGATTAAACTACTGAGAAGGCACACAGCCAGCCAAAGTAATATGCCATCACTGAACTTCATTTTGCCACAAAGAGAATGCGGGCACGATCACTTAAAACAACAAAAAACATAGAAACGACAGGAGACGAGACAGACAGGTGAGACACTGGGTCAGCAGCAGAGCCGCGCCCCTATTGGTGCCCTTAGCAAGAGAAAGCCAGTAATCGGGAAGCTAACTGTTAAACTATGGTTATATAGGCTAAGTTCGCACATTTGTTCTTTCAAATCCACCATTGATAGCAGCATGTCTCAGGTGTCTGCTGTAAAAGAAGCAGGTGAAATGAAGCGCAGGGGATTAATATTTCCTCGTAAAGAAGTCCGGTCAAATGAGTTAAAAACTAATCAAATTTTTATATTTAGTAGCTGTGTGTGGGCCTATATGTGTTGTTTTACTGTGTTTGCAGTGTGCTTTAATTTAGCTGGTGTGTTTACCTCCGCTCTCTGTCCATGCTGCTGAAACACCTTGTCAAAATGAGCGTTATTTTCACGTTTCTCTACTATATGCATTGTGAACCTGAGTTGCAGATCAAGGCCTATAGGTCGTATTTCGGTACTTAAGCGAGAGAGTGAAAGAAGAGAGAGAGAGAGAGAGAGAGTTAGAAACTCCAGGGATTGTGTATACAGTCAGAATATAGGACCGTCGGTCTAATGCGCCTCCTTTTTAGAATAATCGGACAAATGGGTTCCGTTTTCGGAACATTGAAGCGTCGGAATAGTGGTATTTCGATCTAATGGGAAATATTTCGGACCATTGAGATGTCGGGACAATGAGGCTTTGGAATTACGGGCAGGCCCCCAAAAGTGTCAGACTGCAAGGCTGCTTTTATATTAGCACTTGGGGCAGAACATTGATGAACTTGCTCTAAACAGAGACTCATTTTGCCAAAACAGAGTAGAACGCAGTGGCCAGAGAGCCTTGAACATCGAGATCTTGAGACTGTATACAACTGTGGACATCCAACAGGCATGTTCCTAAAAAGCATCCCCACTTCAAATAGTGGGGCTGGATGAAGACGTTGCTCTCGACATCCTCGACCCCCAAGTTCCCCGCGAGCCCCTAGCGGGTGAGGAAAGATCAGGCAATGCCTCAAGGGACAGACTGGCGGCCTTGGTCACCAGCTTTGTGTGACAGAGATAGTTTGCTTCTTCTGTAAATAGTTGTTGTTTATGTTTATACAGTTTGGAAACCTTTTGATTTATTTGCCAGACTTGTAAAGGTTTTTCAGCC
Source organism: Ammodytes marinus (assembly GCF_949987685.1). Classification (NCBI taxonomy): domain Eukaryota; kingdom Metazoa; phylum Chordata; class Actinopteri; order Uranoscopiformes; family Ammodytidae; genus Ammodytes; species Ammodytes marinus. The sequence continues at coordinate 3,108,558 of NC_137230.1, read as the reverse complement.
TTAATATTTGTATATTTTATGTAATTCAAATCAGTTTTATTTTTGTAATATAAATCTTTTCAAACTAATATTTTGCATAGGTGCTCTGCACAGTTTGGAAACCTTTTGATTTATTTGCAGACGTGTATGTTTTTCGAACATCAATGTGTTTTATTTTTGTAATGTAAAGCTTTTCAAACTAATATTTTGCAGTACAGTTTGTTCGTTATGTTTACACAGTTTGGAAAAACTTCCTTGATCGCACAGACGATGGCTTCTCACAGATGAATATTTGTATTTTCTTGTAATACAAATCTTTTCAAACTAACATCTTGTCTCCAGAATGTTTGTTCTGTTTATCTTTAGGAATGCAACTACTAGCTACATAAGTGAATAAGGTATCAATGATAACAATCTGTTGTAAACAATAATTTTTTATTAACCATGACAAAACATCAATAAATTATCTAAAAACATTCAAAACCCTATTTACATCGAAAAAAGTGACAATAAATAAATATTTACAAAGTGCAGCAATTTATAATTTATCAATTTATCTTTCGAATAAGATTAAAAAGTGCTCCGTCTTCTCCTCTGTAGCCTCGTGACGCTTTTGTTCCTTAGAACTTTCGTCAACAAGGAACTCTAAAATTGGAGGAGAGGAGGGAGAGGGGGACGGAGCCATTTGTGGCTCAACCATCTCCTGAAAGTAAAAATAAATTAGATGGAATAATAAGGCTGCCATTATATAGCAATGTGTTACATACAATTCTATTCTGAAAATATATAATTCTGTTGAGAAAAATTTAATAATAGACTGGTTTCTCAATTACAACTTGTTAAATGTGATTTTAGCTAGTATTCAAACCTTACCATAGTGTTATTGGGTCGGTCTCTGTGCAGGAGGCAATTATCATGGGCGGCCGGATGTCCTCGTCCATCTCGATGAAATACTGCCAGTTAGCAGTCTTCTCCCCCCGTCTGTCCCTCATCCCGTTTTGGGTGTTTTCAGCTCCTGCAAAACACACAAACACAAACAAATCAATCCGTATGGCAAGGTTTGAATACTAGATGAATACTACAATCCAAAAATAGCTTGTAATGGAGAAAACAGTGTATAACATAATACCATACAAATGAAAAGAATAACACATAGGTTGTGGTGGAAGAGGGGATAACATGCATCAATTTAAATTAAACTTTATTTCAGATACACAGGTCCATATCATGTATGGTTTATCATTACCTTATATATTTTTGTCCCACTTCTTGGAGACCTGTTGGGGAGTGACCTTCCCCTCCAGGCATAGTTCTTTGATGAGTGTCCTTTTTTTTTCAATAAATTATTTTTATTAAAAAACAATTTTTCTTTATGCAAACATACAAACAATTATCACTGTGACCAGCCGGGGCAAAGCCACACCGGTTGCGGCTATTGTCTACGTCAGGGTATGTTTCTGCCAATTTGGCCTTAGAAAAATGGATCCTATGAAATACCTTAAATTGTATGAGCCCTAGACGAGCACAGGATGATGTTGAGCTCATTGTATCGATTGCCTTAAGCCACCAGTCATCTGCGAAATCCACATTTAATTCTTTCTCCCATGCAACCTTAGCTTTGAGCACAGGTTTGTTATTGAGTGACATAAGACCGCTATATACCCGGGATATAAGAGCTTTCTGATTGGGACTTAATTTAAGTAATTCCTCCCTCGCGAGGAGCGAGGGAAATTAAGGATACTGCGTGCAAATTAAGTGTCTTATTAAGTAACGAAAGAAATGTGAGCGTGGCAAACCACATTTTTTAACCAGATCAGTAAAGCTGGAAAAAACTCTGTTTTCATATAAATCCAAGAAGCAATTAATGACTTTTGCTTTCCACAGAGAAAAGGAGGCATCTAAAGCAGGGGGAAATCGGTGGTTACCGACTATGGGAGCAAGTATAGACGAGGATGAGAATTTGAAATGGCGCCGGAACTGATACCAGATCTTAAGGGAAGCCAACACAATTGGGTTTTTGGTGTGCTTGGACGGGACAGTTGGAAGAGGGGAACACAACAACGCCGAGGGAGATGTTGACAAACAGGACTTTGATTCAATGGACCCCCAAGAGGTGTTAATAGCATGGAACCAAAACAACAGCTTTTGAATATTAGCTGACCAGTAGTAGTACATAAAGTTTGGCAGGGCAAGGCCCCCTCCAAATTTACTAATTTCTAGTACGTTCCTACTAATTCTTGGGTGTTTTCCTGCCCAGATGAATGATGTAATAAGCTTATTTAATGATTGAAAGAAGGATTTTGGTAAAAATATTGGAATGGATTGGAATAAGTAAAGGAATCGGGGTAAAATTGTCATCTTCACAGAGTTAATTCTGCCTGTCAGCGTCAGAGGGAGGTTACCCCATCTCTGAAAATCAGATTTAGTCTGGTTAAGTAGGGGAGTGAAATTTGCAGCCAGAAGAGCTGAGATGGACGGAGTGAAATTGACCCCTAAATATTTAAACCCTGAGCGGCTAATACTAAATGGCAAATTCAACTGCTGGAGGTCAGAGGGGGGGATGTTAAGAGGGAAACACTCACTTTTCTGCAGATTAAGTTTATACCCGGAAAAAGAGCCGAATTCATTAAGAATAGAGATAACAAACGGAGTAGCTGTAGCAGGATTTGCGACATAGAGCAAGAGGTCATCCGCATATAATGACACACGATATTCGATTCCCTCGCGATAGATTCCCTGAAGCAGGGGGGAAGAGTGCAGGGCTATGGATAGGGGCTCGATAGCTAGGGCAAATAAAAGCGGACTTAAGGGGCAGCCCTGTCGGGTCCCGCGTGATAGTGGAAAATAATCAGACTGAGTGTGTGCAGTGCAAACACTTGCCTGGGGGTCAGTGTATGGAAGACAAATCCATGAGCTAAAGCGGTCACCAAAACCAAATTTTTTAAGAGCAGTAAATAAATACTGCCATTCTACTCAATCAAAGGCCTTTTCGGCATCCAGTGATATTACCACTTCAGGACTTTTAGAGGTTGGGGCCGAATAAATTATGTTCATTAATGTTCTGATGTTGAAGAAAGAATGACGCCCTTTAATGAATCCTGTCTGCTCCTTTGAGATGATATCCGGCAAAACTGCCTCGAGACGAGTTGCTAGAACCTTCGCTAAGACCTTGACATCAACATTGAGGAGAGATAAAGACCTGTAGGACCCGCATCAAGTAGGGTCTTTATCCTTCTTTAGTAGGAGAGAGATTGATGCCTGGGGCAGCGTAGGTGGTAGTGTACCCCGTTCGATAGACTCACTATATACAGCTAGAAGAAGTGGGGCTGGTTTGTTACTAAATTTCTTAAAGAACTCGGTAGGATTGATGAGTGTCCTTTATCATAACAAAACATAATAATGTTATAATACATAATATAACAAGTACAAGGTAAAGCATCTTAAATACAAATACAAACTCACTCCCACAGCTGTTTTGAGGCACTCTTGGACCTGAGGAACCACTGCTCATTATTTGCCCTAAACCTAATCAGGAGTCGGGTTTCCTCTGGAGTCCCTGGAATATGAATCACATGAAATAGGAATGGTTTAATAAAATCAGACATACAAAATAAATGACATAGCGTTGCTATCATATAATGCAAACTAATTAGCTACATATTATCGATCTATTTTATGCTTCATACGCTATCTGTGTGTGTGTGTGTGTGTGTGTGTGTGTATCTCCGTGTGTGTGTGTGTGTGTGTGTGTGTTTATTGGCCTGAAAGGGGGCGTCAACGGTAATCGTAATTTTTACATCTGAATTAACTTAAAGCCACTACGAGTAACATGGCACGTTGGCGGCCCCTTTGGACAAAAGCGGTAGTATTTTTACGACGCCAGCTGTCGTGACGGTGTTTTCTAGCTTGTGCCGGGCGTGCGAGATTCAAATGATCATGAAGCAATATAGTGCATGTCCGTATGTTGAAATGTGAGGGCACCGGACTCTTTTCGGCTCTGTGAGAGTGGTTAGTGACACAGCATCAACTAATGCCAGTCAGTGCTACACACACCTGATTGCAATGAGTTGATGCAGTGTCACCTAACTACTCTCTCTCACGGAGCTGAAAGATTACGTATCCTCACACAAAGCGAATGAACGAGAGACGGCAGTTAGTATGGATAACGATGAGGTAATGTGTTTATGTTGTTATAATAATAAATAATGACTATTTCAGATGAATAAAGGTCATCTGATGATGCTGGTGAGGCAAAGTAAACTTTGTTTAAGTAGGCTACCGCTCATTCATTTAGGAGTAAACAATGCAGTCTAGTTCGCTACCGTGAAATTGTGTATACGTTGCTTGGCAACGCCCTCCCGCCCGCCTATCACTCTCCCTTTTAGCTTTTATTCATTGCATTTTCTTTTTTTTCTTTGATGGTTCAGCCCCGTTATCAGTCATTATGACGACAAATAACTGTCTCAAACAAGGCTCCCGATCCCCTTCCCTCACCTGGAGGGATGGCTTCTCAAATCACGTTGCTGCGCCACACTGAAATCTGCGACCAATACGGATATGTGACCATAGAGCATGCACGTGTGAACCGAAAATCGGACTGGGTGTGCGACCAGGCCAAACGCAGTAATAAAAACGTCTTTCTTTGCACTGATGGTCTCGTTTGCTGTTAAAGGTAATTTATGATTATGAGAGGAAACATGAGGCTGTTAGATATTTAAATGTTACTCGGAGCTGCTTTAAGAAAACACTTACATTTGTGGCTGTCAATCTTCCCGTCCATTTCCGTTGACAAATGCGCAAAGGCTTCTGGGAAATTCGCTTTAACCCTTCGTTTGGAGTGTGGGTCCGGAAAATCTCCGTTTGGAGAGGGAATTGGGACAGCCCTACCCCTCCACGTGAACACGCAATTCGGAGGGGTAGGGCGAAGGGGTGAATTGGGATTAAGCCTTGGATTTGTATTCTTCTTAAGTAAAGAAGTACTGAGGTTCAATAGTCAGCCATGAAGGGAGCGTACCTAGGTTCCCCAGGTCCCATGTTCCCCGCTTTGTATGTGACTGGGGAACATAGGACCCTTGTTTTGAAAAAGGGTCCTATGTTCTCCTGTCTGTTATTTTTTCCACCCTCTAACCCTAATCGTCAAATAGGCCTATGAAGCCTACAGGCCCTAACCCTAACCCTGTAATCTACTGTAGAAAAAAAGCTGAATTAAATCAGCAATGCCATAGGCTTATGTCATGCAATTCGACAATTATGGAAATTATGGTGGAAAAAATAAGCCCTTTCTAAATATTATAAGGACCCTTTTTCAGTCGCAATACATACCGGGAAACGAAGGACCAGGGGAACATAGAACCCGGGCAACATAGGGATGATCCCGCAATGAAGGCCTCAGTAAGCGGAGAACACAGAGAGATCATGAGGTTAAAGTTAGCAGCTAATGTTAGCGTCTATGTGTTTCTACTCTAGTCTTCATCAGGGCAATTATTGTAACATTTTGTATTTGATGAAGTAACGTTCGATCCTTTACCACTCTGGCTGTGTTATTGTTTTGTTTTTTTAACTTGAAATGTAACCAACCATTCTCATCTGCAGTTCAGTCTCATTGGAGAGGTGCTGTAGACTCTGATTTCCAAGGTGAGGAATGACTGCACCTCATAAATAGGCCAAAGCATGGTTGATGCCATTTTAGAGAAAAAGTAGGCTAGTACAAAAACTGGAGAGGCAAACACTGCGCCCGCTGGTGACTGCAGTGTTTCATTCAAAACAATCAGACAAATAACATGTGGAAAAGCAGCTTTTCTACGTCGACAGACACAATCCTACCACAGGACATTGCGGGTGTTACAACATTCTGTTACAAAGTGCATCATCTGCACCCTCCATTGTATCAGGTGTGTGTGTGTGTGTGTGTGTGTGTGTGTGTGTGTGGGCGCGCTTGTAACAGCACAGAGCAGACAGATGACGGATGGAGCTGAAGGGGTGCAGTGTGCTTTTGTTGTATAGCGTTCAGCTGGCACAAAGTGTGTGTGTTGTGTGAGTGTGTGTGTTGTGTGAGTGCGTGTGTGCGCGGGTGCGTGTGCGCATGTAAGCCACAGACTGTAATCCGATCCAGTCTAAAGGTTGGACAAAGGCAAATGGGACTTCGGTTTTGTCTGTGGTACATTTTTAAACAAAAAAAAGCATCTTTGCTCACAGATTTTTACAGCACTGGATGCAATCAGTGAAGAGAACAAGGGGATTCATTTGATGTGTAAGTATTAACCAATCACCAGGCTAAAAACAGATAACAAAGAAGGGAAAAAAGGAATTTCCCACGCATTTTATTTTTTATTTTTTCATTTTCAATTACAGCTAAATAACTTAGAGGTAACTGAAGTTGGATGTGACCTCATCAGTATGTTTTTTCTTTTCTTTTTTCTATTCCCAAATGACAGTGCTGGAGAAATTAAGAGGTTCAATGGTGCAGGCTAAGTGCTGGGGATCTGTAGGAAAAGATGCAGCGCTGTCCGCCTCCCTTTTCCATCTCTCTCTCTTTCTCCTCTCCTCCTTCCATCTCTCCCCTCCCCCCTCCCCGGCCTGTTTGCTCTGACACAGTGAACTGAAGTGGCACTGCTTCCCTGAGCTGTCATTGGCTGCCTGCCAGACGCTGGCTGAGCCAAGCAGCACAGCGGCAGGGCAGCTGGAGCCGCCGGCCCACAATGCACCACAGCAGACCGCCCCACTTAATGGACACAATGAAATCATATTCCAAATGATCAGGGTACAAGATTAATTGGACAAAGTCGGAATCCATGCCTAAACATTGGGTTTAAATGGGTACCAAAAGGGATGAAATATTTGGGAATAAAACTAAGCCAGGATGTTGAAGTAATGCCGGAATTAAGGCCTACTTCACCGGTTTGAATATGAAGGTGTATTGAATTCTGAGATCCTATGTAGTATAAATGTGCAAAAAAAAAAAAAAAATCGGTTCATTCTAGCCTGAGAAAAGGCAGAAAGAGTGTTTTTTTAACCCTATATTTATCTTTCTGTGATGTCACAAGAAAGAGAAGTATAAAACATCTGCTTTTTATAAAGACCAAATAACTTAATTTTTGTCTCATCAGTCCAAAGCATTTTCTTCCAATATGAATCTGGCTTGTCTAAATGAGCTTTTGCATACTCCATGCAACTGTATCTGTGGCGTGGGCGCAGAAAGGGCTTCCTTCTCATACAGATGTTTTGGTGCAAATTGCACTGATTTGTTGAACCATGTCAGGGCTGTATGCTTATTTTTTAGGTGGTAGCACTGGTGCTAGCAAGCAAAAAAATTCAGTAGCATAAAAATAAATTTGGTAGCACACAAAGTATGATCGAAAACTCGCATAACCTTAACCCTTGCATTTCGCTCTAATTACCTTTAAGCATGTTATCTTGGTCTCATTTGAGATTCTCAATTAATATCATATCCTAGTGTGTGCAGTAATAATTATGGAAGAATGAATAGGGGTGCACTGATTGCAATTTAGACAAAAGAATCTAACCTGCCAATTGCAATTTTTTGCTGATTCAGAATTATTATTATTATAATGTCCTTCTGTTAATTAAAACCAAACTTTAAAACATTAAACATAGCCTATTAAATAAATAAGTATACATATTGGTACAATTTAGGATAAATTAAATAGGTTGTTGTGAATGTGTTGGGAGTAGCTTTTCAGTGGCTTATTTAAAACTTTGTTTAAATAGACTAGGCTACTGTTGACTGCTCGCTGCAGCTGAATGAGTTGCCTTTCAAGCTAGAAAAAAGCGCTAACTTCCTGTTCTTACCGGCTTCAAAATAAAAGTCAACTCACATTTGGCTAGTAACAGGCTTTTAATGTGAAGGCGCACAGGAAATGTTCTGTTTGTACACGCGCTAACTTAACTGCGGTAATGTGCCGTCTTCTTCCGGTAATTACCGTAGGTGAAGTTTTTATACCTAGAATCGCTGCGCGAGCACAGATCCCGAGGACACATATCTTTCACCAGCCAAAGTGAAGGGTGGACTCAATAACTTACTTGCCTAAGTCTACATTTACCCCCATTTGGAGTATTAATGTAGAGCCCTCTAAGCAGTGTTGTGCAGCGCTCCTCTGTGTTTCAAGACAGCCTCTCCTCATTAGCAACCTGTCTCACGAGTGCGAATGGATTTGTATTCATCATCGCACGTGATCAATTTCAGTAGCAAATGCGATCAAAACTGTCGCACTGTACAGCCCTTCATGTACAGATACACAATCTGCAGCCAGATGTTCTTGCAGATCTTTGGAGGTGATCTTTGGGTTGTGTGCAACCATTCTCACAATCCGCCGCATATGCCGCTCTTGTACTTTTCTTGGTCTGCTAGACCTGGGTTTAACTGCAACTGTGCCTGTGTCCTTCCATTCCCTGACAACGTTCCTTACAGTAGAAATTGACAATTGAAACCTTTGGGAAAGCTTCTTGTAGCCTTCCCCTAAACCATGATAATGAATAATCTTTGTTTTAAGATCTTTTGGGAGCAGTTTTGATGATCCCATTCTGTCTCACTTCAGCAGAGAGTCAAAGAGAAGTGCAACTTGCATTTAGGCACCTAAAATACCTTTTCTCATGATTAAACAGACATTTCTATGAGGTTCAAGGCTTAACAACATAATCCAACCAACTTTGTGTTTAAATTCATCAGTTTTACATGCTGTTACAGGCATTAAAATCAACAAAACCACAAGGGTACCCATATTTTTGCACGGCCAGTTTTTCACATTTTATTTTATTTCATACAACCAAATACTGCTTTTCAAAAAATCTTTGTTTGGAAAACATCCCAGTACTTAGCTGTTCCTGGTAAATTAAAGACATACCACTTTTATATTTTTTTT